>NW_006494612.1:4690069-4728475 GCF_000325575.1 Pteropus alecto | reverse complement strand
AAATCACTACATTATAACAAACTTCTACAATTGTACATCAATTATATCTCAATAAAGCTGGTGGGGGGGAACAACCAGGATGAACATCTGTATGGCACTTGACAGTTTAGACAGGCTTTCACTTATATTATCTCATTTAAAAGTGGAGAAGCACTTTGAGCACAATCCCTATTTTATGGATAATAAAACTGAGGCTCAGAAGCTACGTGAGTTGTCTAAAGTTACGTGGCTAGAGTAGAGCAAGGCCTGCAAGCCTGCCTTTAGATCTAACGCCCTTTCCACCGTGCCAGAATAACTTCCTAAGTTCCTCCTTGATTGTCCAGCTGAAAAACCCGTGACCCTGGCCACGGGAGGCAAGGACATAGCCTTTGCCCTGCCAGGCCACAGGGTGCTTTGTGAGAACACTTTTTTGGCGGGGGGGAGGGGATTTTTTTTTACTGTAATTTACTATTATTTATATTCTTTACCCCCACCCATCAAAATTCTGATCATGTTCTTGTAACTCAATTTCACCTCTATAAGAAAAGTCATAGCACTTGGGAGCTGAGGATGCATCCCACACAGTGATATTTGCCTTCATCCCTAGGAATCCCAACGTGAAGTATATATGTATTAGGATTTAAAGGGGAGAATAGAAATAGAGCAGCATTTCTTAAACTTAAGAAGTATGTCTCTCTGTTTAAAAAAGCAAACAACAACAACCCTCAAGCTCCTTGGTATCAATTTAAATTCTTTTTACTAAGTTTCTTGACTATGCCCATACTAAATACAAGCTAGAGATGAGATTTAATAAAAACTCCTTAAACTTTATGGCTCTTAGGTAAGTGTCCAGTTTTGCTGAAACTAAATTGCCAGTGCTAGATTAAATGCAGAATTTATTACGGATCTGCATTTGTTTCAGCATTTGAGCTTCAGAATCCTATTAGCAGAGGATGCTCGCACACCAGGTACATCGTGAAAAACAGCATTAATAACTGCAGGGCTTTCTGGCCACTTCAGAATGTCAGGCTCATACTTAACCAGAGCTCTGCCAGGAGTGAGCCTTGACAGCCAGCTCTCACTGAGGCCATCTGAGCCCTCTGTCTTTTCCACTTGAAGATGAAGCTCATGTCCTGCTGGCCAACTCCTGGTGCAAGATGTTAGATAAAAATAAGGTGAAGACGAATGTGTGTGATATGTCTGTGTGCACGTGAGTGTAAACCTCGGAGTCCGGCAGGCTTTTCCTGCCACCTGCTCCCAGCAAGCCCAGGTCTCCCACCTCACCAGGCGTAATGTCTTCACAGACAGAAATGCAGAGACAGGGACAGAAGAGCCAGGAGGCACTCAGGTCTTGGTGGTCACCCAGATGATTAAGAGGCTCATATAATTTTGGGGGGATTATCATTGCAGAAATCTCAGTACTTCAAGTAATGGTCTGGAATACAAGATGTCATATCCTGGGTTAAAGTTCTACCCCAGCTTTTTGATAACTCTGTCACCCGACCACAAGTCACCATCTAACCTCCCTGGACATCAATTTCTTCACTTGAAAGATGGAAACATTAATGACACCTGCTCTTCTAATCTTATAGGACTGAAACAATGCAGTGTTTCTCAAAGTGTGGTCCCTGGAACAGCAGCATCAGCAGTACCTGGGGAATTGCTCAAAACGCAAATTCTCAGGCCCCACCCCAAACCTACGGAATCAGAAGCTTTGTGGCCCAGAACTGTGTTTGAGCAGCCCCTGGGTGAGTCCAACGCCCTCTGAAGTTTGAGAAGCACCACTGTAAAGCAGAGATAGGGCATGCGAACGGTGTCTGCACACTATGGTGCCGACATCCTCACTTTAAGAACCATACCTCTCCAGAAATGTTGGTCGATACTTTAATACCCAGGCCCGCATTAAAACACAAATGCCCCTGAGGTAACATCATCCTCTTTGACAGGTGTCAGTCATTCTCAACAAGCACAGCAGGAAGTGAGCTAGGAATAAATCTTTTCCAGAATAGAAAGTTACAAAGGTTGAGAATGATCTTGCTCCTCCGTGCGGTGGACAAGGGGCCAAGAGGAAGAAAGAGGAAAGAGGCCTGGAGTCACGCAGACTTAGGTCACATTCCAGCTCTGCCACTTACCAGCTACCTGACCTTAGGCAAGCTACTTAAAGGACATCATAACAATGATAATGACCTCCACAGGGTTGTTGAGAGTATTCAGTGACGCGATGCATGCAAAGCACTCAGCACAATGCATGGTTCCTATAGGAATTCAATAAGTGATACCCATCATTAATAGCAGGGTGTCCAGGCTACTTGAGGCCACTGCAGGAGACTGGTCATCTCTCCCACATTGCTCGCTGCTCCTCCCCACCATCCCATCTATTATGGTTATTATTATCATTATCACCATCAATATCCTCACTCCTTCTGCCCCAGTGCTTCCTGACCTTAGGCTTCAGACTGCCACCCTAAGATATCCTGGAAAGGTTGACCACCGAAGAAAGAAAGTGAGATTTCCAGAATATCATGGCTGCCTCAAAGGGTAGGCTGGGCTCTGCTCTGGTCCCAGAGGACATGCTGGTGTGTGCCTCATTTTGAAGCCTGAAAGATGGCAGGCAACCTGAAGAACAAGTCCTTTCTCTATATCCATCCCTTCTCTGGCCCAGAAGTATGGCAGGTGCAGTCTGAGGTGGGCAGAGCGGACAGGACTCGACCCACACCCTTTGTCCATTGTTAACTTGGTGGATCCGGCCCGCCTAGATTTTATCACTCAGGTGGTTCCAGGCACCTGTCTGCCCAGGTTCAGGTCTCTGAGATGGGTCATGAGGGCTTGGCTTGTCTTCCCTGGGATGACTCAGGGTCTGCTGGCTAAGAGTCACCCTCGGTACCCCTCCCAATAATGACAGGAGGTCAGATTCCTTCTGATTTAGTTAGGACACTCCTTGAGGCTGCCTTTTGTCATTCATCCATAGTGAGAATTCTCCTCTAATGAGTGGTGAGCCACACCCTCCCCCAAGAATGGGGGTGGGGTGAATTTCCAGGTGGCATGTGAGCAGGGCTGGTTTCATAATGGCCATCCCACAGATGAGGGACCAAGGGCAGACCTGGCTTGAGCAGTCTGAGCAGGACACAGTCCCTTGGACTGGTTTGGTTCAGCACTCCCTGGCCCTTCCGTCCAGGCTGAAACTCCTCCACACACCACCTGCCCAAACAGCTGGAGAGAGATGCTGCTGCTGGCGTGGGAGGCAGAAGAATGGTGGAAGAGCTGGGGTACTGAGTGCCTGATGATACCTGGCTGGAAACTAAACAAAGCTGCAAATGGGCAAGGCATTGCTGGAATGCTCCTGCTCTATCCATCACTCTGCTTTGAGCCCTGGAGAAGCCTTACCTCCATGCAGTGTCTGCAGTTTACATGCACATTCATGTACTGTCACACCTTGATTTTAACCCTACCAACACCAGGAAAGTAGTATGAACCTTACGTGCAGTGCAGGACAGTTAAGGGACATGTTCAAGTCACATGCTGGTAAGGGAAGGAATTCGGACTCAATCTCATGAGGCATGACTACAAAACGCATCCATTTTCTACTATACCACTAGTTTTTAAACTTTTTCAAAAAGGATTTTCGACATCTAAAAGGAATATAAATCCTATGTGCCTCTCTGTACTATCTTGGCAACTTCCTGTGAATCTGTAATTATGTCGAAATAAAAAAACCTATGTAGGTATCCGATATATAAAACATATCAATGAGATACTGTTGGAAGTTGGGAGAGTGACTCCCCTTTGGGGGCCATTGCTGAAAAGCATGGGGGTTCCAGTTTATAAAACTCATGGAGCTATATATTTATGATCAGTGAACTTTTCTAAATAAATTGAAAGGGAAGAGGAGTTGAGATTTACTCAGCTCCTCCCATCCCACCCCCAAACTTAACCCCCGTGGGATTCCGGGGTTCTGTGGAACACAGTCTAGAATCTGGGTCTCGCCTCCTCCTGTCGCATGAATGGCTGGGTCAGAGGACCTCAGCTCTCCAAGGCCTGCACTGATTCTTCCATGGCCATTTTCCATCATCTAATTATAAACCGTAGCCTTCAGTTAAAAACCATTCAAACGTGTGTGTAGAAGAGCTTACTCCTGAACATGGAAGATACCACAAAAGGACACAGAGCGACAAAGGAAACAGCAGCTTCTAGAGAAGCTGTGGTCTCCATTTGGGTAGGGCAGCCTGACACTGCAAGTATAAACCTAGAGTGAAGGATTCCTGTACAACATTGTTTAAAAAATTTTTTTAAATAAAAAAGTTTTTATGACTTGAAAGAAATTGGCTCAGACTTATAATCATGGGGAGCTGGAAATAATAGCCATTCAATGTATTCTGCAAGTAAAAGGTAACTGATGATGTAAAACAAACAGGCAAACCCTACTCAGGTCCTAAGTCGGCCACGTACTTCATTTCCACTCAATTTGGCTTTTATGAAGGTTTCTGGATGGGTTGTGCACTTTTGATCAGCAGGCCTTAGCCAGGTTGTTTTTCCCCTCATGCTTGGAGGACATAGTTAACATTTTTTCTCCTTTGATATAACAAGTTAGTTTCCGCTGTTACCTGCCCACTACTGTACCTAGAATCAGCAGTAGCTGCCAACAAACAGCTAAAGGCAGAAGTTAGCCCAGTGTGAGGTTAATTGGACCAAATTGAAGCCATTACAGTTTAATAGATCCTCTCGGAGGTCTATGGAAGGAATGGTTAAGTGGGCTCCCCAGAGACTTAGGAAAGTTTGGAAGTGAACTTGCTCTTGCTATTCACAGTAACAGGGTCCCATATTTTATATGCCAAACATCCACTCTCCAAGCTGCTGTAGGATAAAGCTGTTAGACAAAGGAGAATCTTTTGTGAGCTCCTGTTTCTGAAAGAGGCTAATCCCTGAGGAGTTTAGGAAATGATAAAAAAAAAAAAAATCATGAATCAGACTAATGGTCCAATTGAGGCATTGAAGGGAGGAGAAGGTAAGGCATGCAGGTGTCAGAGTCTCCTTGATGACATGACTTTTCTGTGAGGTTCTTTCCCATTCAGTAACACTCCACTTAACCTCCAGGAAAGCGGAGTTTCATTTTACGGCATTTTCAGTCTAGTGGAGAATTCTTTTTTGATATACCATTTGTCACTGGAGAGTCACGTTCTAGGACTCTCTCTAAGTTGGGACTCCCTCCTCTGAGGAAGAAAGTCAGGGAGGTTCCAGTTGGTCAAAATGTAAGTAGCCAATGGCAGCAATACAGCTCTTATTATGTAAGCCAACCTCACTTAGACAGAATTCACCAAAGGGTTTATCTGGTCAAGGAAGGTAAGGGCATGGTCCCTCTGTGCTTTCAGGACATCGGTTTGCTGAGTACAATCATGTTCTGTAGCACACCAGAATCCTTCCAGAAATGAGACCAGCGTGGTAAAGTATCTGGGAGCTATGTGCATTGAAGAGCAGTGGCATGTGAACCAAGAGAAGAAAAGACTTACCTGGCGGTAGGGTAGTTCCTGGGGAAAGGCCATGACCTCTGGGTGATGATTCTAATGAGGGATCGTTCAATACCACACCCCCACATAAGGTTTCCCCAGGCCCCAGTCATGAATCTAAACACTAGACATACTATGAATTCATTTAATGCTCACAACAGCCTTATGGAGTACTAACTCCTATTATCATCCTCATTTTACAGATTAAAAACAAACAAAGAGAAGTTAAGTCAGTTGCTCAAAGTCACACAGCTATAAATGAAAGCTGGAATTTGAACACAGTTTTCTTGCTAGCCCAGGATTTCTTAACCTCGGCACTATTGACATTTTGGGTCCAGTGATTGCATAGCACCTTGCATCTGCCTAGAAACATCCAGGTCCTAGATGTTGTTTGATTTTTAACGTTTTCAATGTTTCCTACCTTTATCATCATTTGCCTCTGTGTCCCAAAAGTCAAAGGCCAGAAAGCAATTCTGACTCACTGGGGCAATGGCTGAGGAAAGGCCTAAATTTTTCTTAGCACTTTACATATATATCCCATTTAATCTTCACGATAATCCTACTGAAGTAGAAACTTTTTACTCCATTGTATAGATGAGAAAATTGAGGCTCAGAAAGTTTAATAACTTGCCCAAGGTCATAGATAAGAAGTAATAGAGCTGAGATTTGTAGCCAGCTCTGTTGACAACAAAATCCAACATGCTTTTTTAAGGAGGCACAGATTGGGGCACTCGGAAATAAGTTCAGATACACAATACTCACCGTGGCACACCGGGACCTGAGTAGCCTGTGCTAGAAGGCTGGGGATGGGGCCAAGGGGTAGGAGACCTGCCTCTGCCCTCCTGGGAGACAGCTTAGTGTCATGGGCCCCTGTGATGGGGCAGACGCTAGGGCTGAGGAGCACATTTGGGAGCTGCCCCACCCCATGTCCATCCAGCTCAGGCCTTGTCCTCTCTCTCTTGGGCCACCAGCCTCTTCTGCCTTCACTGTCTCCCCTCCAGTGCCCAGAACAGTCTATCAAAACCGCCAATCTGACCATATCATTCTCCTGCTCTAAATCGTCCATTGCTGTCCTATTCTGAGTCAAAGCCCAAATTATGCAAAGTGGACTCATGCAGCCCTCTCTGCTCCTGACCTCATGTCTTCCATCTCCCTATATCCACTCGTCCCTGCTGGTCCTGGAATTCCATGCTCCTTCTCATATGCCAAGCTCTTTGTATCGAATCAAGTTGTTGTTTTTTAAAAAATATTTTATTTATTTAAATTAGTTTCAAGTATACAGTACATTGGTTAGATATCTATATGGTTCATAAAACGATTTCCCCAATTGCTCCCTCCCTTCCCTGGCCCTCCACTGAGCCATCATATTAATGCTAACTGCTTTCTTGAAGGTGGTCTTTGTAGGTGTGTAAGTCTCACCACATTTTTTGTTCTTTGAGCTTCTGGTGGCCCAGTCATCTCCTCCTTGATCTATCCCTTTGCAAAGCTGGCACAGTGCCTGTCATGTTGTAGGACTCAATTGATATTTGCTGAATGTATATTTAACAAGCATGTCATTTATGTTCTCATCTAAATCACTAATGAAAATGCCAAGCAGAAGTGGGCCAAGCTGGGGCAGGTGGCTGCCAGCAGGCAGAGCCCTCTGAGTGACATCAGGACCTTCATCCATATCATCTGGGTCATTCAACCTCCCAGCACCATCCACCTGCATCTTCATACAGCCCGTGCATCTCTGCACTTCCAAGTCTTGTTCACCGGGCGCCATGAGAGCACATCAAATGCCTGCTAAAGTCCTTTAACCTATACCTACATGTTCAACCCTCCCAAGCCAAGAACCCTGTCAAAAAAGAAAATGAGCCTAATCTTGATGGCCCTTCCTGCCTTATAGTGGTCCCTCTTCCTTAAGTTCCCTAAGTCTCTCAGATACGTTGCTACTTGGTGATCTGACCCTTAGGAATCAAAGAACAAACTCTGAACAAATGGGTTCAGGACAGGTGTAATTTTTTTCAACTTTACTAAAGTATAATTGACATTCGATAAACCACAAAAGTTGAAATTGCTCAAATTGATGAGTTTTAGCAAATGTTTACATGCATGAAGCTATCACCACAATCAAGATAATTAATATTTTCATAACCCCCAAAAGTTTCCTGTGCCACTGTACAATCTATTCCTCTCTCCATCCCTATCCTGAGGCAGCCACTGATCTACTTTCCATCATGATGACAAATTAGTGTGAATGTTTAAAAACCTTAAATAAATGGAATCCTACTGTATGCATTCTTAGAAGGAGGTGTCTGGTTTTCACTTATATAATGATTTTAAGATTCACTCATGTTGTTGCAAGTAGTAATAGTTTGTTCTTTTTTTTGCTGAGTAGCATTCCATCATATGGATATATCAAAATTTCTTTATCCATTTACCTGTTGATGGACATTTGGGTTGTTTCCCATTTGGAACTATTTCAAATAAGGCGATTATGAACATTTGTATACAAGCCCTTCTGTGGACATGTGTTTTCATTTCCTTTGGGTAAATATCTAGGAATCGAATGGCTGGGTCATTTGGAAGATAGATATTTAACCTTCAAAGAGACTACCAAACTATTTTTCAAAGCAGTTGCACCATTTGACATGTCTACCACCAGGTATAATTCCACTTGCCTCCACATCCTCGACAATACTTAGAATGGTCAGTCTTTCTAATTTTAACCATTCTAATAGGGATATAGTGATATCTCATTGTGGTTTAAATTTACATTTCCCTTTGACTACTGATGTTGAACATCTTTTCATGTGCTTATTGTGTATTTTTATGTCTTTCATAAAGTGTCCAGATAGTTTGACCATTTTTAATTGGGTTGTTTGTATTTTTAAAAATTTAGTTGTGAAAGTTCTTTATAAAATCTAGAAACAAATTCTTTATCTATATATTTGTAGTGAATAGTTTTTTCCAGTTTGTGGTTTGCCTTTTCATTTTCTTATCAGTATTTTTTGAAGACAAAGTTTTAAATTTTGAAGAAGCCAATTTATTTGGTCATTAATTTGACATGTTTAAGAAATCTTTGCCTACTTCAAGGTCACAAAGATTTTCTCCTATGTATTCTTTTAGTTTTAGGTTTTATATTTAAGTCTATGATCTATTTCAAGGTAATTTTTGAATGTGCTGTGAAGTAAAGGTTATGTTAATTTTTTTCCTATGTAGTATTCAGTTGTTTTGAAAACTTTCTTTTTTCCTGTTGAATTACTTTGGCAACTTTATTGAAAGTCTTCTATTATTATATGTGTGGATATATTTCCAGACTCTCTTGTTCCATTGGTCTATATGCCATTTTCTTTCCTAATACTAAGTTGTCTTGATTATCATAGCTTTATAATAAGTCTTGAAATCAGCTAGATTAAGTCCTCTAACTTTGTTCTTTTTAAAGTTAGCTTTGGTTATCCTATGTTCTTTACATTTCATATACATTTTATAATAAGCTTATTAAATCTTTACAAAAGATCTCCTTGGGATTTTGATTGAGAACATGTTGGATCTGAGGATGAACTTGGGGAGAATATTGAGCCTTCCAACAATGAACACAGTACAGCTTTCCATTTAATTAGATATTCTTTAATTTCTCTTAGTTCTCAGTGTGGAATATTTGGGCTCCTTTTATTAGATTTATTTCGAACTATTTTATGTTTTGTGCTGCTATTGAAAATAGCGTTGCTTTTTTTAAATTCCATTTTCAAATTGTTTGCTGCTAGCATATAAGAATACAGTTGATTTTCTTATAATAATTTTGTATTCTGCAACCTTAACTAAATTTACTTAATAGTTCCATTAGTCAGTTTGTAGATTTGGGGTTTTATATATAAAAATGATAACATCTGCAAATAGGGATAGTTTTACTTATTCCTTCTTAATCTTTATGCCTTTTTTTTTTTTTTTTTTTGCCTGATTACAATAGCTAGAATCTCCAGTACAAAGTGAATAGAAGTGATAGCAGACATCTTTGCCTTGTTTCTGATCTTAGGGATCTTTTGCTATTTAAGTATGATGTTAGCTGTTGGGTTGTTGTAAATGTCCTTTATCAGTTTGAGGAAGTTTCTAGTTGTTTCTAGTTTTTATCATAAATGGCTGTTGAATTTTATCAAATGCTTTTTCAGCACTGATTGAAATGGTCAGGTGGTTTTCTTCCTTTACTAAGTGTCTTACTCCATTCAGGCTCCTATAAGAAAATACCAGATCAAGTGGCTTATAAACAACATAAATTAATTTCTCACAGTTGGGAAGTCCAAGATCAAGGCACCAGCAGATTCAATGTCTGGTGAGGGCTTGCTTCCTAGCTCACAGATGGTTGTCTTTTCATTGTGTCCTTACATGGCAAAAAGAATGAGGGGACTCCCTGGGATCTCTTTTTAAGGGCACTAATTTCATCATGAGGGCCCCACCCTCATGACCTAATTATATCCCAGAGACACCACTTTCTAATATCATCACATTGGGGATTACAAATTAATGTATAAATTTGGGGGGAACACAAGCATTTAGTCTATAGCACTAAGACGAGCATAATTTTACAGAGGTAAGAAAAAGTATAGAGTATGAGATCCTGCCACCATGGAAAGCTCCAAACACCTTGGGGAAGAGGAGTGAAAGTGATCTGAGGATTAGAAAGAACACAGGCTTCTTGGTCAGCAGACCTGGACTTTGTGACACAGTTCTACATCTTTACTAAAAGCAAGTTAACTTAACCACTTTGAGCCTCAGTCTCCGCATCTGTAAGATGGAGAAAACAAAACCTACCCTGAAAGTTTGTGGTAAGGATTAAAGAGAATAATACATGCATGATGTCTAGCACATACAAACAACAGACGCTCTTGCATATGCTACTGGGTATGAAACTCTGGAGGCATTGGTCCTTGAGGGTGAAGGTAAAGTATGCCAAACTATGATGACAAAGACAAACATCCCCATTCAGCTTCAGCTGAGGGTGGTGAAAAATACTTAGGTGAACATCTAGGTAAAGGCCTCTCTACTTTTTTTCTGTGTGTCTTGATGGTCCTGAGTAGCAGATTAAATAGAAAGCCCTATATATCAAAAAAAAAAAAAAGACATTATTTTTTGGTTAAACAAAATGCTCAGATGCTGGTGTGTCTAAATCTAGAAGATACTGAACTTCTCTTTGTAAGACCATCTTTTTCAATCATAGGTTAAAAAAATTCCTGGCAACTAAATGTATAGTCACAGAACACCTCCATTGTGGATTTCCAATTCAACAAAAAATTAAATTTTAATTTTTTCTATCTTTAAAATTATCATAGCAATTGGCATCATTTAACCCTTGGAATATCCTACATTGAGAGTAGAGTATTTTAATGTATCTCCAAGTGTGTTATATTGAATCAGGGTTACTAACAGTGTGACATGAATAAAAGGATCCTTTGTATTAAATGGTAAAATAAATGTGCAAACATTGAGTTAATCATACTTAAACATTCTTTTTGAATCACAGGACTTTAAAATACTAATATGTAATGTGACTCTCTACGAGGAAGCCATAGGCTGCGGAGTTTTCCAAATACATTTGATTTCAGAACTCTCACATTTCACTGTCTCTTTGGTTCCAAAAGACAAACTTTAGGAAAGCCTGATGAAGTTTCACATGTCTCAGTGGTATATTTAAAAAGTTTTTATCTCTAAATTAAAAAAAAATTTAATTCAGGCATGTTCACTCCTCATGGCCTTTTACGGAACTCAACCCTCAGTAAGCTATTAACAAGTAATATATTATTGTTAGGTGTTATTATCCCCACTTGACAAATGAGAAGAAACCTAGCATAGAATGCCACTTTATGTACTTCATCTAAGTTAGTCATCTCAACATCCCTGTAATATAGGCATCATTATCTCAATTTGACAGCAGTGGAAGGGAATTAAGTGATTTGTCCGGGTGACACAGCTAGTGGCAGAGTAAGAAAGACACTAGGGTGGAAGGTCATTGTGGTTGCCTCCATCTACCTGAGGTGAGCTGGTCATTGGGACAAAAATGGATAGTGATACAGGTGCAAGTTCCTCCAGAAGGGCAATGCCATGCAGGTGCCACTGACTCACCCCACCCCACCCCCCAGCCTCCCTCTCAGGTAGGGCTTGCGGGGAAGACGGAATGAATGTGTAGGTGCTAAAGAACTTTTTGAACTCCCTGAAAAATAGGGCTTTGTTTTCTAGAGAAACCAGATAGTGTCAGGAGATAATTATCACCCAGAACTGCAATTCTGAGCTCACAAACAGGACAGCTTTCAGATCTGTAAGTCTTTTTGCCTAGTCCTTGTTGACCTTACTTCTTACATCTGACTAGTATATTTAGGAAGGAAGTAGGCAGAAGTCCTTCACTCAGAGTTTCATATGAATATTCTTTACTACCCCAGCCCTGCCCAGTTTTAAGCTGAGAGGGGGAAAAGGGAAGCCCCAGCCTTGAAAATTCAGGAAATTGTGGGTGGAGGAGAGTGAGGAAAATATTAACCTGACATTCAAAATTAAAAGTTGTTCATAAGGTGGTTAGTCGATTGTATTAATTGGCAAGTAATTGCCAGGGTGTGGGAAGGAAAAGACCTCATCAGAGGAAGCTAAGTATAATTTAGTAATGATCTCACTGAGACACAAAATAGACGCTGTCTTCCGATGTTTGGAAATCTGACTTTAAATGTAATTTATGGGTGGAGGGGGACTCAGGTTTGCCTTTATTTTGAAGGCACTGAACATTGCCACACTATTCCAGGTTTAGATTTGAATGTTTTAATGTTGAGCAGGGGAGGGGAGGAATGGGCAATAAGGTGTTAGCTTCCCAAATAAATGATGCTGTTTCTTTCTTAGCTGCAAAAACAGTTTGATAAATCATCCTGGGTCCAGTGGTCCACATACAAAGGCCAACTAGGATAAGGAGATAAAAGCAGAGAGAAAGATGAAAATTTTAACAGAGATTGCAGAAATGTACCTATAAAATAAATAGCAACAAAAGTCCAGGTTGGCGTTTTTGTCTTCTGCTGTGCCCTGGATCCACTTGGGAATCTGATGAATATGGATAGAAATACACATGACTCTGTGCAAATCTAAAGTGCTCACTGTCCCGCTGCAGCCCCAGCATGGACCTTCTAGGCATCTAGAAACTAGATTAAGAAGCCCTAATCTTGGCAGAAACCAGCTTTAAACTGGCAAGTAGCATCATGAGTCTCCTTTAATTTTGCAATAATTAGCTGAGACAACTTTTAGAGCTATCTCTGGGAATGCTCCAAGAAATCATTTTACTTAATCATCTGTGCTAGTTTATTAAGTATTGGCTATCCTGAAAAATTGGCCTGCAACCTGCCAATACTTGTGACTTATTGGAATAGATAAAAGACAACCACTAACAGCCTTTCTGGCTATAGAGCAAAATACTGAATATAGTGGCCTGGTTTAATGATATGGAGTTTGGGATGGGATCTTCAAATCCCACCATCTATTGATTCCCAGGGAATTGGTTTTGTCCTTGGCAAAGCACACAGCAAGATAGGATGGGTCTCTGTTGTGCTTATCTGACAAGAGTTGTCTTCTCCCATGCAGGAGATCATCAGCAAACATTTGGGGGTGGGTAGAGATGGTAAACCTCAGGATCCAGGGGAAATGTTCAGGGTTCTCCACCCTGAACTGGAGCTGATATTCCTCCTCTGCTCCCAGGCCATGGACCTCACACGAACTCTCTTGATGGCTAGCCGCGGACGGTGAAACTCATGAGCCTTTAACAATTCGCTCATAGGTCTTGGCTAACTTTGGTTAAGTTCAAGGAGTGATGGAAAGAAGGCCAGTGATTGGCCAGTGACAGAGTCTCTCTCCTCATACTTGAGCAAGGAAGGTGCTATCTAATTACTTTCAATACTGCCAGGTCCCTCCAGAACAATGCCCTCCAAGATGTATGTAGGTCATCGTCCTACCTGAAGCAGCTTCCTCTGCCTGGGAGGTGGGGAGTAGAGAGAGGGAGGGAGTAAGAGAGAATATTTGCATTAGTGTTAACTGGATTAAATCTTAATATTGTCTAATTATAGCAGGCATTTCCTTCAGCCTGGCTTCTTGTTTCCCAAAAAATCATAGTATCTCACTCAACCTTCCATTAAGCCTAACAATTTAACTCTATTTCAGCAGTCTGAATGGCAGTCTGGTGTGGACTCAGTGAGATTTATTTCTATTTCTATTTTCTGAAAATGCTTAAAATGAGAGTATACGAAGTTATATTTATTTGTGGCTCCATAGCAATGAGGAGGTGGCTGCTGGAGTAGTTTTAGGAGGTCAGGAGCGATCCTCACCCCAGCACTCTCCTTCCACTGGCTTCCCACACGGACTCAAATACTTCCCAACACATTGTCCAAGAGGTATTTCCAGACGGCAGTAGGCATATTGGAAAGAGAATAGACCGGGGAGCGAAGCAAACGCAGACTCAAATCCTAGTTGTTCAACGACTTATTAGCCGATAACCTTAGAAAATTATGCAGCCTTGTAGAAACCCAGTTTCTTCTCTATAGAAATGAGTGTTGTATGAATTTGTCTGGGTCTGAGCACTAAAACTGATGATATCTGAGGATATAACGCAGGAGGAATTTAATACGAGGAATTGATTAGACAGGTGATGGGAAAAGTTAAGAAGTCAACCAGGGGACAGTGAGGCAACCCAGAGATGGCACTAGCAGGTAGTTACCACTGCCTGAGGCTGGAGGTACACAGGGAGGAGACAGGCTCTCCAAGGCCAGGCACCAAGGTCACTGGAAGAAAACTGAGCCATACTGGGTGAGCTAGGGTCATGAGAGAAATGCAGCTGCTGCCAGAGATGGCATCCAAGCAGGAGAGGAAAAAATTCTGTACTTCCTCCCACCCCAACCCATTCTCCAATCTCTTGCCAATGACTTCCCTAGGCAACACCTGGCCAGCAGCCTGCTGACCAAGCACCCTGGGAAGCAGAGCCTGAAGAGCCCACTCCCTGCCATACAGAGCAGAGGGGAGGCTGAGGAACAGGCCTGAGGGCAAGCAGGCCCAGACCTAGCACCGGAGACCAGACATCTTGATGCTCTGGCCTCCTGACGCTGAAGCCTCTCTGGGCTTAGGCTGCTGTCCTCCTGGCTGCAGGCCTTGGGCATTGCCCCTGCTCATCTTCTCTCATTAAAGCTGTCACCATCTCTGTCTCTCGCTAAACGGACCCTTGGGTAAACAGATCTCCCTCCCTCTTTTTCTATGCAATGCTATGTTCCCTGGCTGCAAACACACAGCTCCCGCTCTAAACTCATCATGTTGGGCAGGATGGGCTGGACAGCAGCTAGAGTCGGGGGCATACAGGTTTCCAGGGCAACAGGCAGAGAACTGTCCTCAGGTCTGGGCTGAGGCACCACTGCTCTGGGCCTCACCTTCAAAAGGTCACGATTCCAAGTGCCAAAGGGAACTGGCTACCCTGCCTCTCCCTTCACCACCCCTGCCTCTGGGTGTTTGGGACACCTGAATTCCCCACCCAGACAATGGGGAATATGTTTGCAGGGCCTGATTGCCTTTTTCCCCGGTCTGTCCTCCCAAGGATGGACCATGCCCACACCATGAGCATCCTTAGACTTGAAGGGCAACATTTTGCGGGGGAGTGGGCAGGGAAGGGAGGCTTGTGTTTGTGAACATAGCTTACACATCACACAGCTGGGGTGTCCATGCATTTGCACATGAAGCCCCTCGTGGTAAGGGGTATATGTGGGGTGTGAAAAGAAGGGGGACAGGCTGCACGCCGGGCACTGGGGGTCAAAGCCAGCTCTTCACATGCCATGACATTCCAGGTCAGAATTGCAAGTTCTAAATTTGAACATGAACTTCCAGGGTGTTATGAAGGTGTAACTGTTGAGTTATGAGGATGGAACATATTTTTTTTAGTGGTTGTTAGCTTGATTTGTAACATTCATGTATTGTGGGCACTTATATTCCCACCACAGCTCCCACACTTGTAAAGGGAGTGAGTTGGTTCTTTAACCAGAGGTTGGGCTCCGAGGATGTGGGGCTCAGGCAAAGAAGGAAGAGGAAGGCCTAGACCCACAGATGTTCATGGGATGTGTGAGGGCTCTGTACCCGCACATAGCATTGGGTCCCAGGCTGCTGAATCTGGTGCCCCCGGCCCTCTGAGAAAACGGCTTTAGGCTTCTCAGGATGGCACACCCTCTGATACTTCTAAACTAACATCTTTGGACTATGGTAGACTTTGTCCTAAACACATTTCATGTATTGTCACATTTAATCCTCCGATGAGGTGGGTAATGTTATTATCCCCATTTCACAATAAGTAAACAAACAAAGAGATTAAGCAACTGTCCAAGGCATGTCCATGAGTCTGAGTCTCAAGTGGAGCTCATAACCACACCCTATACTACCTCCCATTCTGTGAAAACTGGGGTTGGAGGTGGGGGAACAGGGCTTCATTGAGTACTTAAAGAACTCTCGGAGCCCCCAGACAGTAAGGGACCACTTGCTGTCGTTCTCTTAAATACTTAGACAGTCCACATCCTCGTCTAAGCCTTCCCTTTTCCTGGCTGAACATTGCATCTCTTTACTTTTGTTCACGTGACAGTGTCTGGACCTTTTACCACCCAGCTTGCTCTTTAGTGGAGTCAATCCATCCTGCTTCGCTACCTCTTTTGAAGTGTGGAACCCAGAACTGAAACCTACATTCAAGTTGTCTGATCTGCCCTGGATGAGCAGAACTAAAAATCATTTCTGCCCATCATTAAGGATTAGCAAAAGACAGAATTAGCCTTTAGCCAGACCCTTTTCGCAAACATTTCTTTAATACCTACTCTGTGAATGAAAAAGCCCCTGTCCTCAAGGACTGTACAGTCCACTGAAGGAGACAGACAGGTTGATTGGTCATTCGAATAGTGTGTTGAGTGCTAGATGGAGCTGCTAGACTGGATCTTAAAGAGTGAATAGGTATCTACAGGTAAGCTGGAGAAGAAGGAAGTGAGAACAATGTATGCAGAGGTATGGAGGCTTGCAAGAACGAGGCACATTCCAGAATCTGTCAAGTGGCTGGTAGCCAGATCATACTTGGATCTGATCCTGTGATGGGACCTAGCATCCTGCAGGCAGAGAGGAGCCATGAGCCTCTTATTGGGGCTTGATTCTATAAACTCATATGGAGCTTTTAGTCCATGGACATCCTTAAGTCCTTTTCTCCTTGTGCCACTGATTCGTTAAAGTCCAGAACTTTTTATTTATTCTAATTATGTTTCATCCTATTAGATCCTGCTCATTATTTCAGTCTGTCTGGATCCTATTTCTGCTTCCAAGCTATTATCCTTCCCAATAGTGCATCATCTGCCCTTTGTGTTATTGATAAAAATATCCAAAATAAAGGTTCGGGGCAGAGCTTTATTGCCCACCACTACAGACTTCCTCAGGTTAGGTATTCAGCTGGTTACAAATTATTTTCAATTAAAACATGTCGAATTCAAAATTTTTTGACTTTGTCTACAAAAAAATCATGAGAGACACCATCAGCGGTCTGGCTGAAATCTGGATATACCACTTCATCAGCAGCTCCCTGATCTATCCCATTAGAAGAGGAAATGAGAAGAGACTGGCATGATTTGTCGTGAGTGGATCCCTGAAGCTCTTTAGTGATCTGCGCTCCTCTCTCTAAGGAGCACAAACTGTTTACTTGGTAGCACTCACTACAATTTTATTGGGGCTCCCCTCATACCTGGAGGTATACAGTTTGCAGAATCCGAAGTGTTCTCTCTTTTGGAAATGAAGACTTTGGCCCACCCCATTCTCTGGGGCTCTCTCACTTTCGAGATGGTCTGTGAAAGGTTAACAACAGCCACTGGGCAAGCTGAGTTACTGCGCCCTTCCTGGTCCGGGGAGGAGACAGGGAACTCCTTCCAACCCTGCCACCAGCCTCAGCCATCTTCTTACTAACCTTGGGCTCTGATTCCAACTCAGTAGGGTTAGTTTTCCCTTTCCCGCCTGAAGATTATTCTTAAAAGAGAAAAGGGCAATGGGGGTTTGGCATGTTGTCATAGTCTTTTTAGTGCTTTGTATTGCAAGCTGAAGAGGTTGAACTTGATCTGGTAAGTAGAGAAGTCACTGAAGATTTTTGAAAAAAAAGGAGTGACATAATCTTAATTCAGATGAAGAGTTTTAAGGTTTCGATAGTTTCACATCATTAGTACATTGCTCTTAACATCAACATTGAACACTAGCAACTGCCGATAAGCGTGACAGGCAGTCCAAAATATACTAGCTAAGGTCCCTCATTTTATCTTTAGTGTGAGGCAGGAAGGGGAAGTGGCTATGAGTAGGATTTGGAGTCTGACAGAACTGTATTTAAATACCAACTCCATCTTTAAAGGCAGGAGGCCTTAAACAAGCACCTTATCACCTCTGAGCCTCAGTTTTCTCATTTGTAGAATAAGAATAATAATTGCACCCACTTCACAAGGTTGCTGTGAGGATGAAGATAATGAATGTAAACCGCCTGGCTCCACAGGCAGAGTAAGTGCTCAGTAAGTGGTCCTTCATCTGAATCCTTCATCTTTAGGTGTTATGACTACACAGTGGTTACCTTGCAGAATTCCCTAGAACCCTAAGACCAAGAGCCATACTCCTGGAGCAGCCTGAGGAGAGGGGTGACCCCCCATCAGATATGGGCTCCTGAAAGCAGCTGCCTCCCAGAAATGGAGATGCCGCCTCCTTGTTACGTGGCTCTGAGCCGATGGCTGCCAAGGCCTGCAAAGGCCCCAACCCCTGAGTAACCTGCAGGGGAGGCTGGCACTAAATTCCTAGAGTTCTGATCTCTCTCCCTTCCTAATTAGCCCCACCTGGGTGTATGTTTTGTCAGGAGTTGCAGGGTTAGTAGCCAGAAGAACCGGTTTTAAAATGCACCCTCAGGAGTTAGTCTGGGTGATTCTTCAGTGGAGACTGGAGCCTGGATGGGAGGCACCAAGCCTCAGAATTGTTATGTGTCTCAAGGCCCCATCTAAGATACTTGCAGCTTCCTGCACATGTGGCTTATCACCTCCCACACACCTGGGCCACCTCCTCCCACCCAATGTGGGTGTGTGGAGAAGAAAAATAAATTATGCCTATGGAGGCATGGTTGGGGAAGCACCAGCCACCCCTCCGTCCTACTGTCGTTCCAACTCGCTCTTAGGTTGGCCTTCCAAGACTGAGCAAACTGGTGTTGGATAATGCAGGCACCGCTCTGTCTTCTGACCTGGGAAGGGTCAGTTCAGGCCATCAGCTTATGCTGGCCAGAAATAGCCACATTTTCTTTTAACTAAAACACATTTCCACCCAGATACCCAGTTCTTTCATTGCAACATGAATTCTCCCATACGTGCTTCAACCCAGCCAAGAATCTCTGAACTTCCTAAACGCTAATATAGCATATTGAGCAAAATGCTAAGGGCTTCCATAGGATGGCTCGTTTAGTCCTTACTCTATGCCTATGATGTGAGTACTCTTAGTGACTCCATTTTACAGATGAGGAAACTAGGCACTGGAGAGCTCAGGTGCCTTGCCCATGGCCCCATAGTTACATAAGCAGCAGAGATGGGTTTTGAACTCTTGAGAGCTTGCTCTGCGCTATATTCTGGTCCCTCTCTTATAACAGAAAGTTGGGGGCTTAGGCACCTGGCAGGGACAACCAGCAACTCTGGGGCCCAACTCATTTCCTCTAGGGGTCTCATTCCAAGTAAAAGGACCTCCAAACTCTCTAGTAACCAGGTTAATTTTGACTTCCAAGACCTCCTCTGCTCCCGCTGACCCCTCCCCCCACATACACACACCCCTCTCAATCTTCCTCTTGTGTCCAGGCAGCAGGCACAGCCTTTGGCCACCGAAGCCTCAACTCTTTTTCTTTTAATTGTTCAATGATGTAAAATAAAATCTACCATCTTAACCACTGTCAAATGTATAGTTCAGTAGCATATTCACGTTGTTGTGAAACAGATCTCCAGAACCTTTTCAACTTGCAAATCTACAATTATACCCATCACGCAGCAACTTCCCTTTCCTCCACCTCCCTGGCATCTACAAACTACCATTCTCCTTTCAGGCTCTTTGGGTTTGACTATTTTGATACCTCACATAATTGTAGTCAGACAGTATTTGTCTTTTACCGACTGGCTTATTTCACCTGGCATAATTAGTTTTCAAGCTTCATCCATGTTGTAGCCTATGACAGGATTTCCTTCCTTTTTAAGACTAATATGCCACTGTGTGTATGTACCGCCTTTTGTTTATCTATTCATCCCTTACTGGACACTTGGGTGGCTTTCACCTCTTAGCTATTGTGAATAGTGCTGCTAAAAATGTAGGCTTGCAAGCATCTCTTCGAGATCTCGCTTTCAATTCTTTTGAGAATATACCTAGAAGTAGGACTGCTGCATCATATGGTAGCTCTATTTTTAATTTTTGAGGAACCTCCATAGCGTTTTGCTTCAAGGATGCACCATTTTACATTCCCACGCATAGTGCACAAAGGTTCCAATTTCTCTACCTCCATGTCAATCCTTGTTATTTTCTGTTTTTTGATAGTGGCCATCTTGATGCACGTGAGCTGTGGAGCTTTAACTCTTGAGGGAGAAGTCCTGCACAGACTGACTGGAGCCTTGGATCTCCTAATGTGTGAGACTCACATGGCAAGAAGAGATCTAGTTACATTCCAAACCCTGAGGCAGCTTAGACTCAGAGACTCCCTGAGAGAAGGCTTTGGTTCAGTGAGACTTTCATGGGTGATTACTGTTTACCGTGGGTGTTGAGTGGACATTAGCGATCATAGAAATGTAAGCTCCACGTAACCAGAGACATGTATCTTGATCATCTCTGTACCCCTAGCACATGGCACATAGTAAGTGCTCAATAAATACTTGTTGAATGAAGAAATGGATAGCTTTCTAAGACTGGAAGGCAGTCCCTCTGAACTATTGTGATTGACAATGGCAGCCATTTGCAGACTGCTGGTTCCTACCACTGGTGCCTTGCAGATTTTTTTCCTTGAGAGCCCCACTGTCCCTCCCTCTTTGCTAAAGCATTATGTGTCTGGCTTCCAGCCACTGGCCCATTCCTGTCACTCCTCTCTCTTGAGAATAACTCTGGACTTTGTCGTTCTGACTGGGCTGACAAGGAGAGAGTTTAAAAAGTTTGACAATGATGCCTTAGAGGGAGGTTTTGGCAGGCAGTGTGACAAATTCTTAACTTTACTTCAGAAAAAACAAAGTGTCTCTCTCCTTGCTCCTCACAGGGGAGATTTTAAGGATCTCAGCACTTTTTTCTGCAAACAATGAGATCTCAGAGTCCACCAACTCCACCTTTAGACACAAAGACACTTTAGTGGGGAATGAGAATAAGAGGATTTCAGTCTAATACAGACACAATAAAACTTGTTTCCTCCAGTGCAATATGAAGAGAAGACAAAGAATATGACGAGAGTTTGTGCCAGCCCCCATTCCATACTCTGCTGTCACAATCTGTAAAAAATTCAGTGAGAAAACATCCTCCCATCAGTCTTAAGGGATGTATAGTACTGTCATGCCCATTGTATAGATGGTGAAACTAAGCTTCCGAGAGGTTAGGTCACCTGCCCACGGTCACACAGCTGGCTGGGATTTGGATGCAGGCAGGTTGTTCCACAGTCTGGGCTCTTATCTCCAAACTAGGCTGGCTCTCTTCAGTTATTTATTAATTCATTTGTTAATTCAACAACAATTTATAAAGAGCCTATTGTGGCAGACACCAACCCCAGCAGTGAACAAACCACAGGCCTCTCCCTTCCAGGCTCTCAGTCTAGCAAGGATGTTCATTCCATGTGCCTTTTCTGTGAGAGCAGCCCAGGGTAAGAGGGAATCCAGACCCACACATCGCCAAACCAAATTCAAATTCACTTGGTGACAAAGTATTTCTCAGGAGCCAAAATTTAATCTTCTTTAAAGAAAACAGCTCTAAATGTAGGAGTGTTTTAAAGGTGACTCTGGCCTAGGGCAGAGATTTTGGAGCCTCTGAATGGGTAGAGGGAGCTACTGATGCTGCTGTAACACCCTTCACACAGGGGCCACCTGTGGAACCAAGAACCAAGTAAAGCCAAGGTTTCTTCATGAAAGTACCAAATGAAAGCATTAGTAATATCAACTGATATTAAGATCAGATGAATTCCTGCACTGAAGTAGGAACAAAGGGGCTTCTGGGATTACCCTCAGCTTCTCTGGGGCCCAGCCAAGTAGTACACATCAACTCAAATAAACCCTGGTTTCCAGGTGGGCACACTGAAAACCCAGAATGGCAAATGCCCTGCATCCCACAGACATCCTGGGGAGAGACAGAGCATGTATGTGTCTCTGCTTGTGGTGCAATGGGGCAGTTGAGGGCACAGGCCGGGGTTTAATCCCAGCCTAGGGTTCACACAGGGGACTCACCTTCCATCCATCAGTCTCCACATCTATAAAACAGGACTAATAACTAATAGTCACACCTTCTGCATATTTAGGATGTAAATTTGGCAGAAAATTGTGATAAACTGAATGTGGGGGAGGGGGCGGACTCCGAGAAGAAAGATTCATTTGATGTGAACTCTGAAAAGGAATTTGTCTGCTGAGATGGACTCCCCCTGGTCAACGGAGGGCCCAAATTCTATAAATAAGAATTTCACACCATTTGCTTCTCATGCACTCTATATGCCAGTAGGAACCTCAGACTGAGCTCTCAGCTTCCCACACTATACCCTGTGGGTTTATGCTACCTGTGTCAACTATTGAAGGAGAGTTCTTGGTTTTGTCTTTTGACCAATGGACTAAGACTTACTCTGTCCAATCAGAACTGCTCCATGATAACCAGTCAGGATGCATAATGCTGACTAATGAGGACTTTACGATTTGGATCAATCCGAAGCATACAATGTATGCGTATGCTTTATGTAGATACTTCATCTACATGTGACTTCGCTGGTTAAATTAGTTTGGAAAACACTGGGTTAAACATTCTTAAACTGATTTTGTTGCTGCAGGACTTCTCAGGGCCTTTAAAAGGATAATAAATATTTATATTTCTAGAGTGGGGGGAAAAAAGCTAATGAGCACTGGAAATCTCCAAAGGCAGAGATACCTTAAGTCAGAAATTCCTAAACTTTTTTGACCGCAGAATCCTTCTATCACAGGGCATCTTACTGTCTAAACAAATCTTTCTGACAATTAAATATGGTAACCAGAATACTACTTTTTTTTCCTGTGAGGATAAAACCAATAGAAATACCTCATATTTGAATAGTGTATCACACTTGACTGGGTACTTTCATATCACTTATTAAACTCCCAAAACAACCCTATTGGGTTGGTCTTAGCCTCACTCACAGACACAGTTGAGATACATTGAGTGGCATGCCCAATGTCCAGCGTCTCACAGCTGGTGAGGGGCAGATCCGGAACTAAAGCCAGGGACAGCCAGGTCACCAACTCCAAAATCATGTTGTTTTATGACCTTAGCTGTTCCCATATACAAACACAGTCTTTAATGATATTATTAATTTAATAGTAGTGAGGCCAGTGCTTGGATCCTCAGAGTCTTCATCTGGTAGCTGAAAAGCCTATGCTTCTGACCCAGGCAGCTGGCTTGCTTCCTCTTAATAACCTAAGGATGGCTACACTGAGTCAGACCCAAGGTCCACGCAGTGGAGGCACGTGGTTGTCCTCAGGGAGGTCAACATTAAAGGCAGGAGCCAAACGCCAAGCATCCCAGCTTCTTTTTAATAGTCAATTATGGATCAAATACCCACAGATTTATCTAAAAATTTTAAAAACCTATTTATGATTTTAATCGTGCATCGCCACTTGGGATAGCGACATCTATAAGTTATTTCTTCCTGCAGTAAGATCTTTTTTCAATCTTTTATATGTTGATTGAAAGTTAGGCTATTGGAAGAAATAAATTTCTCAAAGAGAAAGGATGATTCTTAGAGGGGAGACAAACCAAGACTACTTTCTAACACAAGCACGGGACTCCTCTTTTCATAGAATTAAATATATACTATTAGTGATGTCCTTAAATAATATCTGGTTTATTACACAAATAGCCACTGAACGCCTCTTCTTGTCAAAGGTCTGGGCTGACTGCAGTAGGAAAACAGAATACACTTCCCGTAAGGAATTTTTGCCTCTTTTAATATATAAATTTTTATTACATTTTAACATATATTCAGGTAGGTGCTCAAGTCATACATTTTCACAAAATGTGACCACCACCCAGATCAAGAAATAGAACATCAGCTCCCTATAAGCTACCTGTGCCCTTCTCCTGACCCTACACCTTCTCTCCTTCCTAAGACAACCAGTGTTCTGACCATCTATTAGTTTCCTATTGCTGTTGTAACAAATTATCATAAACTTAGTGGCTTAAAAAAATACATACTTGTTCTCTTACAGCTCTGGAGAATAGACATCCAAAATCAGTCTTAGTGAGCTACAACTAAGGTGACAGCAGGGCAGGTTCCTTCCAAAGGCTCTAGGTGAGAATCTGTTTCCTCCCCTTTTCCAGCTTCAACAGAACACCTGCGTTTCTTGACTTATGACCTCCTTTCTGTATCTTCGAAGCCAACATCATAGCATTTTCTCTCTGACTCTGATCCTCCTGCTCCTCTCATATTAGGTCCCTTATAATTATACTGGGCACACCTGGATAATGCAGGCACTCTCCCCATCTCAAAATCCTTAATCGCATCTCCAAAAACCTCTTTTACTTTATAAGGTAATATATTTGAAGGTTCAGGGGATTAGAATGGGAACCTCTCGAGGGGAGCACTATGCAGCCTACCACAGACCATAACACCATGGATTCATTTTGCCTCGTTTTGAGCTTTATATATATGGAATCATACACTCCTTTAATGATGTCTTTTGATTTTAAAATTTTAAAATTTTTGAGTCTAATTCTGAGTCTAATTTATCAATCTGTTGCTTTAAGGTGCTTTTTGTCTTTTATAGAGAAATATTTCCTACCTCAATAATTAAGTTATTCTATGTTTCTTCTAGTTGCTACAGTGTTTTACCTATCATATTTAAACCTACGGTATACCTAGAAATAGTTTTTGTAGATGGTGTGATGCAGTTAAAGGTTCGTATTTTCCTAATATGGATACCCAAGTGACCCAGCCTGATTTGGAAAAGACTGTCCTTCCTTCATTGGTCTGCATTGCCACTTTTGTCTTAATAAAACATCTGTTTTAGCACCATACCGTACTGTCTTAATTACTGTAGCTTTAAAATAAATCCAGATAACCACTGGTGCAAATTTTCCAATTTTGTCCTTCTTCAAGATTACCTTGGCCATTCTTGGCCTTTTTCATTGTCATATAAATTTAGAATCAGTTTACCAATTTCTTGAAATTTGATTGGGACTGCACTGAATATGCAGATTATTTGGGAGAGCATCTTTACAATGTTGAGTCCCCTAATGCCTGAACATATATTTGGGTTTTAACTTAGCTCAATAACATATTATTTTTTCACAAAATGTTGTACCTCATCCATTGGATATATTCCTAACTATTTAATATTTTATACTACTATAATGATGTACTATCATTTAAAATTTTTATTTTCTGATTATTTTTGGTATACAGAAATTGACTTTTTTATACTGATCTTACATTTAGCTACCTTTAGCTACCTTACATTAGCTGCTAAATTCATTTACTAATATATATATTACGTAGAGTCTTTTGGATTTTCTCTCTGTAGCTTTAGCTATATAAGTAATATGTGTACACACATATTCATGTACATTTCTATATCTTATCCGTGATGCTGATGAATAATGGCAATTTTATTTCTTCCTTTTTCATCCTGATATATATTTCTTTTTTTTGCCTTATTGCACAAGCTATGAATCTCCAGTTCAATGGTAAATAAATGTCTTAATAAATGTCATAATAACAGACATCCTTGTCTCATTTCCACGTTAGGGGGATTATGATGTTTGCTATTTGTGGATATCCTTAGGCAGCAGTCTCCAACCTTTTTGGCACCAAAGACCCGTGCTCCTATGAGAATCTAATGCTTGATGATCTGAGGTGGAGCTGAGGTGGCGATGCTAACGCTGGAGAGCGGCTGCAAATACAGATGAAGCTTTGCTTGCTCACTTGCCATTCACCTCCTTCTGTGCAGCCTGGGTCCTAACAGGCTACAGGCCAGTACCATACAGGTCTGTGGCCTGGGGATTGGAGACCCCTGCTTTATAAGATGAAGGAAGTTTCTTATATTTTTAGTTTGCCACACATTTTTTAAAAATCATGAGTGTTGAATTTTATTAAATTTTTTTCTGTATCTATTGAGATGATCATAAGATCTCCCCTTTTATTCTGTTCATGTAGTAAATTACATTAATTGAATTATCATTTCATTTTAAATAATTTTAGACTTATAGAAGAGTTGCAAAAATAATGAGTTCCTTTATACCCAACACCAAGCTTCCCCTAATGCTCATTTTATATAACTATAGGACAATTATCAAAACTTAAATAATTAACACTGGTACAATACTTTTAATTTACTACATACTTTATTCATATTTCACTTGTTTTTCCACTAATGTTTTTCTTCTATTTTAGGATCTCTGTTTAATACAGTACCTTTTTCAAATAATTTATCCATTTCATATTTTCAAATTTATTGGCAGAAACTTATCACAATATTCTGGTATTCTTTTAAATATCTGTATGATCTGTGTTGAGGTGCTCTTTTTCATTCCTGATATTAATACTTGTTCTATCACTTTTTTCTTAATTATTCTTACAATAGGTTTATCAATATTATTGTTCTTTTTGTAGAACCAACTTTTGGTTTTGTTGATTTTCTCATTGTATATTTGTTTACTATTTCCTTAATTTTCTGCTTTTATCTTTATTAAGTTCTTCTACTTTTTTGGGTTTAATTTGCTGAGTTTTTTTTACCCCTAATTTCTTGAAATAGATTCTTACATAATTGACTTTCAGCCTTTCTTCCTGTTTAACATGTGCATTTGAAGCTTTAAATTGCCATCCCTGCCCCAGCAGAGCTTTTACTGAATCCCATGTGTTTTGATGTGTTATATTTTCATTATCATTTAGTCAAAAGATTTCTCATTTTTTTCTTTGATCCACAGATTATTTAGAAGTGTATTGCTTAATTTCTAAAAAGGTGGGGATTTTTCTAAGTATATTTTGTTATTGAGTTCTAACTGAATTTTACTGTGGCCATAGAACCATAAATTCTGTCCGGGAAAGGAAAGAACATTTACCACTCATTTTGTGAAGGTAATTTAACATTAATACTAAAACCTTAGAAAGATATTATGTGGGGGAAAAAATGAAGGAAAAGATTATTTAAATCCTCTGAAATTTGTCAAGATTGTTTCATAGACCAGCATACTGTTGATTTTGGTAAATGTATCATGTGTACTCAAAATTTTTAAAGTGTATTCTGTAGTTGTGTGCAATATTCCATAAGGGATCATTTAGGTCGCAGTTGCATTTAATTGTGTTGTTTAAATCTTTTATATGCCTGTGCTCTTCCCACCTCTCCCCCCACCCTTTGTTCTAATGGTTAGTGAGAGAAGTAAAAGGTATATTAAAATATCCCATTATAATTGTGGATTTGTCTCTTTTTCTTTTTAGTTCTGATCTGTCAAATTTTGCTTTATAAAATTTGAGGATGTGTCATAGGTGCATTTGAGAATTGATATAACTTCCAGGTGGGTTGACATTTTTATCCTTATGAAATACTTTTTTTCTTTATCTCTTACAAAGCTTCTTGCCTTAAAGATTACTTTGTTCGATAATAGCATAGACATAGCAGTTTTCTTTCACTTAGTTAGAAATATATTTTCTTCTTCTTTTTACTTTTATTCTTTCTATATGATTATATTTGGGTGCAGTGGTATGTTTAATTTTTAATCCAGTCTGTTAGTTTTGTCTTTTAAAGTATTTAATCTGTTTATATTTAATATACTTACTGACATATTTGGGTTTAAACCTACCATCTTGTTTTCTGATTGTTAATATTGTTCTGTTTTCTTTTCCCCCTCTTTCTTACCTTCTTTTGGATTAATTAAGTATTTTTTTTTAATTCCATTTCCCACTTCTATTAACTATTTATTGATTCTTTTACTATCCTTTAATTGGTTACCTTAGACCTAAAGATTACAACATGCCTCTTTGACTTATTAAAGTTCAATATAAATTAGTACTTTTTAAAATTCCTGGATAGTGTTAAGATTAGGATACTTTTAACTCCTTTTTCCTACTTCTTTTATTTTCTATATTGCTGCGTGTTTTCATTCTACATATATTCTAACTCTCAAGATCGTATTATTTTATAGTCGATATTAATTTAGATTTTCCCATGTGTTTATGCTTTACTATGCTTGTCATTTTTTTATGCTTCTCATTTTGCATAATTTTGCTTCCCTCTGGGATTCTTTTCCTTTTACCTGAAAAAAATCCATTTAGTTTTTTTCTTTACTGACTGTTGGCTAGCTATAAATCATCTCAGTTTTTATTTGGCTGAAAATGTCTTATTTCATTTTCATTTTTTAATGATACTTTGTGTGGGTATAGAATTTTAGGTTAGCAGTTATTTCCTTTTAGCCTTTTGAAGTGTCCTTCCATTGTTTCGTTGGCCTCCACTGTCATTGAAAAATTCAGTCTTATTATTGTGTCTCTGAACAAAATTATATTTTGTTGTTTTTTTTTCTTTTTATGGTAACTGCTTTTACAATTTTCTTTCTTTAATTGTATCTCAGCTATTTTACTATGATATGCCTTGTTGTGGCTTTCCTTGTATTCACCTACTTGGGGTGTGTAGCACTATTTGAACCTGTGGTTTTATGTAATTTGTCAGTTTGTAAATCCTCAGATATGGTCTCTTCAAATTTGCTTATGCTATATTATTTTTCTCCTTTTTTTCTCCCCAGGACTCTAATTACACAAATCTTTATACTGGGTCTCATATACGTCTGAAGAGCTTTTCTGTATTTCCTAAACTTTTTGTCGTACTGTAATGGTAACAAAGTCCTCATAATTTCTTTGGACCTATATTCAAGTTCATGAATTATCTCTTCAGTTATGTCTAATCTTCTTTTAAACCTTTCTG
This sequence comes from Pteropus alecto, assembly GCF_000325575.1. Classification (NCBI taxonomy): domain Eukaryota; kingdom Metazoa; phylum Chordata; class Mammalia; order Chiroptera; family Pteropodidae; genus Pteropus; species Pteropus alecto. The sequence continues at coordinate 4,699,842 of NW_006494612.1, read as the reverse complement.
TCAAGTTCTTAATTTCAGTCTTAGAATTTTCACTGGATTCTTTTTAAAAGAGTCAGCATATCTGATTAAATCATAACATTTTTTCCCTTGGTTTTTAGTTATTTGGTACTATCTCTTGGTATGCCTTATATATATATATATATTTTTTTTCAATGCCAGATACTATGATGCTTTTTTTATTCTGCCAGAAAAATTGTAGTGAAATTAGAGACTCTGGATGATGTTATCTTCCTCCAAAGAAAATTTACTGTGTTTCTGGGTGGCAGTTAGCTAGGAAAAATATCTCCTTAATCTAATCTGAGGTTAAACTGATTGAAATCTGAGTTTCAGTCTCTGTGAGTGCTAGTCAATTTTCGGGCTAGCTTTACTACCAGGGTGTAGTCCTACAAGGTTTCCAGCTAAAAGACTAAAATGTTTATGAGGACTCTTCCTTTTAGAAAGTCTCAAATCCCAATTTTTTGTCTCTTTGACCCTGTAAGACTGCCAACAGCCTGCTCAGCATCTCTGTATTTATTCAGAGTCAGCCAGTGCATCATGGGGAAAGTAGCTGCATATGTCAAGCCACTCACCTCTCTGTGTTTCCTTTTTCTCTAGCACCTTAGACCCTGTTTTAGTAGCTCTCTGATGCTTGCAAATAAGTGTTTCTCGCTTTTTAAAAAATCTAGGTTTTCCCTAGTTATTCTTATACGAAAAATTGGTCTGATACACGGTAGTCCATATGACTATAGGCACAAGTCTCTCCCGAAGAAGTTTATAACTAAGTAGTGCTCTATTTTATCACCCTTAGTTCTTGCCTTTGAGGAACTTTTGCTTTAAAACTCAGTGCCAGCTGCTATAATGAAAAATCTCAAGATAACAAAAAGCTGATGCCTTGGATATTGAGTATTATTTTTCAAGCAATATCTTATAATAGCAACAGTAATAAAAACTAACAATTATTGTTTACTCTGGGCCAGGCAATGTCCTAGCACCTTACATCCATTAGTTCATTTAATGGGATGCAATAGAGTCTAATGCAGTCCATACTTCTCAATTATAGAATTTAACCAAGGGTGGGTCTTGGGTGAAAATGACGTATAATTCAACAAATACGGTCAAGGCCCAACAAGAAAAAATTTTAGACATTATGTAGGCTATCAGATTACAGAAAATGCATAGGCAAGAAGGTAATCTACAAGCCTCAAACTTCTTCCCCACTATTTCCCCAGTGGGTACTCCAGAAAAGTTCGTTGACAGCAAAAGACAAACAATGAGCAAGTTTCCCTTCCACTTGTGTGCTTCCTAGTGGAGATGATAAAATGTCTGAAGTAAGTAGTAGAGAAGAATTAATAGGAGGAGGAGAAGAAAGAACAGCCAAGAGCTATGACAACTGTCCCTGAGTATCAAGAATCAGCTTTATTTGCATTCAGCAGACACCAAGTAATTGCAGGTTTGGGCCATGCAAATGAATTGGGTGACAGATATGAGACAAGAATAGAATGGGGTGATACGGTATTGATGGTCCAAGACCCTGCCCAAGAGAAGCGAAGAGGATATTTAGGCTATTTACCCAGAAAAGCAGAAATGTACACCAAATACCAGGCATAGAGCATAGAAAATAGTAATCCCAGTCTAATTTCAGCTGTCAGCCAGACACTCTCCAAGGCCTGATACTCCTCATCTACTGCATCCTTAGGCCTAGATAATAAACAGTGTGAGCCTCATTCTTGGTATTGGGTGAAATTCTATTTCTCTCTCTATATATACTCCAGATGGAGTACTAGTTTCTACTTCTGGGGTGGTTGAAGCATAGGCTGGAGAATAAACCTGCCTTGGTTCAAACCTTGGTCCAACTGCCACCTGGTTGACCTTGGGCAAATTATTTAACCTCTCTGAGCCTTCATATCCTCATTGTGAAATAGGAATGATGATAATAATAGTTATCAAGATGACATGAGATAATGCTAGTGAAGTGCTTGGCAAAGAAATAAAAGCAAAATAAATGTTGGCTATGGCTATTATTTAACTTAATTTAGGGTCCTGCTGTGTGTGGGAAGGTCTTACTCTATGCTTATCTATCGCATTCCTCATTCGAGAGGCATTCTCAAGAGTGTTGTGGGAGGAGAAAGAAGAGATGGAAAACACAGACGCTCCCTTCGTTTCACGGGTGAGCATAAGTTTAACGCAACAATAATAGTGCTCCTAAGGCTGCTATCTAGATCTTTTTGGAGAAATGTTGCAAAATATATCAATATGGGTGGTTATAAGCCAGGTTTCCTGTTCTCACTCCTCCCTGGGAGGAAACTGGTTCTATTTCAGGGACATCAGATATTTCAACTTCCCCATCTACCCATTCCAGAAATACTAAGGCTGCAATGGCCTTGGACTGATCGTGAATAGATGATGCCCCCCCACTCTTGGGATCAAAAATGCTCCTCCATGAAGTTCAAGGGCCTCTGCTCATCCAAATCTCTTCTCAGTCAAGTATTAAACGTTAATTATTTAGCTCTTAATGTAAATTGAATTAAGGTGTCTTACCCAAGTGAATTTTCAGTTTATGCCTTACCTTCACTCTAGAATGAAAGGCCTGTGTCTCCACGAAAGCCAAGAAATAGCAAGAAGGAGAGATATGGCAGACAGTCATCTTATGAGTCAGAAGACCCCCAACCCCACTTCCAGTCCTCATGTGTGGCTTCGGGTAATTTATTTTTCCTCTGTTGCCCTCAACATCCTCATTAAAGGGTCTCTAAAGTCTCTTCCAGCTCTGAAAACTGTATCTATGAGAGTAGTTTTAATTGGAGGACCTGAGGCAGGCCCAGAAATCACTCACTGGCATATACAGTCATCCTATACCCGGCCTGACCCAGGGAGCTTTGAACACACCCAATGTTCCTTCTCACCCACCCCTCCCCCAGTCCCATGTGAGTCCCCCACCCTCAGGACAGGATCTCTCCTGAGCCCAGCTCTGAGGATGGTGGTGACCCAACCCCCACTCCAGCCTCACTGTGCAGCTCCCTTCCCGCCCCTCCAAATCCCCATTTCCTGTCTAGCAGATTTATGATGCAGTTCAAAGAAGGAAGGATGATATAACAGCTTTCCTGCTCCCTCCCTCTCCCAACTGACTTAGTTTAACTGGCTGGGGGCCAACAGTTTTGTTCTCCACAGCCTCCCATATGTAAAAATACTCCATGCCCCAGCCCTCCTGCCTGCGACATGGCGTCAGCTCCCAAGCCCACTGGTCAGGCTTTGCTAGTGGGCGGGAAGGAGGCAGCCCTGCACAGCTCTGGAGTCTAATTAAGCTCTGAGGAAATAAACCATGGGCTTCAATTTTAGCTCTGAAAATAGCTAGGGCCCAGGATTCCTCTCTCTGGCCTGCGCTGGGAGATTTGTCCTCTTGCTGTGTTCTCCTGCATCTGGGCTTTGGGGTTTTCTAAAGGAAACTCAGTGCGGGGGAAAGTACAGGGGATCTGAGGAGCAGAGGGGGCCAACAGAGGCTCAGGGTGCTGAAGCCAGAGGGAGGAGCATGCTTCAGAGAGAGGGAGATTAGAGCCCAGGGGAATGGACTATTCAATACCCTTCATCCCTACTTGGCATCCTAGCCCCTTCCTCTAGAATGTGCTGGCTCCCAGTCTGTAGGACATCCAGGAGTTCTGGGTCCTCTGAGTGTATCTCCAGAGCCCCATGTGGCCAAGAATGCTAAGCTCTAGCCAACACTGAGGTAATTCTCCAGGATGATCATAGAATTCAGTTTTGTGCATAATCAAGCCTTTTGAGCAATGGGGATGAGGAAAAACATCGACAAATCAATGGACATATGGAAATAAAAGCTATGAGTCAACCAACGTCTAACTGGCTCCTGAGCATCTTCCTGACCGCCTCTCCACCTGGAAGGAGAGCAGTCAGCCTGTTGAGAGAGACAAGCGAGGAACAAGACCAATCAAAATGAAGAAGAGGGGCAGTCTGTGTGAACTATGAGATGTCCAGAAGGGTCACCAGATTTGCCATCTGGGTTAACTCCTCGGTCATTCACCATATCCTAACTCTGACACTATATCGTCATTAGCTGCCCGTCTCCCCTTTAGACCGTGGAGAGAGGCTCCATATTATCTCCTCCCCTCCCCCATTCCCCGAGGCATAGCAGGTGCCTGACTTAAATGCTTTTGTTTCTGTTCTGCCTCCCCTTTGTAACAGTCAGCACTGAATTTGCTTTATATAGTCATGAGCACTCTTACCTCTGCATCAAAAGATCAAGATCAAGAGCAAGCTAAGAGTTCCACGAACAAGCTTACCCCAGCTGCCTTCTGCACGGCTGTGCTGACCCAGAGGGGACGGCAAAACTGGGGTGAGGCCTCTGGCAACAATGGTGGCTGTGGAGACCAGTGTCACATATGCCTAACACTAAGCCAGCACTCACTGCTTCTGGGGAATAGAACAAAAAGGCACGAGAAACTCAAAGGAAATCAGACTCAACGGACAGGAGTGAAGACTTTTACCTGCCAGTCCTTTGGGAAAGTGTCTCCATCAGGGCAAAATTGCCCTGGTTCCCCTTCAGCTCATTCTTGGAGATATTTTCAGATTTCCTTCTTCTCTTCAGATTCATTCAATTCATCAATGTGTTTTGAGCAGCTACCACGCTACATGTGGTAGGTGCAATGGGGGCACAGCCAGCCACACCAATAATTACAATACTGTGTCACACTGGGAAGGGGACAGAGGGTCAAACGAAGACAGGACAGAAGGCACATAAGGCTGCCTCCCTGGCGGTCATGGAAGGCTTCCCAGAGGGGGTGGAGCTACCTCAGGTCTTCTCCAGGCCCACCGCCTTTCCACTTCCCTTCCTCCCCTTCCTCAACATGGCAGTTCTAACCGTCCTCTTAAGGGGCCCTGTGCTGTGGGAGACAGGCCGTCAGGGAACACGGTTCATTCTCCAGAGCACCTCTGGCACCCTGGTCTCCTGCTTGCCTGCTTTCAGGTGCCTCCTAGGGCCCAGCTGTTCCTCGGGCAACCCTTCTCTTGGTGGAGTCTGAGGCCAGAATCCAGGCGACACCGGGGCAGTAATAATAATGCTGAGAAGAGGGAGGGAATGGAGTGGCGGAGGAGAAACACCACTTTACCCTCAAGCCCCACCCTGTGGGTAACTGTCCCAACCCATAACTGTGCTTGTGGAGGCACAGCTCAGTGTGGCCAAACCACAAAGTCCCCATTTGGAAGATCCCGTTTCCTAACCACCTTGGCCCAACATCAATAGCAATATTGCCCCACAAGGAGTGGCAAGCCATTTACTGTGGAACCACCAGTGCCACGGCTCAAAACCCAAGTTCAGACACGAAGAACTCCCCTCTGGAGTGTAAAACGGAGTTCAGAAATAAGAAAAACAAAGTTTTCAGCCCAAGTTTCCTCCATGGAGACACCCTCAGCGCCCCTCCTCACAGCTGCCTAGGCCTCCTTCCCGGGCTGGCCTCTCATTAGGAACTAATGGTCCCCAGCTGTGCCAGCTTCCAGCCTCCTCTTTAACCCCTTGGTTTCCTCCGTCGCTGGCAGAAAAATTTAGGCCTCAGAAACCCTGTGCAGCGCTGAGAGGCAGAGGGCACCCAGCGCGCGGAGTTAATGGTGTGCACATTCTATCAGTGCGCCTTACCCACGGGCATTATTAGCTCTTCTGCCACCTCTCAGCTTTGCGGCAACACTAGGAGGTAGGAGTCGTTTCACCCACTATATGAGAACACTTGAGGCTTTGCAGCTCGCAAGGAGAGACATGATTTAAACTTGGTTCTGTTCTCTTTTTGCTCACCTTATCGCTCGCTTTGAGCAAAGTTTTATTCTCAAATGTGTGGATTAAAGAGATAATGACCACTCTTGCCTTTGTCCGGCTGTAGAAGTTTTAAAACTTTAAAATCAGAAAACAATAGTTTGAGAATCGGAAGAACTGGGTTTTCTCCTCAACCAAGGTGGCTTGTTGACTTTGGACAAGTATCAGCTCCCTTGAGCTCCCACTTATCTTCAAAATAGTGCAAGTAAAAATATCTGCCCATCTTGGGCTTGTTGGAAGATCAAATAGATCCAGCTGAGCAAAAACATCCTAAACTGTAGGGAAGGACAATGACACTCAATGACTTCCCTGTGGGACACAACACATTCGAAGGGCAGAGAAGCTCACCCAGGTGGTTTCAGAGTAAGTTTGGGGGCCTAACATTCCAAGATTCTTTTATTTCATTTGTGAGAAACTTGCACCAACAATGGTCACCTGGGGAAGGTGTAAAGTGTCCAGGGCCCCATCCCAGATGACCTGATTCCCTGCTTCGGGGGTAAACCCCGAAGTCTGTGTCTTAAACAAACTTCCTAGGTTATTTGGGTTCAGATGCTTAACGGCCCACATTTTTGAGGCACACTCTTAGGCTCTTCATCATTATATAGGAATTAAATCCTTTTGTGAGCAGACCCCTTTTACGCCTTTGTGTTTCCATCAATAAAACGGTGGCAATTCGTTAGTCTCCAGCTTCGTAGCCATCTGAGATGGGAAGACATTCAGGTCTATGTGGGAGATGCTCCAAGGTGTTACCTGCATTCCAGTAAGCTTGGCAGCATCGACAATATGCTCCTCTGGGGCCTGCAGCCCCCACATCTTTTCCCATAAGCTGGCATCTTGGAATTTACCCAACCTCTTGAGAAAAAGAAGCTTTAACTTTAAGAGGATATTGTTAAGATAGTGAAATCTTTGAGTTCCCTCACAGAAAGAAACCCCAGGCGAGAGGCATGTCCTTCTGGGATGAGCATAATCCTGAGCTCTAGAACCATTCAAAGAAAAGAGGATGTGAACCTGTGTTCAAATATCAGTTCCATCACTTACCATCTGCGTGATTCTGAACGAGTAATTTCATTTCTTGGAATCTAAAATTCTTACATTCAAATTCTTCAAGTGTAAAATGGGGCTGATAACTGTACTTACTTTGCAGGAATATTATGGGTTTCGAAAGACGCATGCTGAGGTATTTAGAGGTGAAGTGTTATGATGGCTAAACTACAAAAAAGATCTTGTAAAAACAAAACGTGTATGCGCATATATCCATAAATATATAAAGCGAATATGGCAAGTGTTAATTGTTGAATCTAGGTGTTGGGTATATGAGTAAATCGTTCTTTCAACTTTTCTGTATGTTTGAAAATTTTCACGAAATCAGGAAAAAGAGACGATGTATATAAGACCATGAGCAGAGTGCCTGTCTCTCAGTAGGTCTCAGTAGGTCACAGAGCAGGGATGGTGAGGATGGCAGGGCAGGGAGTGGGAGGGCGACAGGAGAAGGGGCTGCAGGCTGGTCCAGGGCAGGAGGAGCCCAGGGAGAGTGAGGGAGCCAGGGACCTGGGAGGCCCGGCCATGCCCACCCTCAAAGGGTGTGGGTGAGAAATTGCCCTTCGTGTTCCCCCCTCCAGAGAATCTGGGTGTGGAGGAGGCGTGCCCCACTCCAGTCTGGAGGCTCCTGGCATGTTCATTTCTCTTTCCTCAGGGTTCTGAGAAGAACCATTTGGGTTATTTTCAGGTATTTCAAGTCCTCTTGGTGTGGAGGGGAAACATAATAGAGACCCTTTAAGGCTTGCGTTGTTTGAAATTTATAGACACTTTGAGACCCCCTGACATCCAAGAGTCTTGCTCAACAGCAGTCCTGAGCACCAGAGTGTAAATGAACAAGGAACAAGCTATGAGGACAGCACTGGAACTGGGCAGCTGGTCCCCCTCCCTTGCAACTCCATTCAGCCCGTGGCTGGACCTCGTGGGTCGTCCAGATCCAGTGGCATGAATCCAACCCGGCTGAAGAGGACATATTTGTTTTCTGTTGCTGCTATAACAAATCACCACAAATTTGGTGGCTTCAAACGACACAGATTGATCATCTTACTATTCTAGAGGTCGGAAGTCCAGAATGAGTCTCACTGGGCTAAATTCAAGCAGGACTGTGTCCCTTCTAGAGGCACTAGACGAGATTCCGTTTTCTCCTCTTTTCTGATGTCTAGAAGCTGCCCTCATTCCTTGGTTTGTGGCCCCTTCCTCCATCTTTGATGTCAGTCACCTCTTCCTCACAATGCCACCTCTCTGGTCCCAACACTTCTGTCTTCCTCGACTCCATTTAAAGACTCCTGTGATTATCCTGGGCAGGTAATCTCCTTATTTTAAATTTCACTGATAAGCAACCGGAAGTCCGCCTTGCCGTACAACCTAACACATCCACAGGCTCCCGGAGTTAGAATGTGGACATCTTTGGCGAGGGGTGGGGGGTGGGGTGGAGGCTATTATTCTGCCTACTACAGAGGATGACCCTAAATGGATGAGCATTTTTACCTTTCGCCCCCAAGTATTTTCAAACTTTAGTTTCCTTTAGAATCACAGAAAACAATATTTGAAAAGGCAGAATGTTAAGCCCCGTTGGATTCTGATTCAGCACTTTCTGGAATGGACCCAAGGAATCTGAATTATCAGCAAGCTCCCTCATGCCTTCCTGACACACATGATCCAAGGAGCACATTTTTTAAAAATCTGCTTTCCTGGGTCTTTGGATAGAGTATAGTGGCTACATTTTTAAAACCCAATTACAAAACCTATGACCAGTTTAGCAAGCACTTGCTATGTGCCAGATACAGCCTAAGTGCTGTCCATGCGTTCTCTCTAATCCCCACAATTACACGATGAGGTAGGGGGATTATCATCATCTCTCTTGCAGATGAGAAAACGAAGGCACAGGGGCGAAGTAACTTACCCAAGGTCATGCAGACAAAGCCAGACACCTACCCATCTCCTTCCTTCTCTTTTCTAAGGAGCTCTTAACCACTAACTCTAGCACAGTGCAGGCACACAGTAGGCCCTCAATAAATATATGCCGAATTACAGGATGAATAAATAGGTAGGCACTTTGTATGTATTCACTCTAATCCTCATAGGAATTCTAAAGGGAGGTATTATTATTATCCCCAGGAAACAGACAAGGTCCAAAATCTTGGCGAGGATAAGAACTCATCGCTGTGTCTGACATCAAAGTCCATATGCTTCTCACTACACCAGGTCCATGCAAGTGGCAGTCCACATGTTCCCACGAAGGATTCTTTTCACATCATGCAGTTATTAGTACACAAAAATCTTACCGCTTTAAAAGTTAAAACTGGCTTTGAGTTCTGTAGTGAACAAGTGGCTTCTGTCAACAAGAACCTAATTGTACAACATCAGTCTCCACCACTCAGGGAAGAAAGTCTTCTTACTCCATCAAAGGTAGAGCTAGCACTAGTCAGAGCCAAGCCTGGGGGAAGGGGCCTGAGTCTTTACACTCAGGGAGGTGCACACAGCAATTAAAAGCTTCAAACTACCCAGGTATGTTCTCTTTAATTCAATTCTTCTGCAGACACCTAGCAGGTCCAAGCGTGCCCTAGGGGAGGGATTTATTGAGGAAACCATCCAGGCCAGTCTTGGAGACAGAAACATCAGAGGGGTGGTGTCTCTCTCTCTCTCTTTCTCTCCCCAAACACACGCACGCATGCACACACACACATGCCACATGCATACCAGGGACAGTTTTCCTTCATTATGTGGGAAGCTCCCAGCCTGCTGCCATTCCCTGAGCCCTCAAAACTAGCAGTGAATTGCCGTGGCCTCCTGTCTGCATCCAACAGGGCTTCCACCTGGACCACTTCGGCCCCTGCATCATTTCACTTCTGTAGGACAGAAACTGTGTCACCAGCCAGGGTACAGGGCTAACATCTGTGTAGGGTGCACCACCTCCTCCAAAATGGACTCCAGAGATCAAGCCACTCTT
>NW_006494612.1:4677064-4690014 GCF_000325575.1 Pteropus alecto | reverse complement strand
ACCCCACCTCCCCACTCTCCTCCTTTATCTCCCATTCTCTCTTTCTCTCTTTCATCTGTTTCCCTTTCTCCATTTCTTCTGCGTGTGACTTTGGAAACCTGGGGCAGAGGAGGGTAGGTTGCAGCAAGAAATCATGAACCATTAAGCTTGCTTTAGACTCTGCCTTAGTTTCCCTTCTGGAAAATGAATGCATCAGCATTTGCCAACTTCCTGACTCACCACAGCGTCTGTGGTCCTGATACTTGCTTTGTGGTTGGTAAAGTGTGTGCCCCATCTCTGTGCTTGTCACGACAGCTTCATGAAGCGTAGAGTGTCTATGAAGTGGACTTTGCAGATGTAGAAACTGATGCCCAGAGAGAGGGAAAGGACTCACTCAAGGCCACATAGCATTTAGTGGCAGAGCCAGGACCAGAGCAAGTCTTCCAACCCTCTCTAGCCATGACACTTGAGTTCTTCATGATAATGGTACCAATTCATGGCACACAAGCACAGAGGACATGGACCATGAATATGGCCCATAGATCTGAAGAACATCAAAGAAACTGAGACAGAAAACCTTACAAGTTGGTTACCTTTTATGCTTAATTACTATGCAACCTAATTATACTGATGGGGCTCATTAGTATATCAAATTTTGTTTTATGTTTTTTATATGATAAAAAACCAACCCCACGGAGTGTGGGCCCATGGGTTGTGTATGAAGAGAGAGGACTTTTGATGAAGGGCTTGCTGCTGACTTGTTGGAAGTGTGTGCAGTACTTCAAGGCACTCAGGTGACTCCCTCATGCCTGGCCCCCAGCACGGGCAGCATTGTTCCCATTTCACAAATGAGAAAGCAGAGGTTCAGAGAGGTTAATCGACTTGCTTTTGGCAAGGCTGTGTTCAGATCAAGGTCTGTCCTGTTCCAAAGTTGAGCCTCCCTCCCCTACTGCAGAACGCCAGCTCCCTCAGGGGCATGAGGGACCTATTAGTTAGGTGGCTCGGTTTCCTCTTCTGTCAAGGCCTGCCTCCTGGTTTCTGCATTTACTAATGAGAGCCTCCCCACCCCCCACCTGCCTCACCCCATGTGCCAACCAGCATGGCAGGGCAGGAAAAGAATTCCTGGGGCACCAGCCTGTAGGAGAATGTTAGAGCCTTTCCTTTGGAGGAGCAAGTTCCCCCCACTTGGTGGAGGAGCCAGTCAGACCCTCAAGGTCCCCGAGTCCCTGGGTAACAGCCCTGTTTTGAAAGCTGGAAGCCATGCCCAGGGGCATGGTTGGGTCAGGGCCGGGCCCCGGAGCAGCTCCGCTCTCCCTGTGCCCAGCCAGGCTATCCTCCAGCTGGTTGTGCAATCTTGCTATGAATAGGTCTAGGTGTATGGTTTGGTGCCAAAGAGACCAGACTTGTTTCCTTCGGGTGACAGCTCCCCTCTGGAATTCTGGGAGGTGAGGGAGTGCAGCTGCGAGGTCAGGCTGCTGCCCCCGAGGGTGGGCGGGCCAAGTTGGTGGCGTGAGGGGCGGAGCATGTGGCCAGACTGGATGGACAGGTTGGCAGTATGACTTTTCAGTGTGCTGGCACAAGGATGGGTGTTCAACTTTGAGTGCCAAGAGCTCCTTCTCCGTCACCAGGCCATCCTGAGTCTGCCTCCCAAGCATCTCGCTCAACCCCCGCCCCTCTCACCAGGCCCTTATTACCTTACATACGGACTTTAAACAAAGGAGCTTGGAGGAGGAGAGGAAAACCAGACTTGCAATTTAATTTTTAAAATATAGAGAATATAGAGGATAAACAGGGATTCTCATATATTGTTAGTGTTCTGAGGTGGTACATTGGAGGGCAAGTTGGTCCATCTCTCTCTATATATACCCTTTGATCCAGCAATTCCACATTTGGGCACTAATCCTACAAAGATTCTTGCTGTGGATGTAATATATGTATAAGGTTATTCACTGCCGTGTTGCTGGTAATAACAAATGTTTAGAAACAGTTCACCGTCCAGTGTCTATCAATAGGGGATTCCTGGTTAAATACATTATGATGTATCATTACAGCGGAGTACTATGCAACTATTAAAATATCTCGTCCTTGTGTGAGAAAAATCATTAACAAACCAAGATGTCCAATAGGGTATATAATGTACTTTTTGCATAATAAAAAGAGGGAAATAAGAATGTTTTTATTGATTGTAGGTGCATGAGAAATTCTGGAAGGGTACACAAGAAACTTTGGGGCGGGAGGAACTAGGCAGAAAACTATACGGGGATGGGAAGAAAGCATTCCCCAAGTGTATCTATATGCTTTCTGGCTTTTGAATCATCTGAAGGCATTACCTTTTAAAATATTTAAAAACTACAATAAAACAAAGATAATTTTGAGGAAAAAAAAATCTATAACCCAATCGCCAGAATACAATGGACACATCACATCCCACATGAGAACCCTCTTTGTATGTGGGGAGGTAAGCCAATGGGAGCATCTTGATGAGAAGAGCCATCCTCCTCTACCAGAATGGGCCATGGTTCCCAATGCCCCCTGCCAGCTGGGGCTTGAGCAGCAGGCAGCTCAAGTGCTCTCTGACTTTGAATTTTGAGGAAATGATCAAAGAATACTTATAGATTATTCATGGTGGCGAACAGTGAGGTCCTGAGTCCAGTGTCGAGGCTGAATGTGTCCAGGACACAAGAATTATTTCAATTTTTGCATGTTATCTTAGTACTTCTCCCCAGTCATAATTTGCACTGGCATCTACTATTCCTATTTATATTTTTCTTATATCAGTATAGAAGTTTGTAAGAGCAATAGATAATTACATTTCTAATAGTGCATCTGATATGGGCATTTTCTATGTATATGAATCCTTTTAACAGATGCCTTCCTTTGTTCTGATTAGGTATTTCCTATACTATGATATTCAAGATGTTAATAGAAGGAAATCATGGAAACTCAAAGTTATGAAGACATAACTTTGCAATGATACTACTTATCAGTCAGATTCCTTGTAAAGAGTAGAGATCTCTCATTTCTCCACTTTCGCTCCTCCCTAATACCTTTCTCCCACCTTATTTCTTATTCCCTCCAGTCTCAGAAGAGGAGTCAGAGCCAGCCTCTCTGCCTTGGCTCTTTGGAAATTACATTTATACTTATAAAAGTAGCACACTCCCACTTTGATAAATTAAAATAGTAGATGAGGTGAAGAGTTGAAAGCCAAAGCCCCTTCTCTGATCCCCAGACTTAACCATTATCAAGCTTCTTGTGGTTTCTTCTAGATCGAGGCTTCTGAACTTGGTTGGAAAGTTATAGGGATGCTGAGTTATGGATCCCTCAGCCTTTGGAGCAATCTGTAGGGCCTGAGACCTGGAGCAGCTTACTGTTTTTGTTTGTTTTTAAATACATGTGCCATTTAAACATCATTTTCTAGGGGTAAAATGTTGTGAAAATAGTTCTAGAATAATCATTACTTCTCATTTCAACATCTAGGATCTAGTTCCACAGTGTGCCAAGGTCCTTCCTCAAGGCCTACTCTGATCAGGTTCCTGCCCTGCTGGCTTCCCATTATCCCGGCAGAGTCCAAGCAACTTGGACTGGAACTTTATAGCAGCCTACTTCTCTTGCCTGACCTCTCACCTGTCTTCTCTGAGCTCTTCAAGACCCAAACAAGCCCACTGTTTCCTGAATATGTTCCAATCTTTCCTCCCTCCTGCCTCTGTCCCTGAGATTCGTCATTTCAGCTAGAAAGCCCAACCCGTTTCTGCCCTTCCGCTCGAATGTTCACTTCCTCTAGTTTACCTTGGCTCTAATTCCTGTTCCTCCATCATACCCTTAGCAGCATTCATGGATTCATCCACTCAAGCACTCATACCAGCAGGTCTACATATCTCAGTTCAGCCCCTTTGGGCCCATCTCCCTAGGACAAACAGTGCCTAGCACATAGTAGGTGCTGGTGGAATGGATGAATGTCGGACTTACAGAGGAGGTCCTGTGCCAATATAAGAAGGGCATTTAGATTTTTCTTCCCCGAGTGGGAATGGGGGGGATGTTCGTCGTTTCTAGAAAATCCTGAGAAGAAAGGCAAAAACAAACAGTTTTGAGCCATTACTATGATAGGCACTGGGCAGAACTGCACACACACATACACAATTTAATTTCTTCAGATCTCAGATATTGCTAAGTCTTCTCTTAACCTTTGAATGAGGAAAACCCAGCGGGAAGAGCCCCACTTCCTCCAGCCCGCGTCTAGTCCTTAGCCCAGCACCATTGCTCCTCTTTGGAGATGAAAGCAGAGCTGGAGTGGGTCCCTTTCTGAATGTTCCTTTCTTCACCACCACACCTCAAATGCCCTGCTATTCTCACCACGGGGTGAGCTGAGAGGCACCCAGGGCACCGCAGGTGTCTCCCTACCCCTACCGCCCATAGCCGTCTCTCTACCTTTCCAGGTCCCAAGGGAGTAGTGGAGGGGCGTGGACTATCTGGCAGACAGTGTCTATGAATTCTACCTCCCTCCACCTTTGACCACTGTATTCCAGCTTGGTGTGGGTGACTTGGCTGATACGTGTCACATTTGCTGGCTTAAAGGTTTGCCCTCGTTACAGATCTTGAACATGTGCAAGATCAAAGCCTTAAAAAGCATTTTAGAGATTAGTCCAAACTCTTCCTCCTTTAAACAAGATGAAATAGGGAGTCAGCAAGAATTAATTCTTTATTCATCAAAGTATAGCAGTTAGGTTAGACCTAGAGTAGAAACTCATGGAGGGGAGGGCCCAAGTCCTAGTTCTTTTGGTGCTCATCACAGGACCTGGCCCATTGCCACATTGAGATTGACTCAGTCATAATTGATCATTAACTTTAATTGTTTTTTGGTTGAATTTTTACCTGGTTTGGGAGCATGCTCTACTGAGATTCTTATGATAGCTGGCATTAGATTTCTATCTTTAACCTTTTGGGAGACAGAATCAAAATTGGGATGCAATCTTGAATGAAATCCATTCCCCCACTTGGCTTGGGTATTAGAAGATGGTGAGGTTTTACCTTTATAGGTAATTAAGGCAATGGTAAGGATAAACTTATGAAAGCATGACTCTCAGCCAATGTAGACTTTATCCCGAAGGCCAAACTTTAAAATCTTTTTTATCCACTTGATCTGAAACAAGAGTCCATCATGTTGCTTGGGACTTTGAATCCAATCCTAGCAGGTTTGTAAAAGCTGAATAATTTTTATAACGTCTATTAAAATGAAAAACACAGCCCAGGCTACTGGGAATAACTTTATAATACGGTAGAACTCTCCCTAACCTCACTGAGAGGCCCTGAATGTTCACACAGAGGAAGTACTTATGCTGTTCCCACCAGAAGCCTGGAGTATTGTATTTGCTTTTGATTCGCAGGAGGGCACTGGCCATGACCGATGTTTATCCACTGGACTCATGTGAGGAGGACCTTTACTAGGTCCAAAACTTTAACAGGCCAAAACCTCTGACAGTGAAGGCAAAGAGTCTGAAGCCCGCCTCCCGACTTAAAAGCTCTTTCAAATAACAAGACTCAGTGCACACCGAAAGTGCCACCAGCCACCACGAATGACGCCATAAGTCTGCTTTTATTAAATTATCTGGTTGTCTTTGGAGGTCCAAAGTGGGTCAGAGAAAAAGTTTGCTAGACTCATTTAATTTACAGATCTCATGACAGAGTCTCTTAGTTTTGTGCCTCTTCCAGCCTGTGAAATAATTTCGCAGGAAGACCTTGAGATAAACTCAGCTATTCCTTTTCTGGGATTAAAGAAAGGAGAAAGAACAAAAGACATCTTGGAGTAAGACAGAGTGTCACTGATGCTTTATTTACATGCGTCACCATCTCTTTTACAAACTAGATTACGGTTTTAAATGGAATACACAAGGCAATATCTACAAACACCAAGGAAAGTAAGTACTGCATTTCTATTTCATTTGGAAAGGGGAAGACTCCCAAATCAAACTGGCTTTGATTCTTGAGAAGAAAGGTGGTAGAGTTAATTCATGGCAACATATGGTTAGACAAAATCCTCAGTACAAATGCAATATGATAGTGTTCGCGTTGAAAGAAAGGATGAGGCGCTTCAAACCAAAGTATCAACTGCTTGACTCTTAGGTGTCTGAATATGGCCATGCACCATATTTAATTCTAGTTGTATGGGGTATGAGCGAGAAATTCAAACAGATAAGACAGTTTTACAGATACTGTATACAGATATTTTTCCCATTCATGCAACTTTTTTTTTTCTTAAAAAAAGTTAAACATGTGAAGCCAAAATGCACAACACATTTTTTTAATATTAACTAATTTTTCTGGTCCTCCTTCACACCTGTTTACATTTCCCAAGTATATAATGTGCTAGGACAAGTATACGAGAGAAGACTGATTGCCAGGCAATGAGATAACTTTAGAGAAATAAGTGACCAGACACAATTTTTAAAAGCAGCTACACAAGTATTTCTGGAGTGTGGCAGAGGCCTCATAACCAATCGTTCATCCAAAAACAACAAAAAACCATACAAATAAAACTAGAGAAAAAGATTTCATTCATTCAAACTGCATAAAATGTTACCCACAAAAGATTTAAATCAAAAATAATATATTCTTTTCAGTTACTTGGGCATCTGCTTTCAGATCTTGACATGATTTCACAAGAACTTCACTTCCCCTCCATTTGACCTTGCCTCCCCAAGTCTCTAGGAGAGGCTGGCTTTTTCGTACCTCTTTGCCAGTGATTGCATTTTTACAAAATGTTTTGCTTTTCTTGATTAAAAAAAAAAAAATTATGCCTCATCATACAATGTTCCCCAAATATAGCAAGAGAAAGGAAATCAGAGTTCAGAGCTGTCACGGTTTTGTTTCTGCGGTTCAGAGAGAAAGGGTTACATTTTTATTTCCCCTTGCCAGCTGGAGGCAGCAGTGCTCGAAAGGAAACTGGCTGTTTGGCTGTTTTTCTCTTGATGGTCCAAGAGATTCTTTAAGTCTGTGTGTATGTGTGGTGGCGGAGGGGAGGAGGTCATTAGGTAGAGACGAAGTCTGTGCCAACCATCTTTAACAGGTTTGGAAGCCACCGCAAATGACACCCTGAGACGGAGCATACCTGTCCTGAGCAGCAAGCCATGAGGTCCTGTCCTCAGGGTGGGGAAGCCTTTCATGTCATGCTAAAACTCAACACCAAACACAGGAGTCCGCCTTGTCCTATGTGTGTGTGCACAATCCCCCTGTTAACAGGAAAGAGACTTTGGAAATTTTAAAAACTGTTTCAGCAATCATTATATTATATTACAGAGGATGCAATAAAGGAAACTGACCTCAGATTCATTCACAGTTAATGGGGTACGCTGAACCTGGCAGTCAGTCCTCATACCAGGACAGTGAAAGCTTGTGATAAAGCTCTTTTCTAACTTTGGTAAAAGTTATCTGGTTCTAGAACCCTGAAGAAAACAACAGAGCCCCAGAATACATGTCATGCTTTCAATATTAGTTACTCTTCTAATTTCCCATCAAAAAGTAGAAGGCTCCCTAGAGCAGCTTATTTAGAGGCTGAGGGTTGCCCCAGATAGTTCTCATCAGGATGTAAACATGACAGTGGCCAGGACCCCAGAGGCTTCTAAGCATTCTGCTGAGATGGTGAGGGACCCGTGACACTCAGAACTCCAGATGGTGGCCAACAGTCGGCCCTTCCTGAAAGCAGGTCTCAATATAAGAGAGGGCTTAGGTCAAACCTCTGCTCAGTATGACCACTTTAGAACCCAGCAGGTCTAAGGGAGCCTGGCTTCTGGATGGGTGGCCAGCTAAGTGTGGCCAAGGGTGACAGTACAGCTGCCATAATCCTGGACAGGCCTAATTATTCCATTCTGACCCCCTCCTGGGACTGATGCTGGCACTTGACTTTGCCCTGATCTCAGCTCTCCACAAGTCTCTACATGTAGATGCTGTGTGAGTTATTCAAAAAATAAAAAATGCAAAGCATCCCTTCCCCTCCATTTGCCTGATCTGCTCTGTGGCTGCCCTGCTCTCATACCGGCTCTATTCCGCCCTCAGCTGTTTCAGATTACATTATAATCTGGTTCTAGGACATTTGGTAGGACATGCTGCCTGAAATGTAACAAACGCGGGGGGGAAAAAAAAGAATAAATGAGATGTCACATGTCTGAAAGGATTTTAAAGTTGGAACACATTTGAGGGTTGCCTTTCTTATTCCAAAAGTAGCTCCCAGGGTCTATAAAGCTGCAAAGGCAAATAGCTATTTTGTTAGCTTGCTTGTTTCTTTGAGCTCAGGAGAGAAATCCTCAGGGCTCTCATGTTGGAAGCACTCTGGATTCTCCCTTGTATCCGATATCCCTCCACCCACCTCCTTCCCGCTCAGCTGCTGCCACTGTCTCTGAACTGCATCTCCACCCAGGGCAGCATCACTCAGAAACCCAGAGAGGCAGCCCTCCCTCTTTCGCTGATCCTAGACAGTGCTTGTGTAGAGCAGACTACCAAAGAATCGAGAAAGTGGCTAGCATTATATAAAGGAATACAGGAAGCAAAGTCTGTCTCACTGACAAGCAGACCGTGAATAGAATACATATTTTAAAAAATTACATACTTTTAAAATGAAGATTATAAACTTGTAGCAGTTTAGAAAAGGCGACACGCGCTACAGGTCTACTATAACCACGGTTGCACAAAAATTTACAGATTCAGTAAAAGGCAGGGTGAAATCAACAGGGCCGTCGCTCAAACATGACGACCCAAGCGAGGTGGGAGAGACGTGACAATACCAAATGGAACTTTCATTATGCTAGGAGCTGTTATCACCACCAATATTAGTTACCCCCAGAAACGTTATAAAGCAAAGGTGCACAAGGGGGCCCCTGGCGGCTGGTAGTGAGTGCAGGGGGGCGGGTGGCACGTCTGTGTTGGTGGAAGGGAGTCGGTGCCCACTGCACGGGGCAAGCGTCAGCGAGAACTCATGCAGGGAGGTCTGTGCTGAAATACTAGCCTGTATTCCTAACGTCCATGCAGAATGTTCCATTTTTGTACTGTACATGATAAAATATATTTATATATTTATATGCCTAATGCATTTTATGCAAAGAAAAGGGTCTTCATATATCACTTTGGAGAAGTATGCATATGCTGTGCTAATCAGAGCGTTGTTACACCAGTTTCATATGTACCCAAGGTGTTCCCAACTATTCTGTCTGCCAAAGAAGTTCACTAGTATAATCACACTTTCCAGGTTAGACAGAAAGCACCTATACAGCACCATAACTTTTGAAAACAAAACAAAATGAAATCCATACAAGCAGGAAATTGGGGGGGGGGCGGGGGGGGGAGTCAAAACTGCCGTATCTTATACTTCCATTGTGTCACTTGCACAATTACAATCTAAGATTATAAGATTATATATAAAAAAATCAGTTTGTATGCTATTGCCTCTCACTCACACATCTAGTAGATTGGATTATACACAGCAAGGCTTAAAAATAATCAAAGGGTGTACTTAGGAAAACAGTGAAGTTAGAACTCCCTCAGCACCGACTTGGGTTTGTACTTCTCACCCATTTCTCACTGCTGGCTTAATGCTCACCTGCAAGTTCATTTTTTCTGCAAAACGAAACAGGACTACTTTTTTCTTTTCCTTTTCTCCTTAACATTAAATCCTTTAGTGGCATTCGACAATTAGTGGACAGGTGAGCTGATTTCTTTCCTGAAAAGATCCAAATTTCTAACCAACATATAGCATCACTATTCACCGCATTAGCTGAGGAGACTGACAGAAGACCGCAGACCCTCCCGATGTGGCGATGGCAGACCAGGGGCTGGGGTCTTGTTCCCCGGCCGCCCTGACTCAGGACTGAGGACGCACTGGGTCAGTGGCCACGCTCCATTCGTTCAGCCCTGGACCAGTGCGCACAGCAAACAGTTGTGCCATTGTTCAGTTTTCAGAAAAGGATAGTTTTCTAACAAACAAAAGAAGAAAGAAAATCCCCCTCTAGTTTATGTAATTTGTTAGTTTATGTAGTTCCACAGACTCAAACGCTTGCGATGCCCAAAGCCAGAATGGTAACTGGTACATTTTCCTTCTGTTTTTAAATTTGACAGGGAAAGAATGATTAACATTTTAAGAAAATGCCGCAAGTTAATGCATGTGAAAAAACTCAGAAAGTCAAAAGAAAACAAACACAAAACATTTAAAACATCCCATAAACCATCGCGATATTGAAACACCACAGAAAAGCCAACAGGGGGCTCACACAGGGTGCTCTGGCTGAAGGTGGGCGGTGCTGACAGGGTGCTGTCCTTTGCTGGCAGGTGGCACATTGCCCCGTACAAGGAAGAGTTGCATACTTTATATATAGAGTTCTGTTCCAAGGGTAAGTGCTTCACCCAGGATAAGGGGCCATTAACAGTCTCTGCTGGGTTAGGAAAATGGCGTGGGATTCACAAAGGTGTTAAGCTGTAAACGGTATCACTGTCCACTTGCTGAGAGCAGATTTGGCAAAGGGTTTTCTCTGTAGGTCTTGTGTCAGTTCGAGGGTCTATAAAAGGAGAAAAGAAAACCAGAAATGATTAAGGATGTTCAAATGGCAAGAGTGGGCGCCTCAGGGTCGCACTGCCACTTCCCATCTCCTCGCCCTACTCCTGTGCCCAGGTCACCTGCGGTAAAGCCGTTTCGTGACACCAGCTTCAAAGGTCTCAGCGCCCGAGGACAAAGCACGGTGACGACTTACCTTTCCGCGCTTGATTACAAAACGCTCTCAAGGTGAAAAGCTCAAAGGAAACGGGGCCACTCACTTTGGGAGGCTAACGAAGACGAGCAAAATGGGGGTGTTTTAGTGTGCCCCTGAAAGTGAGGGGCGCCCAGGGTGCAGGTGGCACTTAGTCCTGGACTTTCGGACCAGGAATTTCATGGGACCCGGGACTTTTGTGCTTAAACTGGGAAGCTGGTCACCTAAACAGACCAGCTGTGCTTTTCTGGTTCTTTCCCACTACCTATATGAACTGATCGACCTTGCTAACCAACCACCCTTCCATTAATACCCCCAAACCAGAGGAGATAAAATGGCCATTTTCCACAAAGGCTTAAAAGTCTGCGCTGCTAGGAGCGGGGGTCATCCCCTACTAAAAAAGTAAGTAATCTCTAAGTAGGCAGTCTTAGGAATTTGCTTTTTATATTAAAAATCAGCAGAGAAAATTATATATCACACATATATGGTGAAAAACACCTCTCATAAAACGTCCTTTTAACAATTAATAACATTATTATTTTGCCTCCAACAGTCTTCAGTGATAAGGCATAAAAGGAGGTCCTCTCAGAGCATCTAATTTATACAAGTCTTATCAGACTTCATGAGAGCACTAAGCCTGCAAAAGTTAGAGGAGTTTTTAAAGGTACAGTTGACTTTGAACAACGTGGGGGTGAGGGGTGCCAACCCCTAAGTGCAGTTGAAATCCCCCAAAACTCAACTACTAATAGCCTACTGTTGACTGATAACAAACAAGTCGATTAACATTTAACTTTTGAATTATATGTATCATATATTGTAGTCTTACAATAAAGTAAACTAGGGAAAAGAAAATGTTACTGAGAAAATCATAAGAGAAAATACATACATGTATTTCATGCATTCAGGACATACCTCAAAATTTTTTGGTATTTCTAAGCTATATGGTTCATTTGCCAGTGTTTTCAAATTGTTGCAAATCTACAAAAAACTTTCCAATAGATTTTTAGGGTATAGTTGGACCGATGCACTTCAAACCCATGTTGTGCAAGGGTCTACTGTATACTCTTAGAGATGTAGCTAAAAGAACTGACGTGACAGGTCTCAAGACATAAAACCTTTTGTTTATAAAGACAGTGTTGGCTGTCATGGTAAAAATGGGGGAAAATGGCTCTAGTCCAAGAAATGGATAGTGAAGCAACATGAACTCATGATCTGCTCACCAGATAAGGTGAATAAGTAATGAAAAATGCATCAATAAGCTCACACACACATTATGTACTTCTGCTTCCCCAACTGCAGGAGATATTATTGTGAGTTCATTTGGCATTTTCACAAGTATACCTGTGACTTCAGCCTCTTCTGTGACTGTACTGGTTGGGAGTCTTACCTTTCACCTCCAATATTCGAAAGGATAGTGGGGCTTAGTATTTGTAATATTACATACCCAAGGTCAAGTTACCCTGGTTATAGCTCTAAATAAAAGAACTAAGGTGATTTTACTGGTGGCAGAGACAATAAAGCAGGAAAAGAAGCTCCTTCTTTTCCCCAACCCCGGTATTTAGTTTCCCTAGCTGATGGCTTTTTATGGAATTACTCTTTGCTTTGTAAGAGTATGAGACAATATATCCTGGACTATAAAATAATGGCCTGTTGATTTCAGAGGAAAAAAAAAGCTAAACTAGACACCAGATCTCAACATCTGTGAGGAATTTAGCCTCAAGAGCCAGTGCTATTCTAGTGACTCTATCTGGGACCCCTGACGCATGTACGGACAGGGGTGCAGACAGAGTCCTTTGGAAGAAGATTCGTATTTTTCCTCCACAATAATACTTATTAAACCAGAACCTGCCATCAGAGGACTTTGGTCCCCAAGTCCCAATTCTGACTTACTGAAAGTACCAAGGGAGAAGCTATAAGGTATTACCTAATTCAGACCCCATCCCCCGGTTCCCTTTGGTGTTAATTATTCAGCCTAAGAACTGGGACAGTGACACATTTCTTCCCCAGGCACACAGGCTAAGCATGCAGCTTACTCTAATGCTGGGGCTCGGTCAGCACAGGAGGGAAGGAGGTGGAGGGCACCAATAATCCCCGATATGGCATCATTCTAGGCAAAACAGGGCATTCGCCTGGAAACCAGGGGCGCGAGGCCACACGGGGAAATCTAGAGCAATAACCAACAACAATCCCCAGCCCAAATGCCCATTCTCTCATCAAAAGGCCCAGAATCTTCAGGGAGCACCATCA
>NW_006494612.1:4675689-4677001 GCF_000325575.1 Pteropus alecto | reverse complement strand
GCAATGGGCTTGGGGCCCCCTGTGGCGCTATGTCCAGCCCCCCCACCCCACCCCAGTCCCATAAGCACTGTCCCCAGCCAGATCAGGAAATGGCCTGTGCCCAGAGGCTAAGCTGGGAGAGGCCCAGGTCCAGGTTTAAAGGCAGCTTTCACAGGGAACAAATTTTATTTAAAAAAAAAAATCTCCCACTCCACAGAAGAGAAAGGCAACTTGTTTTCTCTGTGATAGAAGGCAAACAGATTGTAAAATATTATGCAAACATAAAGGAACCAGATACATGTTGAACAGAAATACAATCATCTTTCCAAGAGGAAAATCAGAATCACCAGTCATTAGAAAGACCTATGATTAAAAATAGTCATAAGGAAAGCAATCCTCATCTGCCTTAGATTTTAAACTGTTCTTATGGTGGATCAATGTTTGTTTATCTGACTCTATCAAGGACTGAAAGAATAGAGGGAGCACATTTAGGGGTGAGACCAGCTGTTGAGCTGGGAACTTAATGACACCTAGGTTGGGTGTAAGTCTCATGGATTTCAATGAAGCTCCCACCTTTCTTACACTGTTTAAAGCAAGATGTTTTTGTTAACTGTGAGGTTTATGTGTATATGTTGACGCCCTTCTAAATATAAAAACACATCAGATTAAGCAAAACTTTTGAAAGGAAAAGGAAGCATACAGCTGAAGTGAATTACAGCTATCACTTCGCAGTTGCTAGGCAACAGGCCAACTAACAATAAATAAGAAAATGTCCTGTCCCATCAGTAGCTTTCATTAATAGGGAGAAGATCCCCCACTTCTCCCTCCTTGCCCAATAAATAAATTTGAAATCAGGCTGTTGATGCAAGGAAAATGAAATGGGGAGACAAAATGATGAAGCCCATTCTAAAAATATCTGTGGATGCTGTCATCTGGTCTCTGGTGAGAGTAAATCCCTCTATAATCTTGGCATCTGTAGGGAAGACAAGTTTCTGCCTAATTATCACCACTAAATCACATGATGTTCTAAGAAAGGGCAACGCCTCCAAAAAACTCTACACAAAACATAACAACCCCAATCAACTTTAATCTGGGAATAAACATGAATGTTCCCACTGCTGTCCTCCCACAATGTAACTCCACAGTGACATATTTGGATTTTTCAGTTGTGTTTTTATCTTCTTGGCAGAGGAGGAAGGAACAGGACCCCATTACTAAATATGAATGACATGGAAGGAAAAAGTCAGTAGGGTGAAACTCTAACATCCACAAGCCCGGGAAGGTCATCCATCGCTTTCCTAGCCCAAACTAAAAGATGTTTGGAGGAAAGTCA
>NW_006494612.1:4664613-4675654 GCF_000325575.1 Pteropus alecto | reverse complement strand
CTACTCTTTAAACATAAGGATAATTTAAGTCAAATTCACAACCCCTGGGGCAAACTGGGGACTCAATATGGACATTTAGGTTAGAAAAGGAAATGAATGGATGTTCACTCAATCGGACAGGGAGGCCTCGGGTGGAATTCAGAGCACAGGTGTGTTTTTCAGAGTGTCAACATTTCCACCCCCAAGTAGAGGGCACAGAACGCTGCCTGCCCCTCTCTCTGCTTCGCCCCAGAGGGGTCTGCTGGACGCCCGATTCACTGTGAGCCACAAGCATCTGCCAGCATCCACCAAGGCTTTTGCAGCTGGTGTCACTCCAGGAAAAAAAACAGCATTTTCGTGGGTCCTGGGTTAGAGAGCTACGTCTTTTTTGAACACCAAAATGGCAGCAGTTCCATTGGGAGTCACCTTCATACACAAAATATGAAGCAGCCCAGAAAACATGCTAATGGACACAACACTAGCTTAATCTGGTAATTTTTCAATATATTCCAGGTTGGAATGGGTGATAAAGAGGACTTAGGGAAATGCATGAAAATCAGCCTGGTGGTCACTGACAGCAAAGGCCGGGCCGATTAAAATACAGCCCTCTGCCTGCCATGCTGGGAAACAGAGCCATCCCCCAAGACTGCCAGAGGAGGGGGGTCAGGAGGTGAGACTGTCTAAAAGCACATTTGGCAAACCTTGTCAACTTGCCAGTTTAGACGTTAAAGAGTTTACAAGGGAAACAGAACAGGTGTGGAAGTTCTGGCCAAACTGGAGGACAACGTATATTCAGTTGAAGAGCCTCTAAAACGACAGTCAAGTTTCCAGGAAATGCAGCCCATTGGCTCTGGTGCTGACGCTCACAGAGAAGGTGAGGATGTTACAGGGCGGCTTAAAATAAGCTTTTAGCAAAGGTGACACTAAGAAGATACTAGAAAGACACTCAGCTATATGCACTATTTAAAAAAAAAAAAAAGCTTAGTTTGTATAAGAGAAAAGCTTAACCTGTGTTAAGTACTCCTTTCATCTATTTCTCGTAACTACTGGGCTTTCTTGAGGTGGCAGGTGAAGCCTGTCTGTGAAGACTGGTGACAGGCCCCTGAAGAGCCTTTGCCTTCTGGAAATGTCAAAACCTAGACCTAGCGGGGCCTGCCTTCCCAGCCTGCTTCAGTGCTGTGCTGATAAAACAGTGGGAACATGGGAGAGAAGCAACCGTCCTAGCACTTCACAGCTGAGGGACAAAGGGCAGGGCTGACTTGCAAAGTGGCGCTGACTTCCCTGTTGCTTAAACTATGGGGATTATCAATGGTTAAAATGTGCTTAACTTAAGAATGTTCTATCTCTGTCTCTATTAATGGGGCAGGGATTATGTCAACCAATATTCTTTGTGCATAGAGTGTCAAATATGGTGATTGTATTAACCTGTCAGAAATATGTATTAACCTGTAATACAGAAATACGTATTAACCTGTCAATAGCAAAGCTGCAGAGATTTCATATTTTCTTAAGATTCTTGGATTTCAAACCGTGTAAAGTTTTTGTTTTTTTTTTTCATTCTTTTAAAGAACCATTTTTAAGGCAAAAGACTTTAAGGGGCATTTGGATCCTCTCTAGACTTATAGTAACTATAATATCCAAAAACCTTAGCTGGCAGAGACCTGTGGGGTCAGGCTCCACTGTCCTCGCTCAGCTTTACTCCCCACTACTGCTGATGGGAAGAGACCCTCCTCCTCCTTGGATCAGGTGCAGCACACTGTGTCTGGTTTGCTCTCCCCAGCCATGTGAAGCACACCCATACATCTAGCCCCATGCTCCCTAGGCTATCCTCTACTAAAGTCCTAAAACACTCACCTGGCACGGAATCACACAGTGCCCAGAGTAGTTACTTTTTCATCAACATTGAGCTGCTAATATCCTGAACTCCTTGAAAGCAGAGCAGAACCTTCCAATCCAATCATACATTCAGGGAGCACCTACGATTTTAAGAGTACTGTCTTAAGACATGGTATTTACTCTCAAGAAACACATATTCCAGTCAGAGAAAGAAAATTTTCTCAATGTCCCAAGTAGCCTGGAAAGTTGAAATATAGAATAGGAGGTGCACAGTAAACGCTGGTCAAATGAAGGAATGAACCGTGCTTCTGCAACAGTCCTCTCTCCTCTGCTGCCAGTTCTAATACTTAACACCTTTCCAGTGCAAGAGCATCTACAAGCATTGCAGACCTACTCACATTTGCTAAGACTTAGTCTTATTTGAATCCAGGCAGAACCCACTGCTTGTGGGACAAGACCCAGAATTTTAATGCCTTTTTGGGGGAGGGTGGTTTCCAATCAAGTTTCTAAAACTCGTATTTCTTATGAAACCTCCTAAGCAGCAACACAACGCAAAATTTTAACAGCCAACTAATTTAACATTTTAAAATTAATCATTAAAAAATTTATAATAGTATTTAATAAAGAATTTACCTTTTCACATCTTTTCTGTATATCCTACCATACATGTCCTTTATTAACAGCCCCCACATTAAAAGTCCTGCTATTCTAACTCTCAGATCACTGTCATTGCTAAAGTGGTTCACCATTCACAAACAAAGGGGAACTATAGTCCAGGAGGAAATGCTCAGAACCATAAACCAGGACCTGACTATTACCATGTTTATGTTTGCTGTCTGCGGCCCCATCCTGTGTGATCCTGGAGGTGGGGCGGCGGGGTGTACACAGGAAGGCATAGCCACCCCTCCAGGCTGGGATGCCCTACAGCCCTTGGAGCTGGGTGCAAGTGTAGGTGTGATGCATCAGCTCATCTAAGGGTCCTACTACCAAGTACAGATGAGAAAAACCTCCCAAGTCTTCTTTTCCTCTTTAGATAAACAAAGTTTTGAAGACCATCTAACTTTCCCAATAATGATTCTGAAACTGAAAACCCAAAATCGGCTATTTTAGTTCCATAAATATCCAAACCACTCATCCACCTGTAAGGCATGACCACAACATGCAGGTGACACAGATGGTAGCCGAGAAGCAACAAACACACAGAGGAAGGAAACCAAGAAGGAACTAAAAGGAGCAACTCAGAGGTGGATCAAGTTCGACAGAGAGACAAAGGACCATCCTGACGCCAGCAGTCTGGCCAGAAGTGCAGGTCCAGGTAAATCTGCATTTTGTGTGGCATGAGTGGCCCTCGCCAGCCTGCTCAGCCTGGCCAGCACTATGGTGGCCAGCACCTAGCATGGGGCCCCCAACCCCAGCCAGCAGGGCAACCCGAGTTGACTGGGGCTTGGCAGGGAATGCTGTGGCTTGAGGTACTCAGGTGGCAAGCAAAAGGAACACCTTCTAACAGGTCTATCAGTTAACATATATATATTCTACTTATAAATATATTGGACTGTATTGCTTTCTGAGCATCTCTGAATATATACATATGACCAAAGGAGGTTCCAAGTAATTATAGTAGCATGGATACAAACGAAGGCCCAGTGGAAATTAATTTAAAAACTGAACCTCAGAACCTCTGGCCTTCTCTTCTTGGCCATTAATTTCCCCTAAGGAATCAAATCAAGTGCTCTATATGGACATGAATCTTTTTTATTTTTATTTTTTAATTTTATAGTCCAAACTTCTTTCATCAGAAGAAAAAAGAGAGAGAGAGGAGAGAGAAATGGAAGGGGAAGGGAGAGGGGGAGAGAGAGAGAGGACAAACTGATGTGCAAACCTTCAATCAAGCCAAGACTGGCAATTAAAGTTTTATCCTTCAGAAACGCTGGAATTACCTCTGAGGCCTTCATGACTAAGTACTTCTCATCCTTTAATATGTAAATATTGTAGATTTTAGCAAAGAAGAGGTTATTAAAAAAAAAAACAAAAACCCAGAAAATCTAGAATTACAGAGTTAGGTCCACATTTATTACTGGGAAGAGAAAGAAGTCAAACAAAACACCTGCAACCAGGTGCACAGAGCGCTTCACAGAGCAGTGTGTTTCAGTTCTAGGCTTGGTCCCGCTTCTCTGATATCTTCAATCAAATTCTTTTTCCTCGAGAAGCCACAGGACCATTGTTCTAAGGGAGCCCCGAAAGAAATCCTGCCCTAGAGTATTGCTCAAAAACGTCAACAACCCCTTGAGAACTATGGATTCTTTGCCTCCCCCTCCACCCCCACTCCCGGATTCTTACTGAGTTTTTTGTATGCCCTTGCCATATATCAAGCTCTTCTCAGCTACGGATTGAGTGCTATTCTTAGAGGAGCTGCCTGGCAAAACAGGCCCTGTACCGGTGTAAGTGCTTGAGAAAAGCCTGAACTCATTCAACCAAATTCATTTAGTGAGTACCTGGCAGTGTGCTGGGCACAATGGATAGAGGTAAATACAGCAGGGTCTCGCCTCGAGGAATGCATGGCCTGGTTGGGAAGGCAGTGCAGCGATGACTATTTGTCACAGAGGAAAAGTCTGCCTTACATGCAAGGTGGGAGCAAAGGACCCAAGGGTGTGAGGCAACTTTACATGCTTTGTTTTCTGGGACAACCCTGCTTTCAAATGTCCTATTCCATTATCACATGGTCTGTCTTTGTTTGGGGGATAAAAACAGGCCCTACTACTTCAGGCACTCTATACTAACAGGGCAGAGTTCAGACTAAATCCAGACGTTGGTTTCTGTTAAAAGTCCTTAGGATGCTTGCTTTAGTTTATGTTTGATTTCTACAGCTGGTTCATCACAGTTGGACATGAGCCAGCCACCCACTTCAGCTTGCTGTCCCTGGGGCTCTGCTCTGAAACATTATTTATAAAATGTTGAATATTGAGTATTATGAACACTCTAAAAAGAAGCATTTAATGGAAGCTTAAAGTTTACAAGAATTTCCAGTAGTAATTCCGGTGATTTTTCACCCCATTTATTTATGCTCCATATAAGCTCTGTGGCCAAAGAGACCTTCCAGAAAGTGAGAGTCACTCAAGCTCTGTCCCCACACTTAGCAGGCTAGCTAGAGGTGACCACAGGTTACATTAAAAAACTAAAAGGCCCAGGAATAATAGCCTTAGTGCTGGATGTCACTACTTTCCAGGGAAAAGAATTGCATGTGAGGAGTGTACCGGCCTCTGCACAGAGAGCCCCTTTTCACAGCTGTGTCAATTTTCCTTTATTGCTGTCAACGCTAAAAAGATTTAGACAGCCATTCTCTCTATGAATGACACTTCGGACTTCAAGCTTTTTAAAAGGTAAGAATAAAGAGCCCTGCAGACGCAGA
Source organism: Pteropus alecto (assembly GCF_000325575.1). Classification (NCBI taxonomy): domain Eukaryota; kingdom Metazoa; phylum Chordata; class Mammalia; order Chiroptera; family Pteropodidae; genus Pteropus; species Pteropus alecto. The sequence goes on along the minus strand of NW_006494612.1, from coordinate 4,670,433 downwards.
ATTCTTGAGGCCGGTGTGTTATAACCAAAGACTAGACTACAGTTTTAAGTGCAAGTAACAGACTGTATTCTCCATGCAATAAGTACAGATTTCTATTTACCATACGCTACATTCCTTATCACAGAAATATCTACATTAAGAAAAAAACATGAAATGAATAGCCTATAGTATTTGGGCAGAATTAGTCCTGTCTCCCACAATGAATATTTCAAGACATTATAGAATTAGAGCATTCAAATATCAGTCCAATAGGTATCAAAGAATTGCTCCTTTTGAGAAATAGCCTAAGTGTAAATCCTAATGGCCTCCAGCATTGGAGCTTGCTGTTTCCACAGTAGTGTACCACTGTTTATAATTCCGTAACATCACATTTCTCTTCCTAGGGCCATTTCACAGACAGAATGTTAGGTTTCAGGTTTAAAATTACACACGTACTGTACCTTTAAAACTCTATGATTCTGTTCTCTTTTGACAGATGAGAAGCCTACTATTCTAAGAGATTGATTAACTATTCTAAGAGATTTATTAGAGATGTGGCCAGTGGCGGAGAGAACTACCCTCTCTCTCCTTTCCGGATAGGCTTTTCCTGATTGTTTTTCCAATCTTTATCATAAGGTAGTTTAAAACAAAACTAAATACTGGGCTGCTCCCTAATGGGGTCTCCAAATGCCAAAAGATGAAGACGAATGAGCAAGCTTGTGAATTTAGGCATCTATGACATCAAAACCACAGTAAGACTGACGCTTCTTTCTCTCCAAGAGGAGACACACGTCAAACTCAGGAGTGCTTACTAGAGGCTCAGCTTTGCAATCACCACACTAGCTCAAAGACATCTCTGCTGCCAACTTTAAGTAGGTTTTTTCACGAAGCTTTATGAGTGCCTGAGAGAAGACAGTGCCCTTCACACCTCAGTAGCTGGCACTCATAAAAAGATATGGTGATTTTTCTCTTTTCCAGATAGATTCATAGGTCAAAAGATTTTACACACAGTCTCAAATGAATGACACGTGTGAAACACCCAGCCCTCCAGAGAAGCATTTCACCATGGCCCTCTAGCGAGACTGTCAGTCAATTGGACAGAAATGCTCTATTAAACTCCACAACTAGACAGCTCCAATTCAGGGTCGCATGACCTTCAGTTAGCAAGCCAGGAAGTGAGTCTGGAGGATACCATGACTACTGGTTTAAAAAAAAGCCAAACGAAGGAAAAAAAAGCCAAACGAAGAGTTCTTGGGGTGCTTAATTTGGGAGAAGTGATGTCTGACATTGGGACCTCAGGTCTGTTTTGTGAATTTTGGAGAAAGTCTTCAATAAAGTGATAGCCACCAAGTTATGTTTAAAAGTAAAGAACACACTTCTGGCCACACATGCTTTTGTCTGTTTAGAGGAGCAATTCATCCCAAAGCAAAATAGAAATCCTAAACCCAGAAACTAGGGGCCCTCGCTGTCTTTGCCATGTCTGCTCTCTTGCTCTGGTCATACTGTGCTGGTTTACTTTGATGACTTGTCGTCATTAACCTGGAGAAATATCTTCTCAAAACTACTTCTTCCAAAATGTTCTTAGAAAAACGTGACTAAACAACCCTAAGATTCCATCAAGACATAATAAAATGTGTTATCCCAAAAGTAGTTCTTTAGTATCACAATAATTTATTATGTTTTAAAAACTTAAGTATTTAAATCTCCCTTAAAATATTTTTACACAATCTTTTAAAATTATGTACAAAAAAAGGTCTGCTATTCAACTCAAAGGAAAACCTACGCTGAAAAAAATCAGACAAAAGTTGATAGTACATTCTCTTCCAAACTACTCTTTTCCATAAATCGGACAGCGGCCTCCTTACAACCACATCAAAATGAAAACTTGTGTCTTTTGAAGTCACAATTGCATTCATCTTCTTACAGGAAGACAAATTGTTTATTCTTCTAAAAGTCAAATATCTAAATTTCTCAAGGCAAGTCTCCACCAGTCCGAGCTCTGGTATGACACTGAACTAACTAGCATGGAAGTGTGTCACCCTTTTTAGCTTCCATTACAGTCTTTTTACCATCTCTAGGGCTTTAAAAGACTGAAAACAGATGTCTGAGTTCCACGAGGGGCCTGCTGATGCCTGGGAAAGCCGAGGAGCTTCCGCATCACAACTGTCGACATTCCCCTTCCTATAGCTACACCCGAGCTGGAGTGAGCTCACCACAGGAGACTCTTGTAATTCCTTCGCCAGGGCAGAGGGTTAAACAAGGCTTTGGTTTTTATGCTTTGAATCCAATTTCTCTTTTATACCATTTAAATAAGGGTATAAGTAGCTTTCTGAGATTTTTTTTTTTTTTAAAAAAGGAGCTAGGGCACAGAGCAGAGCCATTGAACATGGGAGGGTCTGGAGTTGCAAACCTGTTAGCAGAAGACGCCCGCGCTCATCTTACTTCTTGAGGAGATTTCAGGGCAAGCTTGTCTATTACCTGCTACTCTAGCTTTAGTTCAGAGCACTTCCCATTTTTTTATGATCTAGATAAAATTAGGAAGCACTGTTATGGTTCAAGACATTCAAGAAATATGGATTCTGGGTCCAGGTGTGTGACCCTGGGCAAACTTCTTAACCTCTCTGGACTCCCTGCTTACTTATCTGTCAGTCAGTATGTGTACCTAATTACAGCATACAGATTTCAGCCCACCGCAGTTTTACAAAGCACTCGCACATACTTCAGTGCATCTGATTCTTACAATAACCCTGTGAAGTAACAGGGACTATTATCCTCGTTTTATAAAACTGGACAGCGAGGCTCAGGGGCTAAGGGACACACTTTCAATAGCAGCCAGAAAGTAGGAATGGGGCCAAACACTCAACTTCTGATTCCAATCAAATGCTTTTCTTACTACATCATGTTGCGTGATCTTTCTAGTTCCAACAGTATTAAAATGCCACAATTTAAAAAAATCTCTGTCACCCATCATGATCCACGTCACTCTGTTTGGAACCTGATGTGTATACATTGGGGAACAAGAAGCATATGAGTAAGCACTCTCACATAAAAACTTATGTTTTCAATTTAATTATTTTGCTGTTCTGTTCTTTACTGGATGCTGAATGCTAACTAATAAAGATGCTTAGTACTACGGTGAGGAATCTAACACATCCTACTTTTTGTAGAAATACTCATGTGTGAAAGAGTCTGGAATGCATACTCTACAGTTAAATTAGAAGTGCCTACAAACTGTTACTTTAGTGAGAAAAAGATGAAGAAACGATAACATTATCGAAGATCAACAATGGCAGTGTTGGACCTGAGAGTCCAAGAAAGTCCTTTGGCTGGGTCTTTAACCTCGAAGTTTGTGTGACCTAAGGTCCCTCTCCTCCCTTCCCTGCTATCTTCATCCATCAAGTAGGAGGACCTGCGTCACAGGTCAGCAAGGGTGACTGGATATAAAGAAGAATGACATCTCTGAATGTGTACGTTCTTTTTACTGGCAATAAAATTCCTGAGCTGTCAGCACATTGTTGGGAGGGGCACCTGACAGCCCTATTGGTTCTGCAGGTAAAACTCTGAGATGACTTGGTTGGGTGGGAGCCATGTTACTGGGCACCACTGCTCCATGGGTCTCAATTTCTCCACGTGGAGTAAAGTTCAGTTAATAAAAGACAGCCTCCCCCCAGTCATCCCCACTTTGCTATTATGCCATAGCACTGGGCACTGACCTGCTTTGCCCACTTCCCCTTTCCTCAGTGATCCTTCAGCCTGGCACCCAGCTCTGAGATGAGGCCTGCTTAGCACCAGTGAAGTTCCCCACGTTCAAACCAACAACGTTCTGTGTGGAGATGAGGGAATCAAAGTTAAAATCCAACCCATCAGCATCCATGAGTTCACTACGGATGATGGACTCCATGTCACATTCCAAGCTCCCATTGAACATGTCCAGGTCCAAGTCGCTGGGGAACTTCTCATGGCCCATGACGGAAAGGTTTGCACTAGTTGAGTACAAGGAGGAGCCTGAGAGAGAGTCCGAGAGGGTTTGCATAGACTGGCTGACAGGAGACTGCTGCTGGTGTTTGGCTGACCCAAGGCTGCTGGAGTCGCTCAAGCCCATGTTGCTGACAGAATTCGACAAGGCACGGCTGCCACCGAGAGCGCCCTGAGTTTGGTGCTGGTGGTGGAGCAAGTTCTGATTGACCAAACTCCCCTGGTTAGGCTGGGCAGCAAAGGACATCATTGGGTCATTGCGAAGCATCACGTTTCGGCGGGAATTCTGGGCAGACACAGCGGTGCTGGCCTGAGACATCAAGGGGTCCGACTGGGTCATCATGACATCGCTGTGGCTGAGTGAGTCTGAAGCGAGCAGGTCCTGGAGTGTCTGGGTGCTATAGTGTGACATGGAAGAGAAGGTGGCTGGCTTGTTCTCTTGGATGGTCTGCATGGGAGACTGACGCAGGGAATTCAGAGATGAGGGTCCAAACACCGTGCTGTTAAAGGAGCTGGCTGGAGAGCCCAGGCCAGAGCCCTTGGTGGTGTACGGGAAGCTGGAGCTCCGCTGCATGAGCCCTCCGGTGGGGGATGGCTGGGATGACGGGAGCGTGATGTTATCCAGCAGGTCATCCATGAGGTTGTCAGCCAGCCCATCATTCAGATTCATGGTGCCCGTCATGTCGGTCAGCCGTGGCAGCTCCACGGTGCACGGCTTGCTTACAGAGGGCGAAAGGCTGGCTGAGCTGCTGTAGAGCATGGGGGAGAGGGGTGCGTCATCGTCCTGGACGTCATCCAATTCTGTGCTCGCCAGGATGGGTGACAGACGGCCGCTGACCGTGCTGGCATTGGAATTGGTGCGCGAGCGGAAGTCCGTCCATGCATCCAGCTCATCGCTGCTGCGCGAGGTGGGGCTGCCAGGCCACTTGGAGAGCTGGGAGGGACTGTCGTCCGCTGACTCAGGAGCCGTCTGCAGGGCTGCCTTCTTCTTGGCTGCGCGGCTTCGGCTCTTGCTATACTTGTTGCTGTTGTCCATGGAGACAGCCCGCCGCCGGGGTGCCTTCCCACTCTTCCCTCCGTCAGGGTTGATAATCCACCAAGAGCTCTTGCCGGTCCCCTCGTTCTGGACACGCATGAACCGGCTATGTAGCGACAGGTTGTGCCGGATAGAATTCTGCAGAGAGAGAGAGGAAAATGCGGAATGTGAGCCAGAATGGTCCAAAAACTGAGTACCAAGAAGAAATAGTTAATCAGACTCAATTTTGAAGGCTGCTCAATTTCAGAGGCTTAAAAAAAAAAAAAAATCAAACCAAAACAAACGACAAACACCTGCATGACCTTCCTTGGCTTGGAGTTAAATGACAACACTGTAAATGGCAAGTTTCATATTTAGGAGGTGGGAGATGGTTTCACACCCAGGAGATGCATAGGCTCACTGACATTCCTAAGTTTTGCTATCCTTTCTGTAATCGTATTGTCTATACCGAAGTTCACATTTATAATTTATTATCACACCACTCTCTCCCTGCACTTTGCAACAAACCTCCCTGGCTCTCTAAGGGTAATTAATCGCCTGGGGGCCTATTTTACTCTCATGATCCCTTCCACTAGAGTTGAGGAAACATCTACCTTTTCTTAAGCACTTCTACGAACTCAGAACTGGTGTGAATTTTTACCTATTTTCCAACTCCTCCAGGCACAATTTCACACCTGACAGGCATAAAAAAAATGGCAAAGTAGGATTTGCTGAGTTGACAGAAGTAGGTGAGTCTCTTATTCAGAAAAATTCTAAATAATTTATATGAATACTTTCCTCTCCAGGCAATGTGGTCTGAGCACGGTAACGTCTTTCCAAAGAACAGAGTA
>NW_006494612.1:4635189-4664594 GCF_000325575.1 Pteropus alecto | reverse complement strand
AAGAGTAACTTTACAGTGGAGACACCTGACAGATGGTATCTCAGCCAGGTGATCAAGGGAAACATCGACGTGTGTAAGTTATGCTGATAATATCTACTCTTGATATGACACGATGAAAATGGCACCTTCCTCTGTGGTCTTCCTTCCAAAACACATCACCCCAGTCTAATCACGAGAAAAACATCAGACAAATCCCAATTAAGGGACATTTAACAAATGCCAGTCCAGTATTCCTCAAAACTGTCAGAAGCAGGAGAAACGTAAGGAAGCACGATGATGAAATATAATACATCCTGGGTGGGATGCTGGAACAGAAAAAGGACATTAGGTAAAAACAAAGGAAATCTGAATAAAGTAAGAACTTTAGTTCTTAATAACATATCGATACTGGTTTATTCGTTGTGACAAATGTACCAAATTAATACAAGATGCTTACAATAGGGGAAACTTGGTACTGGGTATGAGAACTCTCTGTAATAGTTTTGCAATTTTTCTGTAAATCTAAAACTATTCTGAATTTAAAGATTCTTTTTTTTTTTTTTTTAAAGAAATAGGGCAAAATATCCCCAAAACACTATTGACGACACTCATCTTGGAAGAACCCTCCTGGCTTGGTAGATAAGCCCAGTTGACAGGAATGACCCAGATCCAGTTTTATCTCTGCCACTGACCAACCATGTCACCTTGAGCAAATCATTTAATCTGTCAGCAGCAACTTCAGTTCGCCATCTTCATTACAGCCATAATAACATCCAAACCATTCCTCCCTGACAGGAATGATGTAAGGATGATATATGATAATATACTTCAGGAGCCTGTCACGCTACCAAGGCAGGGCGTTCTTACTGCTTTATGAGGTACAAAGTCCACGGTGGAGAGAGCTCACCGCCTGGTGCAGGCTCATTCTAATCTGTAAAATGTCTCATGGGCAGTAAAAGAGAGGAGTTGGTGGTATTCTCCATATCTGGAACAGCACCTGCAGCCCAGATGAGTTTGTATTTACAGTGTGAACACAAAAGATATTGCCTGATGCTGTATATTAAATATGAAATATCCTACATGTTACCCTAGTTTTTAAAAAGTTGGCAATCACCAACTGTATTTATGTAGAAGATACAAATACATGTGTTCTACCAAATGTTTTTAAAACACAGAAAGTCAGTAGGCTTTTATCATAAGTAAATAACCCAAAATACAGAGTTTCCCATATATATGTCTCCATGCAAGAAGGGCCTACAGTTTAGGCTGGGCAATGAGTATTAGCAGCCACGGGTCATAAGTTGGCATTTCTACCACGACCATAAAGATGCATTTGAGAGAAGAAAAAAGGCAGCATGCTGAGTATCTGATGAGACAAATATTGCCCAAGAGACTATATATCTTGCTTCCCTTTTACCCTTATGGGTTTTAAAAGAATAATGACATCTCTACTAATGGTTCAGAAATTACATTTCTTTAAAAAGGAAAACACTTTCTCAAAATTGATATGAAGCATGCTCTTAAAACTCACTGTGCAGGGTTCAAAAAGCTGGCAAGTGCAAGGTGGTTCTACTACTGAGCACTGAGATGACTAGATATATTAAATAAAAACCTAAGCTTCTTGGTAAAAAAACAGGAAGGTCCTAAGGCTGTGTGGGGGCAACGTGGACACTGGCCTAATTACCCCTACCCTGGCCAGCCTCCTTCACTCTAGATTTTGGAAAGAGTTCATACCAGCACCCAAAATTAACGATGACCAATCATTAAATATCCGATCACCATCTCCCCCTTTAAAAAGCATTTACGAAACAGTATTTCTTGAAATGCATTTTTAGTTTCACCAATTCCAAATCAACAGAGAAAAAAAATGAAACCCTTTACAGACCTCCCAAATTCCCTATATGGATTTTCTAATGGTCATCTATTACTGCAATTCCAAATCCTAACAATGCATATGTGTAATTTTATAAAATTACAAGGTACAATTGGTTAACATTTGTAGACAGAAATTAAGCTTCTGTAAGGGCCTGTGGTAAAGGGGCTGGATAGCCACGTCTAGGACCAGAACCAGAGAATGTCAGGGCCCAGGTCCCTAACTGCAAGGGTACAGAAATGAGAGCCTGCCTGATAGCACTGTCGGCTACTGGGACGTGGGTTTTAGATTCATTGTCTTTAATCCTCACAACAAACCTGCAAAGTTGGTATCAGTGCTCTCATCACAGATACGAAGGCTCAGGCTGAGATATTAAATAACTTATACAAGGTCACACGGCTAGTGTCTATAAGAACCAAAACAGAAATTTGTTTTCTCAACTCTAATCCACTGCTTTTACTACAATCTTTCATAAGTCTGTCACCAAATTATTCAGAAGTCATCATTTAACCTATCTGTGCTATCATTTAAAGAATGAGCCCATGTTTGTTTCTATACTAAGTGGCCATCACAGCTTTCGTTCTAAGGACAAGACAGTGGTTACCATACAAACCAATGTTAACTACCTTAGATTCCAAAACAAAACCCAACATATTAAATGGGTGATTAGCTTTAGTGCCCAATCTTTGCTCAACTCTTCATTTCAGAGGTTATTAGTGGCAGAATACAATCCCTAAGGCATCCTACCTACAAAACACTCAGACAGGTTTTTCCAGTTACATTACTAAGACAAAACAAACACAAACTGTGCCACCACCATCCTCACAGTCCCGTATCTCATCAGTCTTCTATCCCTACAGGCTGACCAGCCTTCCATTTATAAAATCCATAATATGAAGGTGGGGGCATTGACAAAAGTCAATGAATATGGCCCCTCTGTCCATTTTAGTTCAAATGCTTCCTTCACACTGCCAAAGTCAAATGCTGTAAATGTACTGGGTTTTTTTCCCCCACAGGTCACGATTCAAATCACTAGCTTTTCTACTTAAATTCTGGCGAAGCATGAAAAGGTAAGCAAATAAATGCCAGAACTACAATATTTCCACACGCCTTCCCTGATAACTAAAGTTAATGAAGATATGCTTTCCGTATGATTTCAAACTGTTCCTCCCTCACTTCAGTCCCAGGAGTTAAGAAATGGGATTTATAAAAATGGACAAGCCAACTGTAAAAACCTCTTACAATTTGTAGTTTAAGTTCTCTAAAGACCTCTCCATCAGGGTCTGTAAATTACTTTCCAATTTACTGTGTATTTTAAACTACAAAACTACCATTAAAAATATTCTGTGGTTTTCCACTAATTCGCATATTATCCCAAATTGTCTAAATTTCTAAGATTTTACATTAGTTTGGGCGTTGGGAGCTGAAGGTAAAGGAGGGCCTGCTTTGACAGGACTTGAGTGATTTTTTTAAATCATATCTAAATATACTTTGAAATATCTTTTGAGGTAGGCCAGCGTTAACTGGCTGAAGTACTAGGAACGTGCTTTCCTTAGGGCTCAGGTGATAAAGTAATAGTATGAACCAGGACTCCTACTGCTAGAGCTCAGGCCATTCTGTCATCACATTTGCTTACTGAAAGAGGCCAAGAAACAACTATAACCCCAACCCAAAACCATGTGATTAGTTCTGTTTATTTAAATCCACTACTAAAAAATCCAGATACTGATGAATTACAAGAAAGCAAACATCTCTATGAAGAAACTTTAGCATCAGGTACAAATATCCCAGTTCTTCTCCAACTTGGGCCCAAAGATTTAGAGAACCCTTAAAAAGCAACTCTATCACAATGTGACTGAAGTGAGAAAAAAGAATAAAAATACTCTTTATCTCATTTTTATGTCAATCTTCTCTTTTATCAAATGATTTACACTGAAGGAAGCCCTGCACTGGGGCAGAAATGCTTTAGATGTATTTAGTTAGTAGCAGACCTGGCACCTATGTCCTACACGACTGCAGCTGCAATTAGTGGCCCTATCCATCAAGGAGGCATGTGTAGTAGGTGTAGGAAGGAGGCAGCATGAGGAACCTCACGTTTCACAGTTGTGCCAACTGCAGCAGTGCGGGTCCCTTTGCTTGGTCCTCCTCAGAGAAATGAGTATAAAGTTGACTGGACTTACCAGAACCTGGCAATTATCTTTCTTGCTATCGTGAAGACAGTTATCTACTGCAAGATACATTTACTGCCAATGCTAAAGTACACACGGTCACTACATACATGCATGCCAACTAGTTGTGAAGACAGATGGACCCAAAACAGATTAGATTAGGTGTTGGAGAGCAGCTGCCTGAAATGAAAAAGTATTGCACCAATACTTTACAAGGTGAATAATTCATACGTGCAGTTTAAGGTGGCCAGTGGAGGGAAGCAGTGTGATGCTGAAGGAAGGACCACTGGCTTTGATGTCGGCCAGCTCTGAGTTGGAATCCTAGCCCTGGCATGTGCTTGTGACCTTGGCCAACTGACTAAACTTCGGTTGCCCCTTTCATAAACTGGGGATAAAAACACCTGCTCTGCCATACTCTAAGATCTTTGGGAAGATTAAATGAAATTACGCATGCCAAATACTCATCAGAGTGCCGAGCACAAAGAGGCTCTCAACTGTCAGAAGCAGTGACATCACAGACATACAGAAGCAGTGACATCACAGACATTCACTTACTGTTTTCCGAGCACCATATGCTTGAAACCAAAAGGTGAGAGGGTGGCTCCTTCCAGGAAAGGATTTCAAACTCTTAAAAGTATTTTAAAGGTGCTGTGCCAGTCAGGAAATAACTGGTAATTTCTTAACTGTTGCTACCCTATGTCCGCTCCAGCCCCTTCCAAACCATGTTTACCTTGTGCAGACTGTCCACTAACCCAGACACCAGCTGCATGTGCTTCCCCTGGAACACAGAGAGGGTTTTGTCTGGAAGCAACATGTGGTATCAATTTATCTTTCTCAGCAACAGCAACAAGGAATCCACTGACTTTAAAAATAAAAAGGGAGTTGTGTAATTTAACTCTTAAAGGCCCCTGCCTTTTTAAAAAAGACAGTTTACTTTTTTTTTTTTTTTTGCTACCTCAAAAGCAGCAAAATGAGAGTTCTGGTTGTCTATTCCCAAGCCAGACCCATTGCTTCTCACCAGGCAGACTGCAGGAGTCTCCCGGGTCCTTACAAGAGAGTCTAGTGGGGACAATCTGCAAAGGGCTGCTTTAAACACAGTACTCCTCCAGCTTGCACAGAGGACCAGCATTTCAAGTCCGTCTCACTGCTCTGCCTTGTGGGCACTGACAGACAATTCAGAATGAGGCTGCCAAATGCCTAAATTCTACTACGTGCATCCGCTGAACTGCAGAAGATAAAGGTCACATGAAAAGTCCAATGGAAAGAAACCACAAGTCATGGGAAACTCAGGGTGCTGTGTGCCATGGCAGAGCAGCCCAAAGGTGCAGCTTCAGGAGAGGGGCTGGGAAGTGGCGTTTGATTTATAATGGCAGGTTCTTTCAAAGGCAGTTCTCTGGGTGAGGCCCTGATTTCTCTCAAGTATTAGTTCTTCACCCTGGCTGCCCATTAGAACCACCGGGGGAGACTTTGTTAAATACTCTCGCCCCATACTCCTGGAGATTCTGATTCAATAGTCGTGGGGAAGGCCTGGATAGAGGTACATTTTTAAAGCTCCCCAGATTATTCTAATGTGCAATTAGAGCTGACTGAGAATATGATTCCAATCTAATGATTCCTTGTCTGCCCAGGTCTGATATTCTTTAAGTCAAAATTTCTGCCATTTAGAAGATCAGAATGAGAATTGGGGCCATATATTAAAGCTGTGATTATATATGCAGAGTAAAATGGAGAGTTAGAGCAATTTCTCAGATCACTGGAGTCTAGTTATCTCTCTTCTTATAAAAAGGAGGAGGAAGGAGGAGGGGAAAAAGTCCTTGACCTTGACCTTGCACTGTCTTGTACATAGTCATCCATTCTGTTCTGTGCCATTTCTCCATCTACCATGGATAGTCATGGACAGGAAAGAGGGCAAATGGACTTTTGCAAAAGTAGGGCTGATGTGGGCTGGGACAGTCATTGATCCCTGTAATTTTCAGAAGCCTACCTGAACTTACATGCAGTTCACACAATCCCTTTTATAGACTGTCCTTCAAGCAAAACACCAAAAGACTGGGTAAAAATAACCCAATATTGAGGTACTTATTAGCTTCTGCAGTTAAAAATACAGCAAAGTATTACTTAATGAACTTCTCTGAGAACCAAAGTACATATTCGGATAGCTTTAAGAACATTAACAACAACCACATGCTGTTTCTCATTCATCAACTGGACAGAACACTTCACCATTACAGTCAGTGCAGAGACCCTGGGGTGGACGCTGCCAGGGGCCAAGTAGCACCCCCACCTGAGGGAGCGGTGAGGGCCAGCCCTAATTAGACATTGCTAGAGTCTAGGTGTGAGCTGTCTTGCCCTCTTAGATTTAATCTACTCTGGAGCTGGCTAACCTGTTGCTTAAAAGCAAGTATAAAAAGTACGATGGAATAAAACAGACTTGAAATCAAAATGGTTTTATTTCTGACTATATGGAATACCAGCTAAAAGAGCCAAACAAGCCTTTCAGGCTGAGAAGAAAACTTAAAATAAACACATAAGAGATTGCATAATCAACCCTGATGTGTAAGACAAGTTCCAGGCTGGCTCAGTCTTATCCTTGCCTAAAATACTAAAAGTTTAAACCATTAGGGGACTTATTTTAAAAAGATGATGTTCTAAAATAAATATTGTCGGGAACTTGGCTGAAGGATTAAATTTCCAGCTAAAAACAAGATTTCCGTTAAATTTGCTGACAATAATCTTCTACTCACAGAGATCTCTGAAAACTAGCCTTTGTTTCAGGTTTTCATACCGTAAGCAACAGGTTCTGGTCCTTCATTAAGAGGAATAAGATAACAATAATAATAATAATCTTGTGATCAGTGTAATGAACCCATTTTCTATCCAAGCAAAATGAGACACATGAGGCCTCCTTAGGAGAGGAAGGGCTGGGCAGACAAGGAGCATTGCCCTCAACTAAAAAGGAAATCCTAGAATCCTTAAAGTATTCTATTACAGACTGTTCTGTTGGGTTTTCTAGCATGGGTTTTATTTTCATATTATTATTTTTTTCATTTAGCACTCTTCTTTTCAAGCTCTTCCACAGCTGTTTCTGCTCTTGGAGGGCAAGAGGGAACATTCCATTCCTCACAGCCAAACCTGCACTTCCGGCACACAGAGAACCCTGGCAGCCTTGCAACCTCTGCCCACACCCACTCCCTGCAGCACCCACCCCTCCCCCCACCCCTCCCACTTCCAGCCCCACATCCTTCTTCCCACCAACTGAGGAAGCAGCAGCTAAGGACGGCAGTCAGGCAGTCAACGGAATCAGTCTCCAGAAAGCAGGTTAAAGCTGCAGTATTTGCGCCCCACCCCCCTCTCCAAGCTTCTTCCCTGATTTCACCGAATCCATTTCTCCTTCCCAGAGGGCTCAGCAAACACAGGCGACTTAAATTCCATTGAAGACCATGTATGGTTAGCCACACAAAGTGGATGCTTCCAAGGGTTAAAAGCCATAAAGTTACAGAACATTCTTGAAACTGACTCTGCTAAGTAGAAGACGTAGAACAGAAATAATTTTATTATTAACATAATTTTCACTTAATTAAAAAAAATAAGTAAAGCTGCAAGTTTTTCCAGTTTGAAAACTTATTATAGGTGGAACTAGAGAGACTAAAAGGACATTAGAAACACACTTCTAGAATTCAGGAACACGTCAGAGAGCTGAATCACTTTTTATCACTTTAATGTCATTATATAAGTGACCAAAGCAGGAAGTTCAGTAAAAAGTAATGGAGAAGGCTGTGAAACCCATCTAGTAATAAGCAGCCTGAACTTTACGTGAAAGAAACCAAGGGCCAGAGACATACAGGGCATACCTGAATTCAGCCAGCTAGTTAATTAGCAGCTGAGCTGAGACAAACTTAGATCTCCTGGCCTTGAGGTATAACATAGTACCATCCGGAAAAAACATTAGTCCCAATGTCTGGATTACCACACCAACTGAAGGGATGAAGTGCTGGGAGCACAAAGGATGGATAATATCTACCTTCTTCCCTCCTTCCCTCCTTCCCTCTCTCCCTCCCTTCCTTCCTTCCTTCTTTCCATCCATCCATCCGTCCATCCATCCATCCATCCATCTATCCGATTTCGGTCTATCTTCCTTTATAACTTGAGTAATATGGTCTGTCTCCTCTAACATAGCAGTCCCCAACCTTCTTGGCACCAGGGACCAGTGTTCTTATGAGAATCTTATGCCAAAAGATTTGAGGTGGAGCTGAGGCAGTGATGCTAGCAATGCAGAGTGCCTGCAAATACAGATGAAGCTTTGCTCGCTCGCCTGCCGCTCACCTCCTGCTGTGTTGGCCGGGTTCCTAACAGGATAACAGACCGGTACTGGTCTGTGGTCTGGAGGTTGGGGACCCCTGCTCTAACACCTATTAAACTTTTTACAACCAGACATCATATCTTATTATAGCTTTAGCACCTAGCATGGGGCTTGGTACATAACAGGTGCTCAGAAAATATTTGTTTAATCAAAGGATTAGTAGGAACAGGACAGCAGCTGAATTATACCGTTAAATGAAATGTTATATAAAACATGAACCAAATGAGCCAAACAATCTTCACATGAGTGAAGATGGAAATAAGCTTCCATTGTAAAATGTAAAGCAGACTCTAGGTTGTTTTAAAGTCGACAAGTCTCATCTTTGGGTATTAACTTCAATTATACAACTCAATTTCCCCAAACAAGACAAGATGGTCTAATAAGTAGGCTTAAGGTTCTTACCGTCCCTGGTAAGAAGGGCAAAATGATAGTGTAGGGCTAGTTGGTGGAGCAAGGGCTTGGCAGAATGGTCAAGAGTCCATCTAGGGTAAAGAGCTGACTTCCTTCCTTGGGATGCCATGGGGCCCCCACTACTTGGTAATGAGGTTGGCCCAGAGTCCTCCGAGGAATACTCAAAACCAGATAACATACCCGACTTCTAAGTCTCCTCCAAGCAAGCACATAGGGAATAGAAATACAAAATAAAGTCTATTTTACCTGTAACTTTAAGGAACTTAATTTGTTCGGTGCCTACAAGGGCCAACTCCCTGAGCCTGACAAATCTGATTTCATTTTATTTTCATGACAAGCCTATCAGGAAGGTACAGAAAAGTTCAGTAACTTGTCTAGCAGGTGGTGGTGCACAAAATCAAGCTTGAGGCTAACTCTAAAAGCGAAGCTCTCACCACTGCACTGTGCGTTTCCCTTTGAAGTCATGGAGTGCCTAAGGAGAGAGGCGCCATTAACAGGTAATGAAGAAACGCGAAGCTTTAAAGCTTACGAAATCTTATTGTAAGCTTTACAATAAGAATTAAATGTTTCCATCTCTAAGTTTCTGCACATTGTCCTCAGGATTATGAAAACGAGGGAAAAGATAAAAAATAACGACCCATGAAGCAAGCCTCATTGAAACCAGATCATTTTTAGAAATAATACCTTTGTTCTCAGTCACACCCCAAAAGGGATGCTATTACAAGTCCTAAATTGACCTGGGGTCACCATTTTTAGGGAATGACCAAACAAGATTATTGCCATAAACTGTTAAGTATCCAGGCCTTCCTCAGTGGCACATCTGGTGCCTTCTGTCCTCAGGGAGCATTCGCCCAGGACTGAGTCAAGCCAGTTTTACCTGGCTGTCCCTGGCAGGCCTACTCAGGCCTTTGAACAGCTGGCACCACGCTATGGGTCCTCAAGCCAGAGGCATCAGGCAAATGTCTGCTTTGCCGTGGACCTTGCTATTACGAGGCTTAATCTGAAACAGGGACTCAGTTCTATACTATTTAAAACATGTAATTAGTTTATTATTGAGCCAGAAAAGATGAGCTTGCTTTAAAACTATGTGAATTTTAAAATATGATGCTTTTTGCCTGCCAACTGACAGCACGACTGAGATGCTTCTGTTTAACCTCAATCAAAAATTCTGCTAGGAAACTGCTTTTAGGTTGCATATGCATGCTATTTTATTATTTGTCTTCTGGCATCAAAACCTGCAAAAACAGAAATCACTGACAATGCAAGCACATTAAAGGGATGGATGTGGAGGTGCTGAGTGGGTGAGTGAAACAGCTTGAGAGTTTGACATCTGAAATCCAGGAAAACTGCTTTTCTGTTCTTAGTTTACAAACCCTTCCTTCACATGAGACTCACTGGCTTTAGCATCACACATACAAACACAACTGTTTCCAGCTCTTCAGATGTTACGGCTTAGAAAAACTGTTCTTTTTGTCTCGTTATTTCAAGAGCAACCAATTTCTTCTTGGTAGCTCTGAAATATATGCCAACGTGTGGGCACAGTCACACAGCTACGCACAGGCCCACACCCTGGAAAGACTGGGAGGGGTAGAGGCACATTTTTCAGCTAGGGAAGGAAAAGGTTTGGGCTAGTATTTACAAAACAGACATTTGGAAGCAGGCTATCTTCCAAGTGTCAGTGTTATTCTAACAGTCATCGAAAATCAAGGTGTTACTGGTGAAAGAAGCAGAGAAAGTAAAGGCCACGTAACAGAATCTCTCTTGTGTAGGCTACTGCGAACAAAATGACCAATGGACTTTTCCTTTATGAGAATAAAAAATACAAAACTCAATTCTGCAAAAATGACCCAGGCCTACATAAGCTGTGTTCACCTCTAGACCCCAGTGAAATTCACCTAACAAGGAGCCTGCTGAGGAACTGCTGCCTCTAGCCTATAACCTCCCTTGCATGTGCAGCAGCATTGCACTGTACTCATTTTGCAAGATTTCTTCTTGTTTAAAACCACAGGATGCAAAAGTAGTTGATGACCAATACAATGATGTTGCTAAATGCTGAGTAAACCAACCACTAATATTCCAAGATACTCCTGAGTGCCAATTACTCATAAAGATGAGTAACAGACAGCTCAAAAGTCCACATAAAATGATCAAATAAGGAACAAAGAGGACATTCCCACTGACTAAAGTACCAGGCACCCAGAACCCATTTTTCTGAAAACAAAAAACACAAACAAAAACCCCACGTACATATTCATTGAGCTATGTATATACTGGTACATTTTAACTTAAAATTCGGATGATCCCAAATGTGCAAGTTAATACAAGCACTATTCCCCAAACTATAATGAATGAAGCAGGTTGAATATGCATGAGAAAGATCACAGTTTTTCTAAAGGCCATGACAGGAATGCAATATTTTAGTACTACTCCATACTAGGCTCTAATCTACTTTATGTCCACTGCTAGGTAAGCTTGAAAGCACTTAAACTGGAAGCACTAGCACCAGTAGTGTAATATCTCTTACCCAGAGGGCAAGGATAGTCACGTATGAGCCTAGAGAAGCTGAACATATAGTAGAAATGAAAAATTCCTGTAACTGAGTGTTTCGAGGGCTAAAAGAATTTAAAAGAGTTTTCAGACCCTGTTTGTGGCTGCAGGAGGCTTTCGGAGTCAGAAGGGCTTAAGAGGAAGAGGTCAGAGTATGGTGGACAGTTGGGGGGATGAGCCCACTCCTCTCAACCAGCAGGTGCCAGAGTGTTCCAGAACTCACTGGTCCCTACACCCCAGCTGTGAGTGTTTCCAAGGCCACTCCTGAGGATGCAGTACCCCTGGCCCTACCACTGCCTCTGCGGCTGAGTCTGACTTGGCAGGGTAAGCCCTTAGGTTCTCTCTCAGAACTTCCTGGAGCCCGTGATCTGAAGTTTTTAACTCTCTCCCCTTAGTTGGGTTGTTCATTTGCTAATCAGGTATATGTGAGCACCTGACAACATGACCAGGTACCAGGTCTTTCCTGAGGCTGAACAGATCATTGTACACAAGGCACCCACTGAGATCAATCCCTTCACATCAAAGCAAGGAGGAAAAACACACAGGAACAGATGTTGCTGAGCCATTTTCAGGTTCAAAGGTAGTTTTAATTAACATACTTCCAACTCTCTGAGGCATTATGTGGAACAGTATTACTCTATATTAGCTGTTTTTCCAGAAACAAGTTCATCAGGTTCTTTCAAACAGTCCTGACTCAGCAGTCTTCCCAAGTAAGAAAGACAGCCGAGTCCTGATGTTAATTTGTGGTTAGAAATGAAAGTTATACAAGCTTCCTATAACGCTAACTAATCCAAGTTGGGAGACAATCTTCATGGGTCTCTGGCATTTCTTCATGTCTTGAAAGTAAAGTACTAATGGCCCTCTGTTCTGGACTATCTTTCAAGGTGTTTGCATTTGCGCAGCGAACAGCCTTGAAAGATAATGTCTCCCTCCAGCACAAAGGGCAGATACGCTTATTACCCATTACAAAAGACTTAAGACCCCTAAACTCAGGGTTCCTCTCCCAGAACAGAACCCAGAAGTATGTGCAGGAATCAATCTGATCCCGTATGTGTCACTCCTGTGGAACCTGGGGGTAAGGAGAGAATGAATGCAAAATATGGTGCTGTTCATACTGCTTGCTGTGCCATGGGTGAGTCATAAATTCCTTTGCCTCTGACCTAAAAGTCTCATGGACAGTAGGGTCAAATCTCAGGTCTTGCAGCTCTTGACAGTCCACTGCTTTAGCTCATAAACCACTGGAATTTCCTTAATTGCAAGAGATGAAACTGGGCAAGTCATCTCTAGCTAACTTTTTTCTCTTCAGAAGGGACACCAGATAATGGGAAAGATAACACAAGATAAGGAGGAAAACAAGGTCACAGGTAAGAGAAGCAGACACACATGTCTCCAGTATATTGAATGTTCCAACTTATCTCCGCTGAAGACCTATAAGGCTTTATGAAAACAACCCATTAATAAAAGGATTGGTGGCAAGGAAGGGGAGGAGCGCCCTGATACAGCCACTTTGCAGTATTTCATCGGCATCAGTCACCATCTTTTGCGGCTGTTGCTCAATGTCATGGTTTTCCTGGGAAGAGCAGAGCTGATTGAGCAGGTTTAGGTTTGTCTCTCGCCTTCCTCTTCTACCAGACACGAGAGCACACCACGTTATGTCCACCCTCCTCATCTACCTGACGACCCGCTGCCCCACACATGGCAGTCCTCTTGGTCACATTTGTTGAGTTTCTGCAGGGTCCAGGTGTCCATTATGGAGCCCTGGACGGTTCTTAGAGGAAGACTTTCTGTTTAATCCCCCTGACTTGTCTATGATCTGCCCCAAATTTAACCCTGATGAAAGTGCTTTCAAGGTCTTTCTCCTTGCCACGAAGTCACGAAGACAGTGACTTTGTTGTTGCAATGTGTCACCTAAGTAGAGAGCCAGGATTCCCTCCTCCCTCCATTTCAGCTCTCCCACATAGATTATCTTCATTCCTCTGGCAGTTATTTAGCAGCTTTAGACCTGCAAAAAGCAAGACGGACTAGGCAGATCCCTTGAACCAAGAGCAAACACATTGCGAATACACATTTATATACTCTCCCAGTTCCCAAAAGAAGAGAGTTAATTTTCTAGCTTATTAAATATGAACCAGGAGCCTCTACTATAAAATATAAAAACCTTACAAGATTTCATGCTCTCCAGTTTCTAACTATTGATTTAAGCCAGACATGTTCTGGTACATAGGAAATTGGTATTTTCTTTTCCCTCCCCTTTCCTCTGGGATAACCTACTTCCACTCTTGGCAAAAGGAGGCGTATATTTACTATAGGGTTCACATGTACCTACACGTCCAATGCCTCCAGAATGATACTGGATTGTTGCCACATGGCCAAATAATGTGCTCTTTGAGAAATAATTATCAATTAGAGTGCTATAAAATGGGCCAGCAGTTCTATTCTGCTCACACTGTGTGGTATTTTGGCCACCAAACACAACAATCTTTCTTTGGTTCTCTTCACATCAATCAGAAAATTACGTTAATTTGTTCTGACGCTATTTGTGGACATACGTGGAGAAGAGTGCAGACGTCCAGGAGTAAATCAGAATCGACTCACTCTGCGTGGACAGCAGGTCCCCACGCAGGCACTCCAGATACTAACATGATACGGGGACCCCAGTTTGGGCTGGGTGGTGAAGGCTGCAGTAAAAAGGAACTATTAGCAACAATCTGTAAGTAATCAATTTTTAGTACTTTCGGTCTAGAGTAGCTGCCAAAAGAACTTGGCAAAAGCCATCATTTAAAAATATACCACTTTAAGCTACATGAGGTATTCTTACTATAGTAAATAGGTTTTACTCTATCTATCTAAACCTACATATGAGGTCTAAAAATAGAAAAAAATAAAGGTTTAAAATTTAGATACCACTTGGTCATTAAAAATGTCCTATGGTTTTCTGTCCTTCTTCCTGACAGTGCTCTTTTGTGTGGTACTATTTTAGTGACGATTATTAAAATGTTTCTTGGGGCGGGGGGAGGGTGCATAACATATGGGAAAGTCATGTGAGAAAGCAACAGGGAAGCGTTAAAGAGCAAAAGAAAGCACAACGACAGCTCTTATTCTATGCTGAAGGTGCCTGACGCGGGAAGACTCTCAGCTCCTTTTCTTGAAAGGATAAACGACCCCTCCCCTTATTTTCTCTTTAGAACTAAACCATGCTGAATTAGGTTAGCATCTACAATACAATCCAGGAAGTCTAGCATAAAGAGATACACCCTCTCTTTCCCAGGTTCTCCATCTCCAAGGAAATCTGCCTTTAGCATTGAAAGTCACAGTAAATGATGTATCACATTCAAATAAATTGTCTGTCTCAAACTTCAAAAGCACTTAGAAGTTCAAAATGTGGATATTATTCATCTTATTAGAAATCATACTCATGCTTCAAGTGGACTACACAATTCAAATAGAGTAGGAGAGGACATTTTATTTTTGATTAAGATTCAGGATTTTTTTTCTTCTGGTAATTGTGGGAAAATAAACATTTGGATTCATTGGCAAAAGCATTAAGTGGGTGTAAACTTTAAAAATAATATTAATACCTACTGATATTAAAAATGTAGACAACCTTTGACAGAGTAGAACAGTCCACTCCATTCTCCTCCTCTTCCTTATTAACAGAATGTTGACTTTTAGCTGGGCACATGGCTGCCCAGGGAAAAAAGACTAAATTCACCAGCCTTCTTTGACGTTAGATGTGGCCAGGTGACACAGTACTGGCCAAGGACATGTAAGTGGAAGAGTTCCTCAGAACTTTCAGGAAGACTATTGAAAGGCAGCTGACTCAGATGAGAAGCCCTTTTGTTTTGCTTTCCTTCCACCTGCTGGCCTCCACCTAGAAGGACCATGAAGATGAAAACTTACCCGCTATTGTGGGACAGAATATAGAAGGAGACTGATCCTCAATCATTTCTTAGACTGGCCATATCAGCCCTAGACTTCTTCTACGTGAAAATAATTCACTATTAAATTTTGGGTTTTCTATTTATATAGCCGAACTTAATCCTAAATGATAGACCAAGCAACTCTATTTTCAGAAATTAATCTTATCAATATGCCCTTCTGCACATTTTACTCTCTTACACACACTCATCTTTTGTGTAATTTAGGTAACAGAAAATCACTGATTACAAATTCCAAGTGTTAATAATAGTAAAGTTTTCTAATCATATCAAGTAAATAATGCAATAGAAACATCTAGCAAGAAAGGCCTTTCTGTGCCTATCTCCCACCTACCTTGATGTATGTGTCATCAGGTACCTTGAAGAGCTTTTCGGTGAGTGACTGTGTGTGTGTGTGCTGGACACCGTCACCCTCCAGTGTTACAAGGCTGGCAGTGTGCACGCTGATCCTCCTGACCCCAAAGTTTTAAAAGTTCTGGCATAGAAGCCATTAAAGACAGGGACTCAAGACATCTGTGATGAAATTATATCATAATGAGGCTTTTAACACGTCTTGTTTTGAGCTAACCTGGATTTCAAGAGAAAGCAATTTAGGAATTTAAGAAATAAAAGTGAACTGTGGGAAAGATAGACTGGAGATACATATGGTCTTTTCTTGGAATTAAATTTATGGTACAGAATATATAAGGCTATTTCTTACCAATCATGAGAATTATGCCTGGGCCACTGCCTTAGCAACAATTTTCACAAAACTATCAGAAATAGCATCAACAGCCAGTGAGCAAAGAATGTCTAGAACATACCAAAATGTCATACATAACGTGGACAAAGGTTTATGCTCTTCTGGCTTTAGAGCAACATGAAATGAGAGAAAAGTCAGGCAGACATAGTGACATATCAGTCTCCACTCAATCCCAGAGCATCGAATCCAAAAAATAAAAATGCTATCCAAGAAGACCAACAGTGTCATATCTGGACATTGTGGCATGGCATCTAGTAAGAGTATTTTTAAAAATTCTATACTCCCACTGAACCAAACTGTGGTCAATTATTCTTCCTTAAAATGAGTTTTCAAAAATCAGGAAATGAGCAAATATAGTCACTGACTAGCCAATCCCAGGAGGAGAAGATGGGCAATTGATTCAGAGGACAGGAGGTTACTCAGTAACTGATGTTTTATATACATTTTCCTGATGAATGCTACATATTATTACTTTTAAGTCTGTGTGGGATGAAAAGGGTTTATTTCAGAGTTTAAACTGTTCCTTTCAATATCTTCTAACCCCTTCTTGATATGCCATCAAGTCCACTCCTGGTCCTTCATAAATGAACCTGTAGAGCCTTGGGTGTGAAACTGGCCCTGCAGCATCAATGTCTGTGCTAGAGGATAAAGCCCCAGGGCCAGGGCCACCAACTTCTTTGGTATCTCCCATGAAGCTCTTAGCACAGGGCCGTGGACTCCACAGACACTCTTTTTCATTAAATACAACCACAGTAAAGGAAGCTTTAAAAAAAGGAAAAACCCTCCAAATTACAATGAATGTTTTATGGACTAACAGCTGTTTTGGAAAGTAATTTTAGTTTATTAACATTCTGTAGGTATAAATACCCTACGTCAAGTCCCAATTTCCTTTTGCTTAGGGATTTGAGCAAACCACCCAGGATGCTACTGATGATGAAATGTGCTTAAATGCATCAAATCAATAACTTAAAGGCATCATAAAGAAACCAAAATTAGCTAAGACAATCTGATTACACCAAAATACCGAGTTTTGTGTCTACTCAGTAACAACACAGTAGGACCAATATTTGTTGAACGAACTTATGAATAAATGAGATCCATCGACTTTGTAGAAAATCCCAACACGAAGGGGTAACCATTACTTCCTTCAAGTCCCAACTGGAAACTCACAATGTGCAGCAAGACTGGCTCCACCCCATTCAGATCGCTGCTGTGCTCCTCTGCGTTTTCAAAAGGCGGGGACTCCATTTTGAAAAGCAGAACTGTCTCACACTCAGTGCTTTGCAGTATGAACTGGTCTCTGTTTCATGGTTTTGTATGGTTTTGTCTGATGTTGCCATTCCAAGTAGACTGTATGGTTTTGCCTGATACTGCCATTCCAAGTAGACTGTAAACTCCAGGACCAAGGAGCAAGTTCTCTACTCTTTCCATACCTCAGAATGAATGGCAGTTTGACGCATGCAGTGTGGTACTCAATAAATATTTAGAAAGTTAAATCTACAGCTTTATGTTACAGGACCGAGACCACAATGTATTGATCATCCAAGTTCTGTCCTCTTAAAATTGCAAGAGTTAGTCTATACTTAATTTATTCAAATTAAATATAAAAGGAAGTTGCAGTAGCTGTATTTTCATGGGCAAGGGAGGGTTGGGGGAAGGCGAGGAGAGAGCATTAAGCTCAACCGGGAAGCAGGTCCAGCTCCGTCTGTTCCTTTTAGAAGGGCCCCTGTCATAGCTGTCACTGCACCCACACTTGAGCAGGGTTTTCCATTCCAGGGACTGCTTTCTGAGCAGTGTATAACGAAAGATGGTCTCATCTGCCTTTCTCTCATGTTAGTCCAAAGCACTTGTCAACAAGCTGGACTTCTGATTTTATTTACAACACCACATATTTTATGTACATGGAAATGAATTTTTTTTAAAAAAAGGCAAAAAACTAATGCTTAAATAGTGTAGCAACCAACAGAGTTCTGGTTTCCTTCCCCAGAGAGGAAGGGTTAATGAGATTAAGCTTTGCATGTGAAAGGAAGCAGGAACTGGACCTCACCTGCCTGTGGCCATGAGAGGTGTGGTCGGAAGACACCCTACCTTCGGGTCAGAGAAGCAAACTGATGCCAGGTGTCTCCAGCCAGAAAGGACAGATCCTGAGATTATCTTTCCCCCTGGTCCATTAACATGAAATGTCTACTGTTACAGACCTGGATATCAGCACAGCCTCCTCACACCCATCTAAGGCCATCTAGACAGTGCTGAAATAGCAGTGGGAAAAGATTCTGGAAATGAACACTAGGACCTGTTAGCCAGGATGAGGTGGCACTTTTCTGGCCCCTTTCCTACTGTCTATTGGAATAACTTTAGAATGAGATAACTTACCGTCCACTTTTTTCTAAAGAAGCTAAGCCTCTAATCTATATAAAAGCAGCAATGTACATCACTGTGCTGGTTCCTACCGCTTCTCATCCCAACCACACACTCCTATTAGAATACAAACCGCAAACAAACCCTTGAAGTGGTCTGCTGTCCTCCAAGTGGGGGTAGCGGGGGAGTCTGGGAATCACACCCCTTTTCCTGAAGTTACTTATTTTTTGACATCACCTTAAAAGTCAGAGCTCTAAGGGGCCCCCAGATAATCACCTCATCCTAACCTGTCATTTCAGAGATGGGGACATGAGTGTCCAGAGAACTGAAGTGACCTGTACAAAGTCACACGCTGCTAGGTAAGGGCTGGGCAGGGCCCATGCCCAGGTGTCCTGGCTCTGACACTGAGGTTTACTCTGGTCTCTCCACCAGTGGTTTGCATGCCTTATCTTCAGCAGAATCCTTTCCCCAAATGAAATCTTAAGCAAATCTTGATTCACAAAGCAAATCAAAGTGGAAACACTGGTTAAAGTCGGGGGTAGGAGACCCAGAGGCCATTTCCACAGCCCTGACCTTCCCTCGGGGCCCTGCAACCCCTCTGAGGCTCTCTGGGGTCTCTCAGGACTGCACGTAAAAACTACTGCTCTACACCGCGCTCCCTAACACTCACATCCACACCTAAAAATGCCATACAGATGTATGTGTGTGTGTGTGGGGGGGGGGTACTTGTAAATATAGGCGTGCATATAATGACATTACTGAAAACATGGAAAACAGGATAAAAAGTTACTCATATTCCCACTACCCTAACAAAACACTGTTGACAGTTAGATATATTTTGTTTTCATTTTTTTTTCTTCTAAGGAGATTTGTTTTACAAATTTGAAAACATAATTTTCTGTCCTATTTTACTGACTTGACGTTGGGTATATATTTGCGTAACATTAAATTTTTATTAACACTCATAGGAATTCAGGATGTCTTTTTGATAAATGACTACCTTTTAGAAATACATCAGAAAACTTGGACATTATAATCGCTCAACCTAGGCGAAGGGGAAAAAATTTTTAATACAGATAATATTAGCTATAGGAGAATACGACCAAAATCTACTGAAGAGGAGTCAGAAAAGACCAGGATAGCAGGAAAGGACATACTGAGTTTCATGTAAGGAAAAAAATTCAGGAGGAAGAAATGCTAAGGAAATTCTCGGTGGAAATACAATGTTATAGAACCACAACTCTAGAAAAATGAACTGTTTCTTTATCAGGAGTCTGACAGGTATAATAAACTCCATACAGACGTAACCCAGTACACTCTTACATACCCACGAAAACACTCACAGGCTAACCCCCTTCTGTTACTAACCACTTTGCCCCCACTATTCTGGTGAACCAAGGCTAGATTTTGACACTTTTAAATCCGTAACAAGGTACAAGTGAAGCAGGACTCTAGGACGAAGTCTTCTGCCTAGTTTCTAGGCTGGTTTCTGGCTTCCTAACTTTGTTCTGTATTGTGTCAATGGGCCAGCAGCACCTCAACAGGCTACTGACTCACATGTTCATCACATGGAACTCATCAAACTTAACATTAAAATTTTTTTCAAGTGGTGCTGAACTAGCCAAACAATTAAGAGATAAAAATAGGTAACAGAAAAATAACTTCTCATATGCGTTTTCTTTTAATATCTCAATTTATGTTTCTTTTTTTTTTTTTTTGCCAGCTTTGAGGAAAACTTTATTAAAGAAAGACATAAGAGTTATAAACTAAGAGGACAAAGGCAGTGTAACAGAACTCTGCCCAGCACCCAGAACGCCCTCACTCTGCAGAAGTCTGCACCTCCCCTTCATTCCTGCCTGTCTAAAGATCTTTATATCCATTTACAGGGCTGCTCCTTCAGAAGAGCTGCCATTGAAATAGAGGCAATCCAGTGAG
Organism: Pteropus alecto; assembly: GCF_000325575.1. NCBI lineage: Eukaryota > Metazoa > Chordata > Mammalia > Chiroptera > Pteropodidae > Pteropus > Pteropus alecto. The sequence continues at coordinate 4,644,283 of NW_006494612.1, read as the reverse complement.
ACTGCCTGGGGGAAGCAGCAGAGCTGCCCAAGTCCCTGGGTCCTCTAACCTCTCAGCTTCTCCCAGGGAATGCAAATAAGCCCAGTAGGTATAGAATATGAAGTGGGTCCTCCCAGAGAGCAGGGATGTGCCAGCCTGGTTGGTCTTTGCTTCCTGTAGTTTCTCACCTGGCATATGCCAAAGGGAGTTCCCTTCTGACTAGTGAATTTACCCCAATCCTCATCCTCACAAACTTCAGAACACACCCTAGGGACCTCCATCGCTATTTAAAGGAGGAGGCCATTTTCCGGAAAGCTGTTGAAGGGGGTTGGTCTGGTCTTCCAGGCTCCACCTTCCTCAGATTCTAGGATACCAGCACACATGTGCTAAAAAGCAGGGTCTCTGAGATGCTTGGTCTCTGCTCCATGCACCTACTTCCCCCCGCAGCTCCAGGTGGGCTCAACACAGGGTCTGCTCTATTAGCAGAATGTTTAACCTTTGAGGCATGTGGGGTTTATCCTTTCCCTCTGTTAAATGAGTTCTCTTGAGCAAAGGAAACAGTAATCTCCTGTTGAGAGGTTTAGTGAATAAAAATACCAAAGAAGTGAATATCTTACATCTGTATTCTGAGATCAAGTTAATGTTTTACATGTGCATACTGCACATGCTCATGACCCCCGACATCTATAAATATATTAAGTCCCACACAGAATGGAACCTGGAGCACACGGATCAGTCCAAACTCTGAGTCTTCCTCCCTAGAAACAGATATGATTAGTCACATTTTAGAAGGTGGCCATGAACCCAGGCCTCAGAAAAATAGGTCTTCTCACTCCCCAGACTGAGGGCTTGTCTCTGTCCGTAGCAGAGGGGTGACACAGCTTAAACCTGCTTTGTGTGGGAAGGCTGACAAGATGACCACAATGACAACCAATCAGTAGTAGAAACAGCTTTCTTTTTTCTGAGAAGTCTTATCAAGGGAACCAGTTATTAAATTATACACAAAAGCTATGCTTTTAAAAAATCTCCCCTTTTATTGTTATCTCTAAAAACTCAAGTCATTGTAACTAACTCAGCTCCCATGACTTAGCCCAAACCTTATGATGAAGGCAATAGGTCAGCATGTTCCAGAAAACATGGACATTGCTAACTGCTTTAATTCTGACTCCATTATTTCCATCTCTCCTGATCCATGAGGGCTTCTCTCCCATCCTGCAATTGTACTAGTGGCCAGCCATTTGGTCACCCCTGCTACAATGTGAAGGATAGGGCATAACATCTCTAACAGAGAGGGAAGGTCCCTCTCATACCTCCTGCAGCTTGGTTCCTGACATGTCTAAAAATCATTCTTGCTATAGAATCACAGCATTCTATTATTCCTTTTATTGTGATATATTTTAAACGGACAAAAAGAATTACACAGAATATAACAAATACCCATGTACCAATAGCTCAATTTTAACGAATCTTAGTATTTTGCCCTATTTGCCTTCAATAACTTTTTTTTTTTGAAAGAAATAAAACATTAGAGATACAGGTGAAACACCCTGGTACCCCCTGCTCTTTCCACTTCTCCTACACTCTCTTCGCAGATAACCGCTATCCTAAAGTTAGTATTTATTTCTATTTAAATTTTACTATGTAAGTATATGTGCATAAATATATAACATTCCTTGCATGTTTTAAAACTTTATATAAATGGCATCACACTGTCTACAATTAAGCAACTTGCATTTTTCCCCTCAATTTTTAAAAAAACTTTCTTATAGAAAATTTCAAACCTATGCAAAAGTCGAGTGTTATCTCAAACCCCTATATACTCATCCTCCAGCCTCCTGACCTTATATCTATATCCAGATTATTATATCTATCCCTTAACCACTCATTCCCACCTCCCCTCCCTGGCCAGCAAGCCCTCCAATCACTCTGAAACAAATCCCATACATGCAAAACTTTTAAAGGTTTAGTTTCTATTGGAGCTGACTTTATAAAGAGAAGCCAAGGCAGAAGGGGAAAAAATGCAAATACATGACCTGGTTCCAAACACCCCAGGAGAATTATAGCTCAAATCGTTTGCAAATGGATCCAAAAGGGCAAAAAGAAATGCCAGCATTGGTTGGGGTCCACTGGTTGAAGCATGAGCTTGTCCTTTCCAAGTGGCTTTGAGGCAGGGAAGAGGTCATCCCTGAACTTTTCCCTTGCCCACTACCTTCAATCTCAGCTCAGTCTTCCCTCTGCATACTCAAACTGCTCAAGATAATACCCTCTTGTCACGTAGAAAGAAAAAAAAAAACAACCCATCCTCACCCTCCTTCACATGCTTAATACGTGAATTGCATCTCTAAATAAATTTATACACATACATATATAACAGTAGTTGCTAATGTTTACCAAGAGCTTTCTTTTCACCAGGCTTTTTTTATTCACACCTTTGGTTGCACCGCTAACTGAAATTCAACAGATGAGGAAACTGTGTCAAATAGCTCATAAGTGGAGCCACATATTGAATTCAAGTGGATTAGCTCCAGGGCCCACATGCAACACCATGCATTGCCTCCTTGGCAAAAGAACCAGTTCTTAGCAAAGAAGCCATAGGCTTGATGAACGGCTGGAGACAAAACTCCACTAGCAAGTATGTGATAAAAATCTGAGTAACCCAGTCGGATTGAAGGCTGTCTATGGACTGCTCTGGGCAGCTGGTTCTCAGCTCTATGACACTCGACTTTTCCTTTTAGAAGGTCAGGATCAAATTGACTTCTGTGTAAGAAAAGTAAAAAAATAGTACAAAGGTAGACAAAAGCCATTCATTAGTCCAGCTTCCCCCCTCAACTTTACCCTCAATAGCCACTTATAACAGGGAATCAGAAAAGAGTAGATCAGGCTCTTCTTAATGCCCCCAAACATGTGACCTTCATCTTGAGAATGTGGTATCGCAGTATCAAAGAGCTCCTTGTATTGCATGCACAAAGGGGGGCAGAATTGTGATGACCTAAGTATTTGACCTTCATGCAGTAAATGCACCACAGCTTAGTCTCCAACAATTTTCGGTCGTTTATAATATAAACTGGTTTTTAAGGAAGAAATGCTATTTTTCTTTTAAAAACAAAATCCAGACTTATATTCAGCAGCTTTTTAGGCCTTGTATCTTAAACGCTCTGTTCTTCCTAAACAAATAACTTTAAAAAAAATCAGCAGATAAGATGAATCCTTCTATTTGCCAGTGGGCCTGACTGCACGCCTCTCTCCCTTCCTCCCCCCCACCCCCGCTCCCCCTCTTCCTCCCTCTCTCTCCATCTTTCCCCTCCTGCTCCTCCTCCCCATCCTCACCCTGTAGTGCCTGAGCCAAAGTTCCTTATCCAAGGTGGATTTTTCACTGTTATCATACTGTTTACTACAATTTCTAAACAAGAGTAAACACCACTACCCTAGCATCTCATTTTATTTATTCAATCAATATTTACTGAGCAGTGAGTACCCAGCACTATGTTAAATGCTGAAGCACGAACTTTAATTTGAATACATAGGGGAATTTCCTCTTTTGCTTAAGTTCTTGACTTATGAAGCCTCAAATGAGAGGACATCTTCTAGCTGAAATTTTATTTTCTTATGAGAAAGAAAAATTTATAAGGCATGGAGACCAGGTAGAGAAGAGACAGGTAAAAAGACTGTAATATGGTAACATACCATTTCATAAGTTTTTAAAATAGTTTTATAGAGGGCACATAAACAATTTTAAAGTTCCAGTTTAAAATGTAAACCTCTCAATAACACATCTCCAAAAGAAGGGAAAGAAGGAAAAGAAATATTCAGGTATCTACTAGAAAGTTGAAGTTTTTTTACACCGTACTCTGTTTCCTTGTTCTAAATTTACATGGGTTAGGTAGAGGAGATGGAGAAACAGAGTCAGTTGACACCAGTGAATTACCAGTTCAAACACAGTGCCAGCTTTCTCTTTTATCATGAACTTCACTTGCCTTCTGTGTGTCTCACTGACTAGATGTGGTAAGTTACAGGGATGTCTGCAGGTCCTATCCAGACCCAGGTGCACTATGAAAGGCAGCTACAGCAATGTTACAGTACCTCGAATAATGCAATGCACAGTGGGTTAGGGGAGAAAGAAGTTATTCAAGAAAGAATTATATGGAATAAAACTGGTTGTAGAAAAGCATAGTTACTACTATAACTAATTAATACTTTCTGTATTAATTTTTTTGGAGTGTTTAATTTCAAAGGCTTTTAGGCAATCTCTCTTGATATCTGTTATTTACTGACTGGCTAGCTCTTGACTTCCTGGTTCCCAGCCACATTTTACTTATCCTCTGTCATGCTGCTGGTCACAGTTTGCTTCCGAAAAGAAATGTAAGGCAGCTGGAACTATGTTTTGTTCATCTCTGCAGTCCCCGTAGTGCCTAGCACTGTGCCGAAACCAAACTCAGAGCTTACCAATAAAAATTTTTACTTAATTAAATTAAGGAGGCTTTCCCTGATGTGAAGCAATGTGAAGGACATAGCACTATGCCACTAAAAAGGCTGAACCTGAATCTAATCAACACTCCAGAGCTAATGTCCAATTGACACCACAAGAAAACAGATATGTCAAGAATGTGGGACACTCTAACTTTCTGCAATAAGTCAATGGCATGAAAGAAGAAAGGGTGAGGAGAGCTGGGGACTGCTCTTGATTAAAAGAGATATAACATCCAAATGCCATGTGTAGACCTTGTTAAGATTCTGATTCTAATATAACAACTATAAAACATACACACACACACACACATTTTTACACAACTAAAAGAAAAAATTTTTACTATAAACTGGGCATCAGAGGATACCAATAAACTATAGTAAATATACTTGTCCTAATAGCAGTGTCGTTATTTAAGAGTATGCCTACAGCTCCAAGGGGCACCATGAACTATGTAGGTGAAATAACAGGCCTAGGAGTTGCTTTAAAATGCTCAAGGGAAAAAAAAAAAGTTAAGTAAATGAGGCAAAATCTTGATAACTGTAAAATATATATACTCTACACTTTTGAGTGTTTGCATTTTTTCATAACAATTTTTAAAGAGGCTCAAAACAGTAACTTAAAAATATGTTATGTATAAACTAAGCAAATATTTTCAAGCCTCTCTGACCATATTCTCATATTCATCTGTGAAGTAGTTTCGAATTGGCAAATATTCACAGAGCCTCACACCTATGATACTGAAGACAGAGAAAATGGGGGTATACAGGTGTGCAAGAGTCAGCTCTTTGACCACCAGTGGGAGACACCCCAACAAGTCAGAACCTGAGGGATGGTCTGGTCTGTTCCTCGAAACACCTGGAAATGAGACATGTTCACTTAAGACCTGGTTCGTTTGACGAACAAAATCAGCTTTTTTTCTGATTACCTTTACAAGGACAAAACCTTTTACATACTGTCAGGTGAGTACTAAACGGTAATGCTATAAGCAGTGTCCATCCTCAGAGTCTCTTTAGCAGACCACTGGCACACTTCCTAAACCAGAAAGGACAGCAACAAACAGTAATAAATAGTAAATCTATAAGAAGTGTCCATCCTTAGGCACTGCTTCTCCAGCGAACCACCAACACATTTCCTATACTAGAAAAGACCCAGGCCCCTGAAAGCAACTCTGAAAGAGAACTGCTGATAAGAACAAAGCAGAAGAAACTTGGGAAGGTACCTTATTGTAAGCACAGCACCATACTTTTCACAGGTTTATAATCTACAGGTGCTTGTAGATAATAGATCTTATAGATTTACTATTTATTACTGTTTATTGCTGTCCTTTCTGGTTTAGGAAGTGTGCCAGTGGTCTGCTAAAGAGACTCTGAGGATGGACACTGCTTATAGCATTACCGTTTAGTACTCACCTGACAGTATGTAAAAGGTTTTGTCCTTGTAAAGGTAATCAGAAAAAAAGCTGATTTTGTTCGTCAAACGAACCAGGTCTTAAGTGAACGTGTCTCATTTCCAGGTGTTTTGAGGAACAGACCAGACAAGTGCTATTTTGTTCATTTTAAAAAGTCTGAGAAAACAACATAAAAAGTAGATTTCTCACTTATTTAATGTCTTCTGTAAGAAAAAAAAATAGTGTTTTTTAAAGATTATAGAATAACCATTTAGAGTAGAAAAATCCTAGACCAACACTATGCTGTCTCTGTGTATATTAAAATGTGCCCTTCTCTTTATCAAGGCTTCTCTTTCTTCCTCCCTATCCCCAAGAAAATAAAACCCTCAAATTGCATAAGGACTGAGAGGCTAGGTGTTTATAGTCCAGAGGTGTAAATGACCAAATGGATGGATAAGTCAGGTCCCTAAAAGAGAGTAATACTCCATTTACATGGAGACAGACTGACAAGTAAAACTGACATTCCCCACACTTACTGGTCTGCAGCATCAGAATTTACAGACTAAAACTGCAAAGGTACAGGGATGGTTGTCTGTCTTTGCTCACCACTATACCCCCAGGTGTCCAGCACACAACACACACGCTCTCTAATGAATGTGAGTAAATGCAGCCAGTCCTAACTACCTCAATCTTCTTTCTTCTCAAAATCAAAAGAGCTAAAAAATACTGATGTATATGATGATAAACTAAGTTCCACAGCTTTAGTTTAAGAAAGCAGTACAAGTTAATATATTTTAGAAAGACCATTTTTAGAATGTCTAAAATAAATGGGCTTAGGCACTTATGTATGCTTAAAAAATACCAATCAACCTCAACCCAATAAAAGGATTAAAGAATCCTAAAATTCATGATTATTTTATGCATCCTAATCAATTAATTAACAAACACGGCCTTTTTGTGATGGTTCCTGAGAAGGAATACAATGATCCCTGGTGGCAAGGGGAGAGAAAAAAGGAAGAAACAATAGCAGAGTTTGAGAAAGTCTAATAGAGCTTTTCTTCTTCTTTTTAAAGTGAAACAAATCACAAAAAGTTATAGAGAAACAGCAAGACTTTCACAGGAGTTATCTAACTTAGAGAAAGTGGGTGGAAACGTAGAACTCCGAGCCAACGAAGATAGACCTTAGTCACAAGACCACAAGACATTAACATAAAAGGACAGGCAAAGTTGCCTTCCATTGTTTCCTTCCCACTCCAAAGCACAAAAGTTCAGGTGATCGCACCAGGCACGAATGCCCCAGCATTCCCTAGCTCAACCAAATGTCACCCTGGACACCCAAAATGTTCAAATTCCCTTCAAGTTTCATGGCCACAAAGGCATCCTTCAGGCACTATCTCCCTCAAACTGAATGTATCCTCCTTCTCCCGATTCATCCACGTCTACCCTTTTGTCTCCGCCTCATCTCTGCCCATCCCTGCCTATCAGTCTCTGTCCTGTCTGGGTAGTTCCTTATTCCCGATTTTCACCTTTCTGCCCTCTTTTTCCCTTTCTCTTCCAACCTGTTCTTCTCTCTTTTCCCTCTTGTCTTCACCTCTTCATACCTTTCCCACTCTTTGTATGACAATGATTCCCACTCTTACTTGTTTCACACCCCCCCCCCAACAATTTCTATATCTACCCCTTCTTCCCCCTCCACTCTATATCTAGAAGCAGGTTTCCCTGAAGCCACCTGTCTTTTGGCCAAACCAGAGGATACAATCTTCTCTTACGCCAACATGAAGTTTAAACCAATACAATATTCAAAAATTGGTCATGTTAAAAAATGTTTTAAATATCTTCAAAGATGACTCAGAAGTAGTAAAGACACCCTCAAAGCTTCAGGTGGGCTTTTCCTGAAGTGCAGAATTTATATAACCAGGCAAATGTATCTAAGCCAATCTCCTGGTATATGTTTCTAATCCTTTTATCATGAGTTCACCTTCAAGGCCACAGGGATTTATGGATGAAAAAGATCTCTTTTCATGGGTTTATTATCTAAATTCCTATCAAAGGTGCTCAAAGACAAGTGCTACTTTATTCATAAAAAAGCCTGAGAAAAGCACATAAAGATCAGGTATTGCACTTATTTAATGTCTCCTGTCAGGAAAAAAAAAAGTGGTTTTTGTTAACATTATAGAATAATACTGCTGAAAGAGAAGCGAAAATATTACCTAACTAAAGCTTCTACCTCTTCCTAATCCCTTCTGAAAAGACAGAACACTCACTTATAACTTTATCATCCTTTGACTTTACAATGCCATCAAAGCACAACCTGCTAGATAAGAAGGTAAGAGGAGAGAAATAAACAAAAACCTCCCTCCAAACAGATGACTACCAAACCTCTCCCTGCTGGCAGTTCTCCGCCTGATTCCACTGTGTCTCAGAGCTCAAGAGACCCACAGGAAGAAGATGCCAGAAAATGATACGACCCTCACCCTCAAACTTACTGCCTTTCTGCAGAACTGAACTAGATCTTAGAAGGGTCCTTCAAATCTAGAAGGCAACTTTATCTCTCGCCCTTGAGAATGCTGCCTGCTTCCTCTTCCATCTCCTTAGCACCTGATGTTGCTGGTGAATACTGCTATTACCAACACCAATGGTAACAGGTAAGTTTTAATTTACTTTTTGCTAAGCACTATGCTAAGCACTTAATATGCATGACCTTGATATAATCCTCAGTTGGGGTTTTACCTATGAGAAGTAGGGGCACAGAGAGGTTACAGACTTTGCTCAAGGTCCTCAGCCAGCAAGTCAAGGAGTTTGGACTGGAACCCAGGTCTGTCCTAAGGCCATGACTCTAAACCACAACACGACCTTAGGCAAAAAAGGATCCCCCATACCTCCATCCCAACTCCAGAAGTTCAAAGGCCCCTAGTGATAAGGAGACCACCAGCACTCATTATGTAAAAGCCTTTCACCCACCCAAGGTTCCTCCCACCTTTGTCTTTGCCTGGCAATGCCCAGTGGTGGAGGAAGTAGGTGACCTCCCCGCCCTATCCCAGGGTACTGTTCCACTTCTCCCTAATTATAACTGGCTTATAGTATGTGTTTAAACTCTTTCAACACCAGGGAACCTGCTGAGAACCTGACAGAGCCTCCTTCCTCCTACCTGTCCCCACCTTGGGTTCTGGATGAAGCAAATGGACCTGGAGAAGTCATGCACCAGGCAACACAACTCCATGGTGAAACACCACTCTTCCTCTCCACCTCTCAAACCCTCT
>NW_006494612.1:4627516-4635179 GCF_000325575.1 Pteropus alecto | reverse complement strand
TTTCCAAAGGACTACCAAAATGTCCTGTTCCTGCTAGTTCTTCTCATGTGAGAGAAAAAGACTGAGAAAACGGGTTACTATGGGTTAGCCATTAAAAAGTCCCTGTTGAACTCATGCATTCTCTTAGTTAATACTTAAATATGCAAGTCAGAGACTTCAAGCTCATACAGGGCTTCTGGAGGAGGGGAGAGGAGTACACAGAGGTTAACTTTGCTGTTTTTCTTGGCAAGGAGCAGCCCAATGATAAAAACATATTTTGTAGTAAGAAGTAGATTCTGAAACCGAAAGCAGATGACTAAAATATATAACTTCCCATATCTCTGTGGAGTGAGAACCAAATGAACTTATAACAAGGGGCACGTATCAAATAAGGAGACTAATAATGGTTACTGCTGACTGTGCACTCACTCTCGGCCAAGCTCTGTGCTAGATGTTTAGACACTTGACTAGACCTTCATAATCTTGTGAAGTTTATTATAAAGAGGAAACTGAGGCTGAGAGACTTTACCTCCAAAGTAATTATAGTACTTCCTGGGTGCCAAACTCCACTCTAAGCACTTTAAAAATGAATATATTGACTCATTTAATTCTCATAATAGACTTATGAGGTAGGTGATACTATTACCAAATGAGCAAACTGAGAGAGAGTGTCACTAAATTACTTATCCCAGGTCACACAGCTGATAAATAAGAGTAAAGATTTAAACCTAGGAACTCAGACCCCAGCATCTGTGCTCTTTAGTCATTGGGCTATACTGAAGATATACTCCCTGGGTTTTTGTTTGTTATATTTTACTTCTTCTTCTTCTTTTCTTTTCTTTCTTTCTTTTTTTTTGGGCTGTTATTTTTCCAACAAGACTGAAAGCTTTAGAAGGACAGGGGCACTTTTCATTCCCCACTCAGCAATTAAGTACTGTGAACCAGCTAAGGCAGGGTCATCAATAAATAATTGAGTGTGGTGCAACTCATGGAAGGATCTGACTGCTGAGAGCATCTCACAGCTCCACTGCTCTGATCCAGACCTCCAGGTCCTCCTACCTCAGCAACCCCCAAAGACCCCAGACCAGCCCGTGTTGTGTCCATCTAGGGGCTATGTAGAGGCAGACTGGTACACACTGAAACTGCTCTAACATAAAGATCAGATGCCTTTACTTCCATTTCCAAAATACTAGAGAGCAACACACAGCAAGTGGACTGCCACATACTGCTCCATACCCCTGCTCGATGTCCAAAAGAGCTCAAAGCTCTCCTTGCTAGACCCAAAAGTGAGCTCCGAAGCCACCATCAATCAGCATGTCAGCATGCAAGGGGGCATCTACCAACCGCCCCTGCCCTACAGCAGAAAGAAGGCCTCTCACGGGCTCCAGTCCACCTTTTGGCAGACCTGTTCCACAATCTACCCTTACCTGGAGTTCCCACTAGTCAGTCATTTATTCCTTTGACAACCATGTACGGAGTACCTACCATACACCAGGCTCTCTATTAGGTGCTGGAAATATAGGGTGAACCAGAGACACACAATATTTGCCCTCGTGGAGCTCATCCACCCTTCATCGTGAGAAATTCTGGTCATCAAGGCTTGGCTTACACGCCACCTCCCATGGGAAATTCTAGAAGATGCTCCTTGTTTCAAGTAGCTGGTTGAGAGTGAGTTCCGTCAGAGTGTATGGTAGATTAAAAATATCACCTAAAATCCTCATCAAAATTCTGGCATGGCCAGTTGGGGAACAAAAAAAAAAATCCCAGATTGAAGAAAATAAGATTATCTTCACGGGATATTTCACTCTGAAATATGCAGAATGGTAAAGGTTAAAAAAAAAAAAATCTGTGAAATCAATGACTCCTAGGAATAATAACAACAACAAAAAATCTGAGCAGGCAGAGAACCCTGAACTACTGTAACTTATAAACTGATTTTATCTTTCCCTCCCTGGCTACAAAGCTGTTCTTTATGTCAAAAATCAATGGTGTGCCTGTTTATCTCTGATATACATGCTCAAGTCATTAAGTAACCTAGGAACATGGATTAAAATAATGAGGTGTGCCTTAAGGTAGTGACAGACACCCCAGAAAATTGCTAGGACGACAAGGTGCCATAGGTATCTGGGCTGGCAACATGACCGACAAGTTTTGACACCTCAGGAAAGAAAGCTAGCATCCTCAGAGACCACACTGTTAACAGCGATTTAAATTCTACCCGGGCCAACTGATACACCTTACCTATCTTGCACCACAGGAAAAGGTGGGGATTACACATAAGTGAACTTTTCAAATAACTAACACTTACTTTTCGGTGCCAAAATATTAAATTGTTAGCCATTTTAAAAGAAAGTACTAGATGTAAATTAACATTTTCTGGATGTCTAGGGTCATAACAAAGTATGTTCCTATACCAAATAGACTCAGACTATTTCCCCTCCTCCAAGCCTGCTTCAAGCACTTCCTCTCCCCACCCCCAGCTGTCTACCTAAGGAAAAGCAGATAAGTAAGGTTATGCGACACACCCGCTGAACTTCGACACCATTCTAAGTCAACATGCTCTGGCCACCCTTATCAGGAGGTAAGAGGCAGGGAAACAAATCCCAGTACACTACCTACCTGTGGCAGGAGAGGCCTCAGTATCTGATAATCTCAAGCAACTCAGCGCATCCTTGTAATACTATTTCTATTTTAAAGATAAGGCAAATGAGTCCTGGCAAAGTTGTTGGCTCAACCAAGATCTCGGGGCTGACAGAAGGCAAGGCAGGGCGGAGTCTCAGTCTTCTGACCCCAAGTTGCATCTTCTTCTATTACACCAAAGTTGAGTCAGAGAGGACTGAAGGTCACCAGAAGACTGTAACACAGGCAGTAGAGCTTAGAACTCCTCTCACCGCAGCTTCCCAGAGGAAGGATTTCTTTAGTTGTAGAGAAATAAACCCTTTCACCATCATATATTTTTTTATCATCATATCTTTTAGAACTTAAACTGTATTGGGTAGTGCAAATAATTAATACAGCGAAGGCAAGTATCTCAAACTAGACACACGAGTGCACCTTTAACTGTGGTCCCGTGAGCAAGCCTGGATCTTCACTATTTTACATCAGTAAACCTGGAGGATGAAACTAACCGCTAGGACCATCCATCCATCTAATGACCTAACAAAATTATTACTTCAACTCACCAAAAAGCATGGAAATGTTAAACTAAACTTTTCCCAGAGAACTAAATAATAGTTATTAAGAAAGCCTTAACTGCAAGTATATGCTAGTTCATTGCATATAGTTTTATCAACACTACTGCTAAAACTGTAACAAATACCACATAAAATGCTTAATTCTATGCACATGGCATGTGTTCAGTGAATAAACTTTTTACTCTGAATCTTTAATAACTTTAAGTAACCACATGCAAAAAAATTATAGACATGAGAAATACCAGCACTCATTTCCACTCAGTTGAGGATGTGCTTTGACCTCCACTTTATACACAGAAAAAAGCTCATTTTAAGAAATATAAAATACGTCCGAAGTTTTACCAAAATACAATACTAACTTTAATTTTTTACATTTTGATTATTTTCTTCAAAAATGAAGTGGCAATTTAAATTCTTATTTCCAAGCCCACATAAAGGACATGCCCTCCAACTACAAATAATGGTTTCTAAAAAATGCACTCATCCTGGATCTATAGCTTTATTCTTGCCACTATTTATTAAGGAAGCAACCTACTAGTCTGGATAAACTCCCTTTACATCTTGAAATATAACTGTAAAATCTAATCCTAACTTGTACTTCCCTTTTGGGTCTGTGCCCAAAGAGTTGCATCTTTCTAGAGTAAACCGAGAGACTGATTGATTGATTGATTGATTGATTTACTATTAGTCTATCCTAAGAAATGTCCCGTCAGAACAAGGAAAGGAGATACATCCTAAATTTCGTCATCCGTGGGCTTCTAGGCTTTGATTCGGATACAAGAGAAATCCTTGGAGGCCCAGGTATAGTCAGATCTGGACCTTGCTCTCTGAGCAAATAAAAGAACTTCTCCCTCAGAACCCCAAAATAGCAAATAGGTTCATGGGAAGAATGAAATTCTGTTGTTCCTGTGGGCCCAACACTACTCTTTACAATGTTTTTGTCACCGTATGTATACAATCCAGATGTCAAAATCTTGGTGGCATCATGCCTCCTACCTGCCCATTAACTTGATACCTATTTTCACTGAAGAACACAAATTTCTCCATTTCTTCTAAATCCATTTAAGAAATGAACCAACACAATTTGCAGGTGGTTCTCTTTAGCTGAAAGGAGAAATCTCTCATAGCAAATAAATACTAAAAACAACATCATGGAAAGGAGGAAGACTTTTCTTGTTAAGTCTAGTCTATGAACCCGCAGTTCAAGACATGAATTTCCTTCTTTCCCACTTCATTTTAGTAGCTGAGATTATTTACTACTTAATGGAACAGACAGCATAAACTAATGTATACTTTATTTATTACAACTGTGTTTTCTACAAAGGTGGGAGGCTTGTGAGGAGTATATTCCTTCACCTTCCTGGAAAGAGGCCAGGAGATTTTGTATAACAACTACATCAAAAAAGCAAATACCCAGGAGCAAAAAGTGTGACAAGGCCTGCCCAGGAAAAACAAAAAACAAAAAACAACAAGCTTTTCCAAAACTGAAGGCCAAGCTCAGGGGCCCACAGTGGGGCTGAGCCACTGTCTGTCAGTCCCAAACCTGAGACAACCCTAAGTTGTTCCTTAGGGAGGAAACTGGAGATGGAGCTTCTCCATCCAAACTGAGGAGATGAGCTATTAAGGAAAGATTTACACGCGGAGGGTTCACAAAAACCTATCTGCCACAAGTATCTTCTACTCACCCACAAAATATCCTACAACTCCTACCAATGGCCCAGAAATCCTGAAAGGAAGCCATCTTATAAGCTCTTCAGAGAAGGCTCCTGAGACAGTGAGGGCTCAGGATGCTTGCCCTGACCCTTTCTGAGGGCTGGCCTGGAAGCGCCACCGATTCCTCCCCAAACCAGTTGCTGGAAACTACCAGCAGACTCTGGCGGGTTTCTGAGGCATGACTTAGTCCTATGGCATGTCCAAGACGAGAAAGGGAACTGTGCCATGAAATGGAAGTGGGCATGTAGCATCTGTCCAGGCTCAGGTCTCTCTCTCTCTCTCTCTCTCTCTCTCTCTCTCTCTCTCTCTCTCTCTTTTTTTTTTTTGCCTCTCTCACTGTCCTGGAAGTGGCTGACCCTCCTGCTACTTCCATGACAGCTCGGGAAGGGGAACACTTCCAACTTTTCTTACACACAACTCTAGAATTCCAGAGAAGGAAGTTTCTGAATGGGAGACACAGGAGGCCCAGCTCTCTCACAGACATCATGCAAAATGAGTCACTTCATCTACATCTGTTGCTGGTGCTGTTGCTACCCGTTTAGAGTAAATGACTATGGCAAATGGATCCACGTGGGATCCCTGGAAATCGGAGTCAGAGCAATGGGGACGGAGTGACCCATTAAGAACGTCTGCTGCTGCCACATGTGCTGGATCCTTCCCTAGAGGGGTAGAAAGGCTCCCCTCGATGTCTGTGTGGTTGTGGGGAGAAGAGAGGCCAAAGAAAATTCCGGAAAGGGGAAGGAAAGAGAGAGATTGAAAAACAAAAAAAATCCCCAAAAAGTGAGCAGAGGAAAAACTCTCAACTCAACCATATTTTCAATAATTCTCCAAGGGGCAGGGACTCTTTCCTCTGATTTGATCCCAAAGGGAAATTACTATGGACAAAACCCATCTTCCTTCCCTCCTCTACCTTCTCCTGGCTAACTCAACTGGACTCTCAGGTACAAAGCAAACCTCAAGACAGAAAGCTCCGCACTCTCCCTGGCTCTCTTGCTCTCCAAGAGGAAAGAAAGAAGAGCTGCCCCAACCACTCCTCAAAATTTCAGATGCCTCCACTACTTTCTTCCCAATCTCTAGACAAAACTTTTGACTTATACTTCAATGGAATCAGGCCCATGACCGTCCCTAATGTCACATAAACATGACTGCATGACCTGGGGCCAAATTCAGAACTCTCTCTAGCACATCCTACCATTAGGCATTGCCTACCTGGTAAGCATGTAAGTGGTCTGCCTTAGGGGAGCTAAAGACCACTCACCTCCATTTTTTCTCCCCCACAAGTAACAAAATAGCTTGTACCCCTGTTAGGCTTAAGGCAAAGTTTCTCAGCCTCAGCACTTCTGACATTTGAGCTGGGCAGTGCTCTGTTGTGGGGGCTGTCCTGTGCATTGTACTATGTTTAGCAGTGTCCCTGGCCTCTACCCACTAGACTGTAGTAGCGGCCCCCAGCTGTAACAATCAAAACTGTCTAAATGTCCCTTGGCGGTAAACCCACACCCATCCACACACTTGCCCACATTGAGAATCACTGGATTAAGATATCACCTCTGCATATTCTCTTTGTTAAATTCTTGTATTCTTGGAGAAGATACACATGAACTGCTATAAGCAACTAAGACTTAGGTGTGAATTAATCTTTGCTCTGAGAGGTATACAGCCTGACAAGGACAGGATTACACTGAGAGGGATGGACCTTTATGGCAAGGCTGAGGTTGGGGGAGGGAATGGTGAATGCTGCCAGTAGGAAACACACTGCAAGGAGAAACAGCTGACCCAGTATTCTCAGTATGGGACTTGAAGCTGTTTTTCTCCCTATTTATGAGGGAAAAGAACCGAATTCAAGTCTGTCTCATCCGAGAGACACAGACGACCTGTAAGAATCTACAAGGTCTTGGAAAGACTGAACCTCACCAAAGGGTCAAACTAGACCTGGCCAATGGAACAAAATAAAAGTTCCAGCATTTTTGCCTGAGGTATGTCTCTAGGAGCACTTGACAAATGCCTTGGTGCCCCACATAGAAAAAGTGGAGTAGGTGAGACACAACTCTACGATGTAGAATGATAATGGTGGCCTCACAGGGACTCGGGACCACAACGAAAGAGCAACCAACAATTATCATTCTAGGAGATCTAGATGATATACAAAAGAATAAAACAAAAATAAAACAATAAAACAAAAACAGCCCTCAAACTACTGACAATCTAGTTGGGAAAAGAAAAGATTAATTACACATTCATAACATCTTCACCGCCTGATAGCAGCAGCTAAGGTTTACTGGAAGCGTACAATGTGCCAAGCTCTATGCAAAGCACTGCACGGCCATTACCTCTTTTAATTCTGAGAACAACCTTATAATGTAGAGAATATTCCTATCCCCATTCTGTAGCTGAAAAAAAATTGAGGTTCAAAAATGTAAATCAAAACCACAATGAGATACCACTTCACACCTGTTAGAATGGCTCTCATCAACAGGACAAATAATAAGTGTTAGGCTGTGGGGAAAAGGAACCCTCCTACCCTGCTGGTGGGAATGTGAATTGGTGTAGCCACTATGGAAATCCATATGGAGGTTCTTCAAGAAACTAAGGATAGAATTACCATATGACCCAGCAATCCCTCTTCTGGGTATTTACCCAAAACACCTTGAAAACATTTATCTGCAAAGATATATGCACCCTGATGTTCATAGCAGCATTGTTCACAGTGGCCAAGACATGGAAACAACCTAACAGATGACTGGATAAAGAAGCTGTGGTACATATATACAATGGAATAT
>NW_006494612.1:4609377-4627350 GCF_000325575.1 Pteropus alecto | reverse complement strand
GAGGGGTAAGGAGGGGGTCAAATATTTGGTGGAGGGAAATTTAACTTCGGATGGTTAGCACACAATGCAAATCAAAATTATTGATTTGTACACTTGAAACCTATTTGATTTTATTAACCAAAGTCACCTCAATAATTTTAATTAAACAAATCTGAGATTCAAAGAGACCAGATGACTTGCCCAAAGTCATACAGCTGACAGTGGTGGAGCTGAGATTCAAAGAGATTCCTTCAATTCAAACCCATTCATAGCCGCTGTGCTAAAGACCACAGCAGTGCAGGAGTGTGAAAGGGTCAGTGTGCAGAGAGGTGGGAGACCTCCGGGACCCTCAACAGAAAACCAATGCTGGGGCTGGCAAAGGAGAAGGAAAAGTGCTTCCAAAGCAAAAGTTCTTTAAAAATTACCTCCATGTCTTCCTAGCAGCCTAACCAGCTATTGGAAATACTACTGCCCACAAAGGGAATCAGCATCTTTCCTCTGAAGGGTCTGAAGCTGCACCGAGTCAGGTGCAGCAGGCACACACAGATGAACGCCAATAAATGCTCCTTTTTTCTTCCAGGGATAAGTGTCGCTCTTTCTATTGGGTTTTAAACTTTACTTACCTTTTAAATCCATATCCATCTCTCGAAGTCAGTGGATTATCTTCGTCTCGTGGAGCCACGAGCTCCTCTGGAAGTCTACTGATGCTGCACACCTACTTCCCAGAAAAACGTCTGGACATACATCCTCTTGCTTAACGCGTTAAGAACACTTCAAAAGCTTTTACACTTTACAAGGTAAGGAGGATGTGAAAACTTAATTTGGGCCCAGGTTTTGGATTTCACTTTTTCAGGAGTTTTCATTAAGGATCCATCTACTCCTTCCAATGCGGGTTTGTACCACACTGAAGAGACTGGCCAAGGTGGTGAGAGATTCACTCCCATGGTTGTTCACTGTAATAGTTGAGGTACACCATGCACTACTTCTGGATGTTGGCTTGTTAATTGTATTCTGAATGTGACTCCTGCCATGGCCTTAAAAAGGACCAAGACAGGCCCTGGTTTGGCTTGATGGCATCTGATGCCTTTGCGACTCATTCGCAAGAACGGGGGTGCTCCGGGTGTCACCCTGATGACTTGACTACAGCCTAGAGGAACGGCTGCTCCTCACAGGCAACTCCTAGCTTTTCAGGCAGAGCAAGGACATACAAGCCTGGTTTCCAAAGTGCTTAGCAATGATTACACTGGTTTTATGATTCACTACGCAGTACAGGATGTGCCCAATTATACACTCTTATTTTTTCCAACCTTATTTCATAAACTCCAGTTTCACAAGAACATAGATTCTCCATCCAAACAAAATTATCCAACTTGAACAATTGAAATACTAGTTATCTTCAAAACTCTCTTTGGAAATGAGAATAGAAATAAGACATGATTTTAATATGTTTTGGCTGTGTTCTTCATTCAAACATTTAAAAGTACCTACATTTTGGATATTGTGAGAGGCCCACAGGCACACAGAATCTTTTGCTGAGTGTCAGTAACAAAAAGCACTATGCAACAAAGACAACAGATAGGCCCGTATCAAATAAAATAACTTTTATCAAGTAAAAACATTAATAACATTTTCCATCTACTCCCACTCCAGATGAAAGACTTGAAATCTTTAGCAATAAGCTGCCAACAACAGGTGCTACTGAAAAATAAAATTCTTACTATAAACAAACTATTAGTTCTTTGTAAGTAAATAACAACTTGGTGTTCTCATCCTCAGACTCAGAAACATGGCTTCATAACTCAAATGACCCCAGCTCTACCAGAAAATAATCCTACCTTCAACCATGCACTGCCCCTTCCATCTATCGAGTATTATGGGAGAAATACAGAAGTCTGTCTGCAAAGAGCCAGTAACTTTATAGTTTTTGGGGGAAACATCTACATCCCACATGGAATAAACTAAAGCCACTTACCACCACATGTTTTCCTCCTAAAGAAACAGTCTCTCTCCTATTTAAGGAAAAGGACAGACAAAAAAAATTATGTACTGCTAAATGTGTTAAGAAAAAATGTTTCACACATAAAAACAAATCAAAGGGCTGCATGAAACCATGTAAGACCTTTAAGACAGGAATTAGTCAATGATGCTGTGTATTTCTGGGCTCCTAGATACAAACATGGTTTGTTTTTCTGACCTCAAAAATATAATGAAAGGATTTAATTAACATAAAAATCTAACAGAGAACACTATTAGAATTGGTTTAGGAAATGAACCATGCTCTCAGGCATGGAATGCTATTTATTCTGTTCTAAGAATGATCTGTGGAAATTCCCTATGACTCCCAGCAAACTTGGTCCCGTAACTTAACCTGTAAGGAACCCAGGCAGGTTTAGGAAATAAGGCTCCAAGAAGATGGTGACATGTTTTAGCCTGGCATATATGGAAGACTCATTTGTCAAGCTTTGCAACCAAGCTTAAGTGAGATTTAGGAGTAAGACACGCCAAATTAAAACTCTTAAGAACCATTAATCACACCCTCATGACTTCAGATACAGCGATATAACATATGTTTATGTAGGTCTGGCCTTTATTTTTAATCAGCGGTATTAGCTTCCTACTGCAACAGCCTATAAGAGGAACTGTTTCAAAAGTGGGGCAAGCACGGTTCAGCCCATTCATTATTTTAAGTAATTAAATAATAAAGATATGGCTATGAAATTTTTGTTATTCTTGGACACAAACAGATGGCCAGTGAGAAAACGAGATCAACTTTACAGCTGAGAGTATACTATATTCCAAGAGTAGACTATATTTCTGAATGTCAAGCTTAGGATCTAAATCCAAGAATCCAACTGGTAACCAGAATCAAAAAATTATTTTTATTTCATTTGTTTGGCATATTCCAACTGTTAAGAAGTAGGGATAAGGAGAAGTAATGCCTAGCAGAGCACCAACTACTCAGTGGGTATTTAGTAAGTATTAGTTGGATGACTAAAAGGAGAATATTCAAACAATGACTATCATATTGAAAATTCAGGTGTCTCCTCCTCAAATCACAAATGCCCAGGTTAGAAAGTAAAGGTATGAGGTCTGTGGTACATAGGCAGAATGCTTCCTTGGCCCCACAGCTACACGCACTCCGTTTTTTCCCCTCCTTGTAACAGGCTCTGCTTGAAACAGTTAATATAGTAGGAGATTTTGGCACTGATATCACATTTATCATGGACTCCAGCTATGATGGAGTAACGGCTAGAAAACTTGACAGAATACATGAAACAATTTTTTTTTCAGACATTGGACAACAGGCATCACAGGACCTAATTCTTGAGAAGAGTGAAACAAATGAGCCAAGCCCCATAATTGCCTGAACTTACTGCCAGGTGGCAGTTTCAAAGCCACAGCACAGAGGAGGAAGAACTCGGAGCATGGCAGTCACACTGAGTTGAAGAGGTGAAGGTTAGTACTCAGGGAGGCCAAGACAGCTAGTACCGGCAGGGCAGCACACCTGGGGAGAGGGAGCAGCAGAGAGGCCTCCTAGAGGAATCTTAGGCTGAGTTCTGATCCGTGTGAGAAAAGACACGTAAAGTCAGGGAGGAAAGTATCAGTAAGCAGCTGGTCTAAGAAGGAAGTCCCAGAGTGCACACGGGGCTAAGAATAGTTCATGTTTCCACCAGAAAAAGTGGAAATAATCCATAATACACATGGCGTCAGATAAAATCCTCAGAAAAGTATCACCTTAGTATTGAAGCTAAATCATCCCTAAATTAATGGCTGCTCTGGGCCTACCCTAACAAAGCCTACAAGATGGCTTCAAAATGATGTAACTAACTCCCAGTAACTTAACTGCATGTCAGAACAAAGCTCAGCACTATGTAAAGGAATACAACGAAATCCAGCACCCGACAGTGTGTGTCTGGTATCGAAGCAAAAATTATCAGTCATGCAAAGAAAAAAGAATTATAACCCATAACCAGGACATTCAATCAATAGAAACAGATCCAGAAATAACAAGAGATGATGGAAATAGCAGACGTGGGCATGAAATAAGTTATTATACTGGTGTAGCTTCTTTGGAAAACAGTTTGGCAGTTCCTCAAATGGCTAAACAGAGTTACAATATGACCCAGCAATTCCTCCTAGGTATAGCAAGTCCTCACTAAATGTCATTGAAAGGTTCTGCGACTCTACGCCAAATGATGTATTTGAAACCAATTTTACCCCAGGTTAATTAATATAAACAAGAGTTAAGTTCCTATAGCATCTCATCAACATTATAACACAATGACATTATTCGAGGACCTGCTGTATATGCCCAAGAAAAATAAAAATATGTGTCCACATAAAGACTTGTACACAAATGTTTGTAGCAGTATTGAGAATAGCCAAAAAATGTCCATCAATTGATGAGTGGATAAATGTGGTATATCCATAAAAGGGAATATAATTTAGCAATAAAAATGTAGTACTGATACATGCTACAACATGTATGAACCTTGGAAACATTATGCTAAGTGAAAGAAAACAGTCACAAAAGACCACATATTACATGGTTCCACTTACATGAAGTGTCCTAAATAACCAAATCTATAGAGATAGAAAGTAGATTAGTGGTTGCCTGGGCTGGAGGAGTTAAGACAGAAGGGGCAGTGACTGCTAATGGGTACGAAGTTTCTTCTAAAATTAGACTGTGGCGATAGTCGCACAATTCTATTGATATACTAAAACCACTGATTTATATACTTTAAATGGGTAAATTATATACCAATGTGAATTATGTCTCAATAAAACTGTTAAAAAGTTATTGTAAGTATATTCCACGTATTTAAAGTCTCATCATGTTCACCTACCAGTGTTTATAAAATCCTATATTTGGGATGCTTTTTTTAATAATAAAAAAATTATTATTATTAAGTAATAATAAATATTATTAAATATATTTAATAATAAAATATTATCATTTAAAAAATATATACACACACTACACTCTATGTAGTAAAAAAGTAGCATAAAAGGAAGCAAAGAAATGACAGATACACAACAAATCCAGTGGCACGTCTAGTGAGGGAAAAATAATATATCTGAAATAAAAATATACTGGATGAGATTAGATATTGCAGAACATCACTCAATTGTAAGAGACAACAATAGAAACTATCCAAAATGAAGCACAGAGAAAAAGACTGAAAAACAAATTAACAGATTATCAGTGACCTATGAACACAATATCAAGTTGTCTAATACATGCATAATTCGGGTCAAAAAAGAGAGGGAAAGGATAGAAAAAATAATTTAAAAATTATGGCTAAATTTTTAAAAAGTTTGATAAAAACTACAATCCCACAAATCTAAGAAAACTTAAACCCTGAAAAGAATAAAGAAATGCAGATCATATCAAAACTAGTGATAAAGGGAAAAAAACTGAAAGCAGGAAGAGAAAAAAAGAAAACAGAGAATGAGAGCAACTGCTTTTTAGAAACTACGTAAGACAAAAGACAATGGAGAAATGTCCTTAATAAGGGAGGGAGAAAAGATATCATCCTAGAATTTTATACCTAGTAAGGATGTGTTTCAAAAATGAAGATAAAATAAAGACTTAAAGACAGACAAAAACTGAGTGAATTCGCTGCGAGCAGAGCTGCACTGTAAGAAATGTTAAAAGAAAGTTCATTAAGCATAAAGAGAATGATACCAGAGGAAAATCTGAATTTAAGCAAAGGAATGAAGAACTGGAAATGATCAATATATAGATAAATATAAAAAATTTTTCTCATTTTTAAAGATTGTTCTTTAAGGAAAGAATAAAAGATACATACATGTATATATGCAAGGAAGACATAAAGCTCTCCGTATTCACAAACATGATCATTAAAGTAGAAAATTCTAAGAAATCTACCAAAAAATGGTATGAGAATACGTGAGTTTAGTAAACTGCAAAAGGTCACTATACAAAAACCAACTGTACTTCAATATACTAGAATTAAAAAATTGGAAACTATTTTTAAAAATATCATTTATAATATCATCAAGTATAAAATACTTAGGGATAAATCTTACAGAAGATGGGCAAGACCTGTACTCTGAAACATAGAAAACATTGCTGAGAAATTAAGGAAGACTGGACCTAGAATAGTTCAAATGATTTTGAAAAAGGACTAAGTTGGAAGACTTACACTATCTGATTTCTGGATTTACTATAAAGCCACAGTAATAAGCTATTTTGTTACTTGTGGGGGAGAAAAAATGGAGGTGAGTGGTCTTTAGCTCCCCTAAGGCAGACCACTTACATGCTTACCAGGTAGGCAATGCCTAATGGTAGGATGTGCTAGAGAGAGTTCTGAATTTGGCCCCAATGCACAGGACTGCCCCCACAACAGAGCACTGCTGATTTCTGGATTTACTATAAAGCCACAGTAATAAAGACAGTACGGTATTGATATTAGATATATATGCAGAACAACAGAACAGAGTCCAGAAATAAATTAAAATGTCAAGGTGATTTCAATGGATAAATGAACAATATAATAAAATTAACTCCCAAAGGATCAGAGACTCAAAATTAAGAGCTAAAACTGTGCAGCATGTTGAAGAAAACATAGGGAAAAAAAATCATTTTGACTTTGGATTAGACGAAAATTTCTTAGGACAGAAAATGGACTTGACCAAAATTAAAAACTTGCTCTTCAAAAGACACTACAAAAAAATGAACTAGCAATTCAGACTAAAAAAAAAAAAAAAAAAATCAAAATGTATTTCTAAAAGAAGATTTATATTTAGAATACATAAGAAACTATTATAACTGAAAGTATAAACACAAATATTCCTATTTTTAAAAAAGGCAAAAGATTTCAACAGACATTTGACCAAAGAAGATATACAAATTACAAATAAGTACAAAAAATACGTATAACATTATTAAGCAAATACAAATTAAAACTACAAGATATTTACCACAGCACACTCAGTATGTTCTACAACAGATAAAAGCAAAATGATCAACAATTACAAATGTTGGTGAGGACAGGAAACAAATAGGACTCTCACACACTGCTGTTTTGGCAGTTTGGTGCTATGGCAATTTCTTATAAAGTTAGCATACACTCTACCTATGACCCACAAATTCTATTCCTAGACATTTACCCCCAAAGAAAGGCAAAAATAATACACTAAAAAGACTTGAATGTGAATATTTATAGCAGCTTTATTCATCATAGTAACAAAATTGGAAGCAATCCAAATGTCCACCTACTTACTGATGAATGGATAAAATATTGTGCTATATTTATATAACGGAATATTTATTAAATGGAGTACTTCTTAGCAATTAAAATGAATGAAGCACTGATACAAGACACAGATGAATTTGAAATGTGCAATGCTAAATGAAAGGAGCTAACGCAAAAGGCTACATACAGTATGACTGTTTATATAAAATTCTAGAAAAGGCAAAAAGCAGCTCAGACATTGCCAGGGGTCAGGAGGAGGAGGATACTAACTGATAAGGGGGCATTTGAGGACTTTCTGTGGTAATGAAAATGTTTAAATGTTTTATATCATGATTGTAGTGTTACACAACTGTACACATTTATTAAAACTCAAACTTTCCATTTAAATTGGTTAAGTTTCATTGTATTCAAACTATATAACTCAATATACCTGATTAAATTTTTTTCACAGGTGAACTGCAAAAAAAAAAAAAATCATAATTTTGTTTAGTTTTTTTAAAAAGAGAGACAATTTTATTTCACTGTAAAATTATCCGAATGTTTCAAACATCAGGCTTTCAAGAAAACAGTCTTTATATTCTTCGGGTTACAAACTGTTGTGGGGTAAGAGGGATGGACAGGAACAATAATGTAAGAAAAGTGTGAACAGCATAAGTACAAGAAAAATGTGGAGGTTCTCTGAATTGTTTAAACTGCTCTTATACACTTCAGATTCTGCCCAACCCCTACCCCTATCACTTATATGTATTTGACGGGACCACAGAAGAGGTCCCGTCTCATGACTTTCATTTGTGCAGATTTAAGAACACTGACTCCTCTATTTAATTCTATTGCATTTCTTGTGGGGCAGATTTCCCTATAGCTAATTTACTGTGAGTTCCTGGTCAGGAGTCCACAGTTAGAACCTAAGCAATTTATGATTCGGTCCTTTTAAAATTGTAAAAGCAATAACTATAATATTAAAGTATATTAAAGTTTAAAAACCAAGGGTTCAACAGGTTAATAGCTAAATAAATTATAAATCCATCCAATACTTGCCCTATTAAAGTAATAACTTAAAATAATCATTATGAAGCCTATGTACAATAAAAACAAAACACATCAAAGAGCAGAAAATCTCTTAATGTGGCAAATAACTCATGTACATATGACCAAATCTGAAGGAATCACATAAATTAAAAGGGGTTATAATAGGTTTCTCCCAACTTCTTTCTTTTCAAAAGTGTATGAATGTGTGTATGTGTATTTGCGTTTTCCAATTCAACGTGTGCATCTCCTGAGTTTAACAAAAGGACTCACCTAGGCAACGAGCAGCCCTATAGGCAACAGCCAAGTTCTCCAGGCACGTTACCAGCATGTACGTATGTGTGTTGTCAAAATCTAAGCTACAACTGAAGGACCTGCAATGATATGTACCTCTAACGGGGTGTGACATGAAGAAAGAGGCAGGTGAGAACACCAATGACTTTCAACTTAAGAGGGCACTTTGTTGGCCCATATGGCCGACCAAGAAATGCAAATATTTAGCCCTAAAGATGATCCACAGCGTATTACAGAGATATAGTAAGAAACAAGTTCACTGGCCTATCTGGTACTTAGCCTTCCACTTCCCTTCTTAACCATACCACTTCCAATCTCAATACTGTATTTTCACCACCCGCTTGGTAGGTGGCTAATTTTAAAACTAAAAAGATCAAGACCCAGAGCTTTACAACTTTGCCCCAAAACACTAAGCTACCAAGCAGCTAAACCTGAAGTTGAAGCCAGGACTGTTGGCACCTGGGAGGTAACACTGTGGTGCCTCTGCATGAACGCTGGACATTATCTACCCCCAGTCAGCACAATTATTCCTACCCACAGCCTCCTCCTAGGAACAACTCCTGGGACCTGTCTCGTCTCTAAGCACTCACTGAAACAAAACCTTTTGGAAGTGACGTGACAATTCACCATTCATTTTGGGAGAAAGGCTAAACATAGTAAGGCTTAGAGATAATCCATTTACTCAGCTTACCAGTTATAAACCATCACTTTACGGAATGTGAATTACAGTAGGCTGATCTTAAAGACATTTAAGAACTAACCTCCAATAACCCCTTCTGCATCACGTCCTCTGGTAACTGTCTATTTGGATTAAGGCAAAATATTGAGGTCTGGCTAACAAATCTTTGCAGCTGTTAGCAGCTCTCTGACTGCCTCAGTTTTAAAAAAAGGAAACATGCTCTATAATGTATGAACTGCTTAAGCAGCTCTCTTGAGGTTGAAACAAATCTGTCCAGGGAATTTAGGGCCAGTTTTCTGACCCTTGGAAGATAGGGATAAAGAAAAATAAAAGATTAAGCATTTATTTTTTTCTCTCTTAAAATAGCATATTTCTCTTCAAAGTTTTTGAAGAACTATTAGAAATGCTAAACTTTATAAAAGTACCAAGGCCGAAAAAGAGCTTTTAAATTGTTTTCCACTTATAAACACACTAGAGTGATTTTCAAATAAACCCTAAACCACCTAAAAGGGATCCTAAATGGTACACTCTGTTCAGAACCCACTGAGTTGGCTAGCAGGTAGGATATTTGGTTTCCTGATCTGTCAGGTATTTTTGTTTCTGGATTTTATTTTTGATAGAGAAACTGCAGTAGCATCAGAAAAGGAGTAGCTTTGGAGGGAGCGGGCGTTTACCCAGCAAGTTCTGAAAAGTTCTTTGAATATTCTTATACTTCGTTTGGATTGTGTCTCTAATCTATGTGTCTATAATGTTCCATTTCTCTCTGGAGGGAAAAAGATAATTCCCAGTTAAAATAAGCCTCTTTGGCGGAACTACTTGTAATACCAGAAAATAGGTCTGTGATAGCCAATTCTCAATCATCTTTAAGTAGAAGAGTGTCAATTTACCCATGCATCAATTTTCCAAGGGGCTGAACTAGAGATTTCATTCAACTCAAGCATTCTAAAGACGATTCTGAGTATAAAACAGACACTGAGGTTGAAAACAAAGAAACTGCAGGTGATCTTGAGGCTGATTGGGGGTATGTATATGAAATTCCACATTGTTCCTGATGATAAAATGCAAGAACTAGACTAGAATTCCTACATATCTTTCAACTCTGACATTCTATGATCCCAAGGTCCTTGGAAAATGGCACCAAACAGAGCAGGACTGAAGGTCAGACTTGCCATCAACTCTCGAAATGCTTCTGTGCTAAACTGAGAAATTGGTAATGCTCAGGACTAGTTCTAGGATAATCCATTGTTAGAGAATATGCATTTCAGTGCTTGGCATGTAGTAGGCATCAATAAACATTTATTGAGTGAATGAATCCATTCCTTCCTTAGCATCTGAGTTAAGGCACCTGAATAATTTAATCTGTGAGCCCCTAAAGCAGGAGTCTCCAAACCTCTGGGCCACGGACTGAAACCAGTCCATGGCCTGTTAGGAATGGGGCCACACAGCGGGAGGTGGGTGAGCAAAGTTTCATCTGTATTTACAGCCACTCTCCATCATTAGCATCATCACCTCAGCTCCACCTCAGATCATCAGGCATTAGATTCTCTAAGAGCACCGGTCCCTGGTGCCAAAAAGGTTGGGGATCGCTGCCCTAAAGGATGTTTATGTCTTCCTATGTGTTAGGATAACAGAAAAATAAGAACATGGGGATTCCCTTCAGTCTTACAGACTGCACAGAACTTATCCACAATCACCTGGGCATCTGAATAGAGAAAGACAAACAGGGTTACAAACAAATGCATCTTATAATTCCATTTTCAAGATATGTAACCTTACCAGGACTAGAAAACACATTATTAGTGAAGCAAGTTTCTGAGAAGGAAGTATAGAAGGTATTACTATTCTACACTATTTCGATTAGTAATGAAAAAAATTTTATCTCCTAAGTATGTCCTTTTGGGTATGAAAAATAAAATATACAAGTTAATAATTAAAAAATTCAGTTCTAAATTCCATGAGTCTGCATGAACGCTGGACATTATCTACCCTCAGTCACCAATAACAACACCTTGTTCCTAAATATTCTAATACCCAGGGGTTCATTTGTTTTTTAAAAAATAACAATACAAAAAATGAACCTGGACACGTGCTGGTTAAACTAGCACTGCCTTCTTCAATGTGCTCCTGTTGAGCCATCTTTATGGGACCATGACCTCTAACTCTCTTGTCATAGCAGGCAACAAAAATGAAAATGACACACTACCGTGGCCAGATAGTCAACTTTAAAACAGCTGTGCAAACTACCATGTGTGAAAGGTGACCAAATACAATTTTAGCCATTCAGAACATGTAAACTGATCACTAAGGCCTTAGTAAAAGTAGGACAGGCTGGTAAAAGTACTAGCAAAGGTCTGTTGGCTATCTGGCTTTCTGAACTTGCCTGTTCACAAGACTGCTCCCTGGGAAGGAGGAGAAGAAAGTTGTTCAAATGGAGCTTCCTTAATCCCAGAGTGGCAGAACTATACAGACACATCAAATTTGAGATTTTTTTTCCTTTTCTCCCTTTAATTTTTATTCTACAGTGGCACTGCCACTATGCATCAAGAACCCAAAGAGTTTGGGGGGAGGGGAAGGAATGTCACTATTGCAGAGGCCTGATTACTATGCAGAAAACACCGCCCTACCAGACAGAAGAGCCAAAGAACCGCCCTTGGGAAGAGGAGCCAGGGTACAGTCTGTGGTGGTGAACAAAAGGGGTGAAGTACTGTGGAATTAGTTTCAAAAAGAATTCTTCATCTCCAGAGTATCTGGAGTTCTAGGCAAGAGCAACAATTAGCCATTAACTGAGAATATTACTGACAACCAAGGAAGAGGCTCTGATCAGCCTCCCATCAAACTACACAGAAGTCAAACCCTTACTACCAAATCCAACCCCATCTCTTAAATTTAAAATTGTTGTTTCAGACCAAAGTCGCTTTGTGGTACAAATGTCTTAATTTACTTGTAATTCTTACATTTAAAAATCCAAAACATTTTACCAATGACAATTTGCAGAGCAATTAATTATCAAATACCACACGCTAACATTACAAGATAAAACTTTTTTCTGGTCTTTTGGGTGATGTGAAAGTACCACATTTCATTTAAAAAAAAATGCATCTTGTGACTTCTCCCTTCAACCTAATTTTCTTCTAATCTCTTTCTAGGGTAATTCCAATCATCCTTGAAACATGTGTGAAATTAAGATAATTAAATCTGAAAGCCCACCCCTTTACTTACTAGAAGTGTTAGTTTAGGCAAGCTTTTAAATGATCTAAATCTGTTTCTTTTTGAGACGTAAGTAACTATAAACATGTGGTTTAGAAACATTATACATAAAGGACCTAGTACAGTGTCTGATACATAGTGGGTGCTCAAAAAATTAGCAGTAGTTAAACAGAAGGATCCCTGCAATAAAGAGTGTGACTATGAACTTCACTTACCTCAATTAAAAAGTTTATTTTGGCCTAAGCAATATCTTAAACTTAAAAAATAAAAATTAGTAAAGCCAAGAGGCCACGTCCCTGTGGAACAGTATGAAAAAGTCTGCAAAACAGTAGCCTCTGGCTTTCAAAACCCTCTTCTCCTCATTGGGCCATTACAAATTCACAGGTGAGCCACACAACAAAATGAGAGAATCTCAAATTCACCACTTGCTCATGACATTCAGATGTGGCATATAACTACATCTCCATTGACATGAACCAGAGCTAAGACAATTCTCCAGACACTAAATAAGGGCACAAACCAACCAAACATAAAAACAACAAGAAAAACCAAATCTCAAAAAACTTAAGGGGGCCTGAAATATCCAGGCTGGCTATTTTCTTTGGCTGAATTCACAGGCTGTTCAATTCTAGCAGAGACCCTAAAACTATAGCATTTATTTGTTGTTCAAACACAATAATGAACAATGAATGTGAATTGAATATTTCTTGTTCACAAACAGGTCACTGTCAAACATAATATTATGTACTAATAAACCATATAAGGCCTCCACACTTCAAAGAATAGAGTTTTAGAACGGGACTATTCACTCATTCCAGGCAAAGGCATGTCTCTATTAAGTGTTATCAAAATCCAAAAAGAACACAAAATATGTCAGAAAGTTCTTCCATACAGTCATACAAAGATACAATAATCCACAAAAACTTAAGCTGCCACTGAAGAGGGCAATGGAATTTTTGATTTTCACCTCATTTATTTACCGAGAAATATACTGTTGTCTTTTGGTTTCTCTTTATTACTTATCACAGCCACCATAATTCTAGATTTTTAAGAGCAAATCTTTCCCGAAATACTGTGCAGTAAATCGTTTGTTTAAAATATAAGTTTTTATCTCCTCTAGTACCTTCTGACCTCAATAAACTAATTTTGCATGATGCTGACCTGTCTTCTAAAACTGCACAGATTAGAATCTAACATCACCGTTTTATTCAAAGTAGTGAGGGTTTGATGCTGATGCTTGCATTTCATCATCAACACCACATTCTTTCAGAGTAGCTTGTCACCACACCCAGTCTATTTCATAGTCTAAAATTCTTCTTGGAGTCCTCACACCTGTAGATAATTCCATGATCAGTACAAAAATGCTTCTTTATAAATAATTTTTTAAAAGATTATAATGTACTATATAGACAAATTTTTATTTCAAAAATAGAACTAAACTCTGAGCTTTGATAAAGTTGACAGATTCCAGGGCCTTTCTATTACCTGGAAGGAAAATTATGATACACACTTAGTTTGGCAAAGGCCATACAGGCTGAGCTCAAAAAATGCTATATCCAAAACTCCCTCAGTGGTCACCACTCTCTCCCTCATTAAGCAGAGTTCCCTTCCTATGTTCTCTTTATACCAAATCCAGGTTATACATAATCCTGGAGATAAGAATGACCAACTTGATGTTCAATATTATACTTTCTTTCCTAGGCCAAAATGCTTGTGAATGTTCTAGGTATTTAATGTTAAGATCATCAATGCTATAAGAAACAGGATAAATTGGGGGGCTGCGGGAATGACAAGAAAATATTTTCATTATTACCCCTGAGAAAGTAAACGGTTTACATGGATGACACTTTACTTGATCTGCTCATCTCATTATATTCATTATTAGTCTTCAGCTACAAACTTGTAGAAGGTATTTAAATGGCTGAAAGAATAAGAACGTCTTATGACTTTAAAAAGAGAAATGCCAGATTCTGCCAGCTTCCTTTATTCATTTACTGGTAAGAATGAGGTCTTTTTTGTCACAGGACAGTAATTTAGCACCAAACAAGTTAGCGAGCACAATCTCTTCTGAAATCACCCAACCTTCTATAAGAGTAATCTGCCACTCTAAGCATACAATTTTTATTGAAATCACCCTGATTCATCTCTTAAATATTATACCCCAGGTAAAAAAGAAAACAACTACAGATCTTGAAATACAAAAAGAGAAAAAATGTCTTACATTTGGAGGAATGTCAGTTTGCCATAGTCTACCAGAAAGTTTGAAATCTTTTCAAACCAAAGATTTCATTTATCTAAGAAACACAAATAAATACATGTTCCAAGTTTTAGTAGATATATATTCTGAACCCTATTTTATTGCTTCAAAATCACTGCCTAGTCAGACAGAGAGAAACACTAAAATCCTTTAGTGTAAGCAGGAGGGGGGAAAAAAGCATCTTACCACGCTGCCTACTCAACAGTTCGGTTCCATTTGGTCCAAAACACCACACTTAACTCTTATCTCTCTCAAATGGGCTACTATACTGCATAAGACATGCACGCTCTCACCTATATTGTTTAAATTATTAATCAGGCTTTATAAGAAGTGATTCACGTCTCAAAGGTTTGTTTTTCATTTTTTAAGGCTATCGGTTCTGATGGCCCACACATATCTACTTCTGGATGAACAAGAGGTACAATAGGAGACAGCACACAAGAATAGGTCGACTGAGAGCACTTTCTTGTAATTCTTTTACTCAGCTTATACCAATTCCTCCGAGGCTCTCCAAAACTACTGCGGCAGACTCCCAAACTTCATGCAAAACCAAGATCTTAGTGGGATCTGCTGTTCTGAAATATTTTCTTAGACAAAGTGGGACTAGAAAGCTGTAATATATGCTGCAACAGGGGCATGGCAGAAACGTACGAAGATTTTTTTTAAGAAATAATGCTCTGTGTTGGCAAGGGTATGAGAAATTGGCTCTTCCATGCATTGCTGGAAGCAGTTTAAAGGTTTTTATGAACGAAAAAAGATACTAAGGGGAAAAGCAAATCTTTAAAATTCTGCATAATCTGAGGCATCAATTCTACTTCTAGAAATAAAAAATGTACATTAACACTTAAAAGATTTTCATCAGTGATATTTAGAACTGCAGAAAAACTGGGGGGAGGGAGCAGGGTGTGTAACTATCTATCTAGAAAAAAAAACAGCGAAGTAGATGACATTTATTCATACAACAAAAACAATGTTATCCAATGAAATATTATGCCATCGTTAAAATGACATCATTGGGCATTTATCCCAGAGAAATGAAACTTATGTTCACACAAAAGTTCATAGCAGCTTTATTCAAAATTGCCAAAAAGTAGAAACAACCCAAATATCCATCAACTGATAAATGGATAAAATGTGATATAGCCATGTGATGGAATACTATTCAGTAGTAAATAAGAACAAACTTAATATGGATAACTTGGATGAATCTCCAGGGAATTAGGCTAAATGGAAAAACCCAATCTCAAAAGATCACATACTGTATGATCCCACTTATATAACACTTCTTGAAATGACTAAATTATAAAACTGGAGAACAGATTAGTGGTTGCCAGAGTGCAGGGTGGAGGTGGGAGAAGGAAAGTGGGTACGGCTATAAAAGAGCAATAGGAGGAATCCTTATGGTGATGGAAACGTTCTGTATCTTGACCGAATCGACGCCAGCGTCTTCGCTGTATGTACTCTAGTTTTGCAAGATGTTACCATTGAGGGAACCTGGGTAACGATACCTGGGATACCTCTCTGTATTATTATTTCACACAACTACACGTGAATTTACAATTATTTCAAAATAAGAGGTTTAATTTTTTTTAATGATGTCATTATTGATTTAATGACATGGAAAAGTATCTATAATCCTTCCCCTTTTATAAAAATTAGCCAAGACATAAGGCCACACAGTTCCTGAGGCTTAAGGGTAAAACCAGGGTTTAAAGCTGCAGATATAATACATAGCTTCAGTCAAACAAATGACCAGAATATAAACTCAATGAAATGTTAACAATAACCTGAAGAATTATAGGTAATTTTTATTTTCTTCATTTTTGCAATTTGCAGCTTTCAAATTTTCTTCAATGAACACAGATACTTTAATAATAAAAGGAAATAAACTTTTAAAGCCATTGGTGTTAGGTTAGATCTCCTGGGTCACACAACTAGGTTTTGAATGACTTAAAAAAAAAAAAATGAAACTGTGTGATGATGGATGGTAACTAAACTTATTGTGGTAATCATTTCACAGTACATATATACATATCAAATCACTATGTTTTACACCTAAAACTAATACAATGTTATATGTCAGTTATATCTCAATAAAAAATAAATACCATGGAAAGGAGAGAAGGAGGGAAGGAGGGAAGAAAGGAGGAAATGGCTTACCCCTCAGAAGTCTTAAAAGACCTAGGGGCAAGTGGAGCTGGGCAGCAATTCAATCTTACCAAAACAGAGGGCTGACACAGATTCAGAGGGTCTTTAAAGAAAAAACCAGCAACCCAATGTTTTCTCGCTGAAATGGGGCTACATTCCGTAGGTAAACTTGAGATGGGACAATCCATGTCCACGATAAAGCATAAATGGGGTAGAAAGAAGAAGCTGGAATTTTTCTGAAGAAATGGGATGGCTCTTAACAGAAATAACCATATATGGTGGGTGTGGAGTGAGAAATCTTTGGGAAATCTTTCTGTGGCTCATTATCAAGAAAAAGACCACAGTGCCTTTCTTGAAACACAACATTCCCCATCCAGTTCCAGGGCAAGGCACATATTGTGTGAAGAAAGGTCAGTACAAGAAGCATTGTGAAAAGTCTAAAATCTTGAACTATGCTCCTTTCTAAATCAAATACTAAACACCATTCAAGTAAAAATAACTGTATTCAAAACATTAAGTCCAGAAACTACAGTTGTGATATGAACACACACACACACACACACACACATTCCAGGCATAGCTGAGAGCATACAGATGTATAGAAATTAATGTTTTTGGTCCTACAATAACCAACAAAGTTAGTACCTAGCAGAATTATATCTTTCTCTTTCATACAAAATTGTTCTGTCTTAAAATCCCCATTAAAAAAGGTTAAGTCTTTAAAAAACACATTCCTGAACCTGTCTCAGTTCAGAAGGGTCATTTACTCATTAACTGGAATAATAACAGGAAGAAAGGATGGAGGATGAAGAATAAAAAACAACTTGCACTCGCAGTTATTCTGGTCTAGGAATAAGCAAATAGATCTCATCCCATTTTCTAAGAACTCGGTTTACATCTCAAGTTTCTTATATAACAACTGTTAGTAATCTTCTTACTAAATACATCTAAAAGAAACGGGAGAAAGAACATGCACAGATGAGAATGAGACACTCCTTCCTAGCCATCGTAAGGAGCCAAGAGTGAAGGAGGCAGAGCGTCATGTGTGGAGAGAGAGGGTCCCTGCCCTGGGTGGAAAAATCTCCGACCACCACCAGGCTGAAGTAGCAGGAAAAAAAGATTATCAACTGTATGCATCTTGCTGTGTAAACAGTTGGCAT
>NW_006494612.1:4595574-4609363 GCF_000325575.1 Pteropus alecto | reverse complement strand
TTGTCTGCCAAACCAATTCCATGAATGGGAGCCTTCCTAGAATGTATTCAGAATTCTTTCCCTGAATGTCTGTCTCCATGATGGTGAATTTCCAGTAAGTCAATCACCATAAAATGTGTAACACTCTGCCCCCCTCCTCCAAATCTGGACAGACTCAAACATTTAGAGTTATCCTTCTGACTCATGTTGCACTCAATAACTTTGTTCAAGAGAGGGCTCTAGATTTCCTCCTATTTCCCAGCAGGCTCTTGCACAGATGGCTGGCTCAGAGCAATGGGGCAGTGTGTCCCAGTGGCTCTTTTTTCACATCCTGCTTGTGGTTGCCTCAGTTCAGTTTATCGCTCAGTAACTGCTTGGTAATCCCCAGTCATCTCCACCCCACAAATGTCCATATCAGCAGAGCTGGGTAGCAACAAGTCAGCAGAATTCGGCCAATCCATTCCTCCTCTGGGGCTGAGGTGACTCAAGAGAAGTAGAAGAAACTACTGAAGAACGCAATTCCAGGGCAAAAAAGACTGCTTCAGAGTGAGAGAAGCTGGGGGTGGGAAAATGGGGGAGGGGGTTGTCTCCCTAAATTGGGGGAGAGAGAAGGGACAGTCAAGAGGAAGAAGGTAAAGGTGAAATAATATTATATGTTATGAACTGCATAGGAGCCGATCCTTACAGGAAAACACATCCCCACCAAATAACTGGGAATCTCAAAACTCCATGAGAGAAATTATGTTTACATTTTTTAATTGTTTTTTCTTGCTTGCTTTAGTTTGAAAGTTTACAAATTTCTGGGTTTAGATTATTTAACAAATATGGCTGACTACAAGTAGTTTCAGCGAAGAAGAATCACTAATTTTAAAAAAACCGAAGTATGAATTCTAATTTTAGTACACCTTTAGTACTGTAATAAGTGGCATGTGATGGACTCTGTGATACATCTCAAGAGTCAGGCAGATCTAAGTGCTTATTAAAAATTAGAGGAAACATGAGGTTTGTTCCTGAAATAGCTCTCTGACTACCGCACATGCCGCGACGGGACTTAGCCACAGATAGGTCTACAATATGAGCCACCAAAGCCTACTAATACAGTAGAATACCTGTGCTAAAAAGAATCCTCAAAACATATTAAAACACGGGTATCTAACCAAGAGAATGCTGGGCTCAGCGTACTGATAATAATGCATAATGAAATCAAAGTACCCCTTTGCCTTGCCCTGCTAGCCCAAATTTAGCCCATGGAATCTCTATTTCACACAGTCATTATCCAGTATGGAAATCAATACCACACAAAGGTGTCCTGATCCAATTAAAAACAATACAATCATTTCATTTAATAAGAAAGCAGTTTCTCTTAAATGAGTATCCTCACAGCTGAAAAGAAAGATGCCTTTCACATTCAGAATCACAAGCAATTTTTTGTGTCTAAGCCTATTACCTAGTCTCAGCTTGGTGGACTTCTGGATGTAATGAGAACAGAGAAGCTAAAAGAGTAAATCTCTAGCGGGGTGATGGGGACACTGTTTTTAATGGCTCAGCTGGACACTCCCAGGTCTGGCTCTCGCTTTCTCATCCAGCCATGGTAAGAATTTACAACCTCTGAGTTGTATGTCTCTCAACATAGTCCAATGGCATCACCCACATTTCAGCAATTCCCCTTTGGGACAAATGAAGACACAACTACGTGGCTTAGTGATGTTCTCACTTAGCTGCTACCACCTCCTGAGCAAAATTTTCTCCTTAATCCTTTGGGACTTTTCTCTGCTTACTATGATTTGGGATACTGTCTATATCTCAGTCTCTATAAAATTAGAAAGGACTAGTTTATCTAGTCCAGCACTTCATTTCCCAAAGTGTATTCTGCTGTCCTCTGTTGAAAGAAAGAAAAAGAAAGAAAGAAAGAGAAAAAGAGAGAGAGAGAGAAGAAAAGAAAAGAAAAGAAAAGAAAAGGAAAGAAAAGAAAAGAAAAGAGAAGAGAAGAGAAGAGAAGAGAAGAGAAGAGAAGAGAAGAGAAGAGAAGAGAAGAGAAAGAAAAGAAAGGAAAGGGGAAAAAAGCATCCCTTGGACCTAAAACTGTTTGGGAGATGCTGGGTTAAACAAAGTAAAAAAGGTTTCTTTACTGTAGGAATTCTCAGAGACTTCAACCTGCTGATATGTGTCTGGAAGACTCTAAAGGGTAACGGAGTGATAAGTATTTTCCAAACTCAAGGAACCACAGATTTCTTTTGTTAGTAAAATGTGTGATTAGGCTAGGGTTCCAGATTCTCCCAAACTCCCTATAATTTTGCCTTCGGGTAAGTACATATTTACCTTCCTCTTTCCCCTAAATATCCCTTAGTGTTCCTATCTCTCTGATTTCCATTTCCTGCTTAAACTTTCCCACCCCTTCACAAACACTTTCTTGCTTACAAAATATACTTGAGTTGTTCACCATTCATCAACCTTTCAAGTAATCTGGACATGTTTTTTCCCTATGTGGACCTCTGGGTCCACATTCTGACTTTTACTTTGAGCAATTTTTTTTAAATTTAGGGTATTAACCAGCAAGCAGTACATGGATGGGATTTAGAGCATCTATTAAGCCCCTAAAATCATATGCGGATCACATGCAAAATGTTTTATGTAACTACAACTTTCTCAAGGGGGTCTGTTACTTCTCAGAATTTGAAATAATAGCAAAAAGAGTATTATAAAAATGTTTTTAATGCTAAGCGATAATGGAATAGAAAGGAGAAACGTAGAAAATAAAGCATTTGACCATTATGATAAAATAACACATACCGACAGATTTTAAGTTTTAGGGCATTCTTCAAAGTAGGAGAACATTTTACGAAGAAAAAATAAGGATGATAAGTTTAAACCAAAAAGGACAAGAGGAAGGAAGCAGGGTCTAGGCAGAGTCTGACAGAATGATGGGGAACAGGGCTGCCCCCATTAAAATATTTATTTTACTGTAATCTTGAAATATCTTATAGTTGGCCCTTTAATGCAAAATCTATTTCCAGAACTATGAAGCTCATCACTAATAAGATAAAATGACAGGCTGGCATGTTAACACCAGCAGACCCCTCATAACATGTAGTCACTATGATTTCATGTGTACGCAAAAAGCTCCTTTAGATAGCAATTACTGTAAACAGAAAGGCAGGGTTTACCCTAAAGTCTTAGAAATGGGAGAAATAAGAAAGCAGGTTCTATAAAATTTCTGTTTTCACTACTCCTTTCTTTTTGAATATGAATAACTAATCTTTGGGATTTTAACCAACTTGTCTTCTTTCCAGAAAGACATACTTCTAACACAGATCAAATAATGAAAGTTACAGAAACTATAAAAATGTATTGAAATAATCTCAATGAAAGAGCAAAAGCATCTCCTGTACCCAATAACTTTTGCTGGATTTTTAAAAACAAAAACTTATGTTGTATTTGATATAAAACAATGACTATGCTTGGGAAATGAACTCAATATAATAAGCATCAGAGTTTTTCTATATTAGTTGGATTCAGCTTGAGAATTGGAGGTGACATTTATAATGAATAGTATTTTCACTCCACTTCCTTTTTCAGAAATATTTCTAGTATTCTTGAAAACTCAATTTGCATTCCACATCATTACCTAAAAACACTATATGCTCACATCTCTCATAAACTCAACAAAAATAAGTTTCTGGCCTCGACAATTCTTACCTTAACAAGGGTTTGCAGAACCTAGCTGCTTAGGGTAGGGAGGAGTAAGAAGGACTGAAGTTATGCTTCTAAAAAAAAATTTCTTCTTGAGTACAATGTTAAAAATACCTAGAGGATAAAGTGAACTCTTAGTTATTACTAGCGTTGTTTGGAAAACCACCATGAAAAACCTTGTATCACAAACATATCCACCAAAATCACATTTTTTTCCTCATTGGTACCACTGCTACACGGGTTCTGAAATGGTTTTGATAAGCAAATAAAGGAAGAGAGAGCCTCTCTACCCCCAAAATCCGCTTAGGTGAAGCCCACTCTTATCTCACACCACAGGCTGGCAGCAGTCAGTTTGGAAAGAGCTGGGGCTCTGTCAGATTCAACAAAGCCAGATTTGAGCATGAGGCCCGGCCGTCCTGACCTAACCTGACTCGGTCACTGCTGAGGCCCAAGGAGCTCCAGGGGCACAAAAAACCAAGGCCACCACCAGGGAAGCAGAGCTCAGATGGGAAAACAACATGGCCCAAGGCAAAACAAGGGAAAGTTAGGAGGCAGAAGCAAAGAGGGCAATGTGGCTCAGATGGAGGAGGAGGAAAGAAAGTGCTCAACAACGCCTCGAACCTTCCAGAAATCCCTGGGGAACTTGCTGGTGCAACTGTGGTCCATGAGGCCATTTCATACCTTAATTCTATTAATAAGAACCCAAAACTCCAGTAACTTGACAGCTTTATTTTCTTTATTTGGCTTCTAAACCTTAGGAGCATAAAACAGGCTTTTGATATTCTACACCTCTCCTGAGAAGAGGAAGGAGAACAGGGACTCTCCTCTTTTCTTCTCTGAAGTTTTGCAAACTTCTCCTGTTTTCATTTTTTTATAAACAAACATATAGTTTAAACCAACCTAAAACTCTCAAACTGCCCCTCCTCCCCCCACCTGAAATTCATTTGCCAATAGCTCTTTGGAGAGGGAAGAACAAGAAGGAAGCGTACGACTTTGTGCCATCCCTCCTCTCTTGGCTTTAGTAGTTTTTAAAGAAAAGTCAGTTAACAAAATATAACATAAACACAAAACCAAAAAATGTTCAAAAGAAATACACAGCAAAGAAAAAAATATTTACTTTTCCCTCCCCCACCCACAATTATCTAGCTTGCCTTAGGCACAGTTAACCTCTGACATTTTCTTCACTCTTTCAAGCTCCTCTATTTAAAAACAGTAAGATCTAAAATATCTACACACCCTATTTCACAATCAACATCTTTTGATAAACCAAGAAATAAAAGAACATCTTGTTACTATAATGTGTAATCCTCCCATACAAGAAAAAAAACACTTGTACCAAATCCAGCTAACATGATCCATTAAGAACAAGCTAGTTTTTTCTTAGAGGCCAAGTATGACTATATGGAGGACTTGAACTTCAAAAACACTCAACAATATTCCCAATACTAGATGTTCAAATTATCCACTGAATTATACATTTCGAAGCATATGTCTATTTCTCTGTGAACACACTAGAAAAGGCCCTTTCTAATTTCTAATGCTATTAAGATTAAGATTAAAGACTGGAAAGCAATGAAAGCACTGAGAATCCTCTCCTTCCCTTACCCATGACCATTACTACTCACAAGGACCATTCTCAGTGTGCTCTCAACAAATGGCTTCTCGAAGACTCTGATACCACAACAAATGTGTAACCTGAGGCCCCAGCTGTGGCAGAAAAATGCCAGAAGCAAAATTCATGACACTCTCTTTTAGCATTCACACAGAAGCTTAGACAGGTGTGAGGAACCACGGCACAATTACATGAAGAACATACACCCTCTCTCCCCACATATGCTCATGCTTCTACTGCACTTCCATTCCAGAAAACCAATGTTTACAGAACCTCCTACTTGAAAAATAATTTCAGGTGAATTTAAACCACATTCTTGCTTACTACTAACAAGGACTCTAAGTTGCTAAAAGGAAAGAATTTCTATTGCTCAAATCATGAAACAAGGAGGGCAGAAGAGATGGATCATCACAAGTAATGATGAACATAGGAATAGCTCAAGAAATGTGAAAGCTAAGGACCTAGCTTACAGTGCTTAAAAATGGACCCAAATGTACTATATGTTTGTCAAGTTACACAAAAAAACTCCAATCATATCCACTTCTAAACTCTTTTCAAATCAACTTTTTTTAAGTATAATTAAAAATGCACCCATTTTAAGCATCAGATGAATTTTTGCTATATACCAGTGTAACCACCATAACAGCTACAGAACATTTTCATCCTCCTAGATCTTTACCTTATGCTCTTCAGGTCAACCCCCTCCTACCTTCATGGACTCAGGCAATCTCTGATCTGCTTTCTGTCACATGGGTTAGTTTTGTCTTTTCCAGAACTTCATGTAACTGAAATTCTCCTGCATATTTTTGAGATTCATCCACGTTTTATATCAATGGTTTGTTCCTCTTCATTGCTGAGTAGTACTCCATTTGTATCAACATACCACAATTTTCCAAAAGTTTTTAAAATAAAAAGGTGTCAATGATTAACTTTAAAACATGTACATAAACTTCTTAAGAATTCCATCATTTCTTTCTTTCAAGGTATTTGGAACCTGTTAGTAAATGTATAACGAACAAATTCCAAAACTCTTGGCTTCGGGAGCACAAAGTTTTGTTTTATTTCACCTCCCTATACAATAAAACTTGTTCAATCAGATGGGGAAAAAATGATAACCTGAGATTATTGTTTATTGCCAGCTCAAGATGTTATTTCAAACTGCTGAAGAACTATGAGGAAACTGTATCCAAGCAAATTTTCATGTGCTGCTTCCTGAATGCCTGACCGAAAAGTGAACTTCGGGGCTCCAGTTTAATATGATTCTGATCCTTCTCCTTTCCCTGATTAGTCAGAATTTTGGATTTCAGGCTGACTTCTGAACTACCCTCCTACCACTGACGGGACTGTCCCAAGGTGGAACTGCCTAGAGAAGTCCTGCTTAGAAAAGAAAATAAATACGCCGTTTAAATTTTGTTGAACTGCCCAAATCATGAAGCTTACTACTGTTTCCAAGGAATACAATTTGGGAAACACTGTTCTTAACAAATATAAAGTACGTCCCTCATACGGTACTGAGCTTTAGGATGGATGGCTGTCTATAACAGGTATGGTTATCTTGAATGTAAATGGACCACCCTATCCCCATTGTTGAGTATAAAGATGAAAACAGAGGTTCTGCAAGATCTTCCAGTGAGTGCCACCCAAACCTGGGTTGTGAAATAAGAAACTCTAATATCCCAAAAGCAGCAAAAGGAAATCTTTGTACCCTCAGCCCCCACTGACCTACCCATGCCCCAATCACAAAGGCAGGCAGCAGCATCTTCTAAAGGAAAGGGTCAAGAGTGAAAAGACTCTTTCCTGACCACTCTGCCTAACCAACTAGCTTGGGCTCTGACCACCACCAAGTTCTGGGCCTCAGATTCTTCTAGCGACTGAGGCAGGTGACCCAGAATGAGCTCTAATGTTCCCTCCAGTCTGGAAGCTGTAATATGAGTCTCATGAAAGAGTAATAATGCCAAGACTAAGATGAGAAAAGCTGCACAGTTTTAGAACCATAACAGAATTTGTGAGCATGACGTCTAAAATTCTGACATAAACATCAGTATCAATTCTCCATTCATAATTCTTGCCTGTTATAGTCTCTAAATTAGTACTTTTGTATATCCATTATATTTTTCCTTTCCTCTAATGAGTATTATCCTTCAAAAAAGGATTTAAATTAAGTCCTATTAATGAGTTGCAGTCTTCACATTTAACTTTCTACATCTACGTGCCTGTTTTTGTCTGAATACTAACACTTAAAAGAGTTTTTATTATGACTTACTGTACAGAACATATCCTCTGATTAAGAATAAATATCCAGAGGGTGACAGTTCCTTAGAAAAAAACATACCACTTGATTTTGCAACAGTTTCATCCTAGGCAGCAAGCTCTTGTTTTGACTATTCATGAAATTGCAAAGGATCCCTTAAGCTTGACTAACATTCAGTATAAAAGTTTTTTTTATACACTTGCAATTAGAAGGCTGTGTATTAGGATCTGCATTAGGCAACACTGTATAATCCAAAAGCCCCTTAAATTTCCCATAAGCATCTAAACAAAGCACCACTTTCCCAAATAGTAGTCACAGGATCTCTTGCTGTACAGCCAGCCACCTTGCTCCAGCAAGATCCACCCCCTGCCTGACTCCTCCTCCTGCTCTTAATAGCAGCTAAAGCTGAGGTTGCACTGCTGGGCTAGACAGCCAGGGACTGGACCCGCAAGTATGCACTGGAATTTGGGAAAAGGTGCGTGGCTGGGGAAAAATGCCTGCACTCGAAGAACACAAAAGCCTGCCTCACGGATGAAGCACTTTCCAAGACAGTCGAGAATGACAGGGCTGTGAGCGAACGCTGGCAGGAGTGCTCATGCAGGCGCACAGTCCTTCTTAGTACTGAATGTCCCCAGCACTGGGAGAGGAAGTAAACAAGGATCCAGGCTGTACATGCGTCTGTGTGGCCCAGGCCGGCTAAGGCCTGGCCCGGCCAAGACTCCCAACTTCCAGTCAGGGAGCACATACGTCACGGAGCTCCAAATGTGGGCTGCGTGTGACCAGAAAAAATTACAAAGACCAGTTTAAATACAGCCTATATTTCTCTCTACCATTTAGATTTTCTTTTTATTTTCAAAAACAATAATTTTCTGAAGAAGTTAAGTAAAACAGCTACATGTGGAACAGTACAAGGCACCATGATGCTATCCGTTTTTCTCCTCAAAACACATATGGATCAAACTACCTCAACCCCACTGGACCCAAAACAGACTTGGCTATCTTGTCTTAGGAAATATCCTCAGGAATGTCAATTTTTAAATGTTCTATGGCAGAACCTACGACATGATGTTTACTTAATAAACGTTAAGGAATTGAGATACTATCATTACTTTCCATCAAAAATTTTAAGTATTCCCTCAAACTTTTCCTTTTTCAGCCACACCACAACAAACCATGTGTTGTCAGGATTTTTTGTTTTGTGTGTGTGTGTGTGTGTGTGTGTGTGTGTTTTGCCTAGTTGCAGAAAACTGCAGAAAATAATCCCAACAGAGCAGAAAGCACCCTGAAAGCACCCTGCTGAGGCTCTAAGTGTGAGGGCAAGGCCCGGTCAGGCTGTATTTTCCCTGTTTCTCTATACTACTATACTCTGGGAGGCCCAGACCACTTTTTCCCAGCCAGCAGGATGCTCTCAGTGTGTCTTGATATTCTAAGCTTCTACTTAGCGTCTGCCTTTTGCGGGGAGAAAGAAGGAAACTAGAAGATATAAAGCAGAAGCAGTGCTGACCAGAGGGAAGAAGAGAGAAAGCTCAGTTTGTGTCTACGCACACGTCTCATTTTGAATCACAAAGCATTGTTGTAAACTTGGATAAATGAATTTCTGAAATGTTTTAAGTATAGCAGCCCACTAATGAAAGAAATGTAATTGTATAACAACCTGTTTACATCTTTTTGTAAATCTAAATTTTTCATATAGTTTAGCTTAAAAATTATATCCAGTCAATGGTCCATGCAAATGAATTAGCATACTAGCAAAAAGAAGCCCAAGTGCAGAGGAAAACATGAACTGAATTCTAAAAAATATATTAAAGAATAGTTCAAAAGTAATTTACTCAACTCATACCTAGCATATCTACCTTTGCTGAATTTGTCAATTTAAAACAAAATAAAACACATTCTTATAAGAGGTCACAAGCAATATAACTGGTTAACAGATTATCACAAGAACTTAGAACTTTTAACTCTATTATTGTTGCCTTAAAAATCATCTTCGTTTTTAGCTGGAACCTTACACTTAGGAGTCAGGTCCCTCTCTGCAAGCGGGGTATTAGGAAGGACGGCTAGACTGGCGAAAGGAGGGTGGAGAGAGAGGGAGCCCTTCTCCACCTTCTGTCCCAGTTAATGTTTGAAAACACTGGTCTGAGTCATCTCCAAATGCAGGAATACTTAAGTTTGCTATAAAAAATATTGTGTCCTGTGATTGACTTTATGCAACACAGGTGCTCAAAAGGAAAGTTCCAGTTTCCAGAACTAAATGTGCCATCAGGCAAGTCAACTGAGTAAAGAAAAAACCTCAGAGAGAAATTAAACATTTTGTCAAGGTTTCTGATGACAATGCAAAAGCAGGAGAGTACACTGTACTTTAAATAATGCTCTGTCTGTATGAACATGGACTGGCCTAAAATGGAGGGGAAAAAAAAAACAAGGACAGTTCTGAGCCATAGCTTTCAATTCAAAGGCAAAGTGTGTCCTGCCCCCCCACCCTGCCCCCCTCTCTCTTCCCCTCCCCGTCTCCCTTTGTGTGTGTATACACATACATACATATATTATTGTATGAATTGGCAAAATATATGTACCACAGGTGGGCACAGAAAGCTCCCAGTGCTGCCTGATACTCCACTCCCATCAAT
The DNA here is from genome assembly GCF_000325575.1 of Pteropus alecto. Classification (NCBI taxonomy): domain Eukaryota; kingdom Metazoa; phylum Chordata; class Mammalia; order Chiroptera; family Pteropodidae; genus Pteropus; species Pteropus alecto. Next base: position 4,599,204 of record NW_006494612.1, on the reverse strand, counting down.
CCCCGTATCTGATACTCCTCAATAGAACCACTTCATTCCCTTGAGCAGTTTGGGGACCAATTCTGCCCAGGAAGAAGTAGTCTCAGGATCCCCTCATCTGTTGCCTGGAGGCTTATTCCAGTCCTGAACAACTGTTCTTAGTGACAGAGACCTCTGATAAGAGTGGGAACCAGGAGGAGGAATAGGCAGACTGGGTCTGTATTCACTCTGCCTCTCAGAAGCTGGGGGAGCTTTGGTCCACTGGAAACACCAAACACCTACTGAACCAATCAGGGGCCAGACTCAGCTCTGATCCTCAGTTTCTTCAGCAATTAAAAAGGAATAACCTTTACTTTCAGCCAATTTTCTTCCAGGGTCCCTAGTCCCTTCCCGAGGGCCAACTTCCTGAGAACTAGTGTAGGCTGTGAGTCTGGCTGGAGGCACCAGCCACTCACCAGCTCCAGGGCATTTCCCTCAACCCCAGCTGCTTCTGCCCAGTCCCCGCTGCTACTTCTTGGTACAGGCAATTCCTTACACCAAGACCTTTTAGCCTTTGGTCCACTTCTCCTCATTCCTCAGTTTCCCCACCTGTCTTGGTTTTCTCCCAAGGGCTGCTCCAAGAACTTTCCCAAAGAACCTAATCCAACTGCTTCATCTGTAAGTCCCAGTTCCTTCCTAAATCTGGAGCCATACACACCCAGCCAAACTTCTGGTATGTACGGAAAGGATTTACAAGGCTAGACAGACATAAATATATCACTAAGGAAAGTATGCTCAAACTGGCTGGCTCACGACCTTAGAAAACCAAATTTCAAACATGAGAATGTCATCTATTAGATCTGTGTTCTCTTTATGACGTCCGAAGAGAAAATGTCTCTCAGTAACAGAAAAAGCCATGCTTCTTCTGTGAAACTGATCTGTTTTTATTTAAAGGCAATTACAAATTTGGAAGCTGATCTTATGTCCCTTTTTGCTTCAGCTGCTATGAAATTCAAGAGCCAAATCTGTGGCCTAACTCTAGCACCTGTCAAAAATTATACTGTCCTTACCCTTAGGCTTCATCCTTTCATACTGTATATTTTTATAAGCTATCACTATGGTACAACAGGAGCACAAACATAAAATTTGAAATTGACATCTTATAGTAAGGTGGTCTTTGCTTTTCCACAGGCGTGCATCCATCCAGGAATGGCAGATCTGTGTCAGTTTTTAGAGGCAATAATAAAGCAAGGGGACTGCTGAGAATGTGGATGGAAATGAGGTGGAAGCAGGACTGTGCCCGACACCTCTCTCCCACGAACCCTTACAGGATGCATAAGGGCAGAGCCAGAATAAAGGGCACAGAAGCATACCCCATCACTCTGTGGAAGCCAATTTTGAATGATAATGAGTCCAATGTGTATTTAAAGTGGTTTAGATTTTCATTTAGCTAAAACCTAGGAGACTACTGACTAATAGAATAATGATAGCTTTTCCTAAGGCGCCCTGAATAACCTTAGAAGAACTCTAATAGGAGGTAAAAGGCATCTATAAATTGGCATAAAATACGGGCACACCTTGTAGAGGCTCTCAGTTGTTCTGGGAAAGAGAGCCCAGCTTCACTCTGCTGAAGTGCCGAAAAGTACAGAGGGCCTCCTGGAGAGTAAAGGAGCCATGAACACACTGTCAACTGGGCTACAAATAGTGAGCAGCTGGTCCCAGGCCAAGGGGCCTGTGAGCTCTGACCAGCTTTTCAATCTATCTAGCTTAGGTTTAGGCATCTTCAGCAGAATTTAAACTTCAGGTGGGAAACCTCTGCTCCCAGGAGCTGGGAAATGCTGAAGACTTTGCAGAAACAATGATTGGTGGCTGAGGGGTTCAGAACAGACCTTCCCAAGATGTGCTTGCTACTTGGCATGGGGATTATTCTGAGCTGAAGGTAATGGAGACCCTACAAGCTCATGAGAAATGTCTGCCCTCCCTTAATTACCTACAAGAATCTAAACTGGGGTTCTTGTCTATAATGATAGAGATAAACTTTTATGACCTACCTATAGGGCAGGGCAAACTTCTAGTTACTGAATATCTGTTCTTTCTATCGTCCTGCAAATGACCTTCCTTCCCTCTGAAGTCCCAGGTGCCTGACCTCATCCCTTAGCTCAGGATGCCATATGTATCTCATTTTAACTGTCTCTAAACCTCTCATGTGTGGGGTCTCTGACTCTCTTGTGTATGTGGGGTTCCAGTATGTATGTATGTAATTAAATTTGGTTTCTTTCTTTTGTTAATCTATCTCATATAGATTTAATTGTTAGACCAGCCAACCTAGAAGGGTATAGGAAAATTTCTTTCTCCTCCACATGGCAAAGCAAGAGCCAAAGCCACAGGTCATGAATTCAACTTCTCATTTCAAAAAGGACAGCTCTATGACCCTGTGCAGGTTACCATGTTTGAATTTCATCAATATGAAATAAGATTTCTCCTGCCTTTTACCTCCTATTAGAGTGCTTCTGGGGCTATTAAGGGCTCCTTAGGAAAAGCTATCATTTTTATTATTCTATTAGTCTACAACCTCCTAGGTTTTAGCCAAATGAAAATCTAAACCACTTTAATACACATTGGACTCAGTATCATCCAAAATTGGCACTGTGTCCCAGTAAATGCAAGTTTCCAGATGGCAAGATTCTAGGTGAAATCATCAAAAAACTACATAAGTGGCACATATTATTACGTGCCTTCCACTCATTAATTCACCCAACACTCTGCATGTTAGGGATGAGCCAAAGTTATCTCCTTTACAAAAAGCAGACTCAGTATTCTTTAGTGGTTACACAAACAAATAACAAAGCCAAAGCGAAAGGCAACTCCCTCCTCCCTGTGCCCTGCAATCTATCAAGCGAGGCTCTGTGTTTTATCACTTTTCTTTGAGGGTTACAAAACTTCTACATGGAATTCTTTGATTACTGTAATACTTTTATCAACAAAAGAAAATTAACTCCAACAACACACTGTATTGTCAGAAATTTCTTCATCAAAGGTGAAAATGATGACAGATGGGCAGAAATACATGCCAGGATGCACAGCTCATCAAGACTTCCTTTCTTTCCAGGCAAGGTAGACTCTGGGCCCGTGGGGGCCTTCCTTAGTGCAGTCTCCTAAGAAATGCTGTAACTGTTTATATGCACATCCCTATATTCTGTAAACTTATCAAAGGCAGTGCCGACTTCTACATCCATTTTGGTCTTCCATGCATCACCACATTGAGTGAATGAAACAGATGAACGAATAATCAAGTCCAGGCAGCACATTCTCATGCCCTGTCCCCAACTGACCATGTCATGTGAGCCCTGGGGTTAGGCCTAGACCCTAGCCCAGGCTACAGAAGCTAGCACCACTGCCACCAACATGCTGCCGAGGGACCAGACCACCTTCTAACCAATTGTGTGGCAAAGAAAACTATTCACAGAAGTTTTATGCAGGTAATTTGCTATAGTTTTAGTTCACCTTTAAAACATGTGCAGATTAATTCACAACAGCATTAGAAATCCCATTTTATAAACATTTCAATAATCATTGTGGAGACAGAAATCTCCTGGTTAACATTAAAAGTGACCAGAATTGGCACTCTTGCTTTCAGTGTCAAAGCCAAAGAAATCGCTCGTTCGAAAGACT
>NW_006494612.1:4587160-4595558 GCF_000325575.1 Pteropus alecto | reverse complement strand
AAAAGAGCTTAGCATTATCAGACTTTAATAGTTAAAAAAAGTTATTTTGGGGACTTAATTCCCAACAAAAGAGATCTGAGTCTACCAAACAGTATGCCATATATGGGCTGTCCAGCATTAAGACTAGTAGAACTGTGAATTTCCCTTGTAGCAAATTGCTACCAGTTAAAGCCACTGATCCTGCTAACTGTACCCATTCCTCTGGTACAAAGTAACTAATTCTTGTAAACACCACACACAGTGTATTTTTTTTTTCCCAAAGTCACAGCCCTCAAAGTCACAACCACTTAGAAATCTCAGGCCCCATCACTTTGAATTAGAGGGCTGCCACCAGACGATCCTTCTTCCAAGTCTGGAGGTTTATAAGGCAGCATTCTGGGCACCTGAGGATGTCCCCCACAGGTACATTTCCACAGAATGCCTCTGCACTGGCCACAGTGAAATTAAAAAAAAAAGCCTTGTTCCTCCCTGGAAGATAATGTAGTGGTGTCTGAAGTGAGGGACATGTCCGGGCAGACAAGGGCATGATCACAGATCCTCACGACAGTCGGGCAAGTCTTCCTCTGACAAAGTGGTCGTGGCTGCAGCGACCTCCAGAGCCAGGTCATAACCCATAGTGGCCTCACTGTGCACTTTCAGGTAAAGCTCCTTTGCATTGCTCATCCTTAATTTCCTCATCCAGAAAAGAGAGAAATCAGATGACATCCAAGGCATTCAGTTCTGGAACTCAGAGCATAAATTTGCTTCTCGGATTAGTCCCTTCCCTAGAAACTCCCCCAGGAAACAAGGTCCAGGGGAGATGGACAGAATGTTAGGTGCATAAAGTGGATCTGCCAAGAAGGGCGGTCTCAGTTTTAAAAGTCAGGAGTACCGGGCTGGCGGATGTGGGGCTAGTTACACCTAGCATAGGTAGTGAATAACAGATCAAGGTGCCCACTGACCTACTGCACTGTTTTTTTATGGGTCAAACTTGGCTTTCCTAGCTTTATATACAGGAAACAAGAGAAAACAAACTATCAAAAATCTGCCCTGAAAATTATCTTTTTTGAAAAAGAAATAGCCTTACCCATTAAAATTTTCTAGGAGTCACTTGTCATCCACATTACAAAAACCTAACTGGCAGGTATTAAGTTAAAGAGGATAAATGCATCATCTTACAAACAGCTCATTTAGTTTCTTCTAGCTCTTTTAAGGCATCTGTTTACATGCAGAATGCAAAATTTTCATTTTAAAAAGTCTAAGCTCTTTTAAAAATATTATTCGTCAATGACTGAGAAAAGAGATGTTTCTGAATTCTTACAACTAGATAGAAAAATTTCCACATGACCTCTCGGATGAAAAACTGCCTCCCACTAGAACACTGGGCCGGGAATCTTGGACTTCTTAGTACATGCTTCACCTTTACTTCACCACAAGTTCTAGGACAAGCCACAAGCCTGTGGGCCTGCTTCCCACATGTGGAAAACAGGATGTTTAGGATGATCCCCATAGTTAATCTAAAAGCAGCCGGTAGGCACTTACTTAAGCAGCCATTAAAAAATGGCCTATGCTGAACCAACAAAGAAACTGATTTCTCCTTTTTTTCTGGGGGTTAAGAGGGCAAGGAAAATATTGTCCCTATATGATAATTAAAAACTCAATTTATGTAGTATTCCAGAAATAGCCTAGGTTGTTTTTAGGGCTTTTTCTTGGAGTATACAGCCTATATTTTAAGTATTGAGAAAGCTTTATCTTTCTCATTAATCTCAGAAAAAATAGTCACTTTATTTTTCATGCAGATGAAAAATACCAGACAACCAAGTTCTTTTAACAAAGTCTTGGCAGCAAGCTGCAGATCATTTTTCATGAAAGGGTGATAATGGAGAAAAGATGGAACATACAGTTTCCTATTTCTTTCTTCTCATTCCTTTGCCCCTCAAACACAGGGGACTTTGGGAGATTTAGTTTACAGACAGAATGCCTCTCCTACTTTGACAAAGAAAAAACTATAATTCTGAACTCCTTGGAAGACACTATCAAAACAGAGAACATTATTACTTTTTTGCTATTCCAGAGCCACAGAATGACTTTGCTTTTTCCTCTTTTTCCTTCCAGAGTAAGAAGTGCTATAGTTCATTTTCCTCCCTCAAAGTTTCTCAATGGTTCCATGACTGAGACTGAAAGCAAACTGTTTGCATTTTAATTATAAAATGTGCTCATTACTGATACCATTTGAGAGTACGTATGTGTTGTTTGATAATATTCTTTTAAGAAATTACATAATGGCTCATCTGTCCTGAACCCTGCCACTGCCCCTAATATTTCACCATAATCACACAACTACAACCCTCCAGTTTCTGCCAAGGTATTTTTACTAGGCCATCACCCAATGCTCCTAGATCCTTCTTTGCCAATCAAGCAATCATCCATGGCCTCCTTCTCCTGATGCTTCCATCATTCGACACCTATTCACGTCAGGTCACCTTCTTGAACCATCACACACAATGTCCTGGGCCTCAAAGTACGCAGCAGACTCAGAGAAAAGAATGAAAGCTAGACCTAAAGGACCCACTGGTTTCCAAAGCCAGGCCAAGCATGACGTGGCTGCGTACCCAGGGGTGACATACAATTAGACTGGCTCCACTTCCACAGGGAAGAGGGAGAGGGGAAAAGCAGTAACCACAGGGGAGTTTAGATGTGGTTGAGAGTGACAGCATCTCTGTGTCTCAGTTCTGAATCTGCAAAACATGACCTGGGTCACCCTCCTTGGAATACACATCTACTTTGCAGTGAGGAGACAAAAGGCAATTTGGAGAGTCCCATCCCTAAGAATAATTACACTTCACAGGAGTGTAAGTCGTAAAAGCCTTTTGTGTTCAATGTGAAGGCTTGCTTATCTACAACCTAACACTCGATCTGTTCTTTATGGGTTCTGAAAGAGTGATGAGCCAGGTAGAACATATCTGTCTTAATTTTAACAAAAGATCATGCAAACTCCCCTCCTTTCTCTTCTTTTAAATCAAAATGAGAGATGTGATAGGAAGGAACAGCCCAGTGAAGAAGTCTCAGGCAGTATTATAAAATCAAAATCCTTAAAATTTGAATAAATTAGTGATTTTAGAGTTTATTTCATCAAAGTAAAGACATCCTAATGCAGGTATCCCACCTCCATCACTTACCAACTATACAGCCTTGGCCAGTCACTTAACCATCTTGTGCCTCAGTTTCCTCATCTGTAAAGAGGAAGAGCTAATATGCCTAAAGCTCTCAGCAGTGTCTGGCACATAACAAATGTTCAGTTAACAGCAGCTTTTAGTTACAGCCATGAAAATGATGTGTGAACCTAAGGCTGTGACTGCACACATCACACCCTTTTGCACCAATTCAGATTGAAGATATAATGGTTTTTGCCCTTTGTGGGGGAGGGAATAAAAGCTTTTCCAACTTCAACTACAACTCTCCCCAGTTCAGCATTATGTGGAAGTTGGAGTATCAGAACTTTCTCAAACAGCTTCCTAGAGGGACTTTTTAAAAAGGAGTAGAGAAGATAGAAGTCCTGGTTACCACCTTCACATCTGGACCACAGGGGTCAAGGACTCAGATCCCCATGATCCTCGGGCCAGGAGCCAAGCTTTTTTGTCTGCAGCCAGCAGACTTTTTCTTATAAGTGTGATTGTTCCTTAAGGCACTTTAGTTCTCTGTACATGCATCCTAGATGACAGGTTTTTTTCAAGATATCCCCCTCTCCCTGTCCCCAAAACATGCAAGCAGCGGCCCATCCTTTTGAAAAACCAAAATGGAATTAACTGACACATGCTGACACATTTCATCTGTGAGTAGTGGCATCTTAGGGAAGCAACCTGTTGTCCAAAGCGCTTCAAGTTCCTACCAGCTGCATCCGACTGACTTCTGATCTTAAAAATCCCTAGTACTTTCCTGGAGTCCAATTCTGAATGCTGTCTACAGTTAATGGTACAGTATTCAGGACTCTCTTCCAAACTCTGGCCCCAGACATAAGTTTCTCATAAGCTTACCCCACCACTGCATAAACCTCCTGATGTCTCAAAACCTGGACCTGCCTTCTTGATCCTTCCTTCTCAAGAATCTTGATAAATCTGAGGGAATGACTTGCCTGCCTTCCCCATTCCCAAAGAGATACCACAGATCACTGTCCCTCTGAAGCACGGCACCCAAGCCATATCATCTCGGATAGAGCTTCATGTAGGAAAAGGTATGCAACGGCAGAATTTGTAACCAAACTAATCCTGTTATTTATTTATTTATTTATTTATTTGGTCTGTTTAATGTGTCAGATATAAGAGTATTTATGAATCTCAGGCAACATTCTGAAGCAGCTGCTAAGAGGTCCTTAAATGAACTTTCAAGTCCTGGCCAATCCACTGTTCTTTGCACTATTTATATTCCTAAAGCCATCAGCTATGTTTGATATGGCTGATCATGAGGCTCTGCTTAATGGACTACAGAATCCAATGATACCGACAAGCAGCAATAACTTGTTTTGATCTTTACCTGGCTTCACCTTGTGGTGGGAGAGGCTGTGTGCCTTTCCAGAGTCTGAGCCAAGATGGATGCCATCTCCCCACCACCGCCTCTCGCCCCTGACCTCTCACGAGAGCTGCTTCACTTTCCCCTTCACTTCGCTCATCCTCTCACACTGATTACACCCAGCACATTTTAATCTTATCTTTCTCCCACATGTCCCATGTCCGTCTGTGGATGAGTCAGTGCAACTACTCCCCTGCCCGATGCTGGTCTGAAAACTAGGAACATTCCCCTCAAAAGACCAAAACAAACAAGGGTAAAAGATCATGAAACAATAGGAAGCCAAACTAAACACAAGTCCTTTGAACACAATATACACACTAGGGTGAACAGCGGGCTTCCTCTGTGCACCTTAGCAGGTGCCCTTCCCTCTCTTCCCCCCCTCCCCCATACAGAAGGCTACATGGCAACAAGGATCTGCGGGGGCGGGGAGGGGACTCTAGAACACTCAAGCTAGGTCTCTGTTACCTTTCAGCAGATAACGTACAAGATGCTTGTCATCTTTTCCCACCCCTGTCAGAATTCTGAAGCCAGGATGGTATGAGAATTTTGATTTTTGACTCCTAAGCTGTCACCAGAGGAATTCTAAACTTAGCAAATGACTTAAAGCAGTGGTTCTCACACTTCGACTTGCAGTAGAATTACCGAGAAGTATGGTTACAACACAGATTGCTGGGTCCAGAGTTTCTGATTCAGTATGTATGTGGGCCTGAGAATCTCCATTTCCAACAGATTCTTGGATGTTCCCAGATGCTTAGATACTGATGCTAATGATATGGAGAGCACGCTCTGAGAACCACCAGCTTAATGCATCAGAATACAGGAGAACTGTCTAGTGTATCAGATTAGGTTACACAAAGGAGGGGTACTAAATGCATGTGTCTCAGTTTTCAAGTCTTATGCAATGACTTGAAATAGCGCCATCTCTTCTTACAAATTCCTGAAAACTTAAAATAAGTTAGCTGGGGTCCAGTCGAGACTAGGAAAACAAGTGGGAGTTGGAAACTTAGAGAGACCACACTCATTTATAGGAAAGGACGTGGAGGAGGAGATCCTAAACACAGTTTGTTACGTAAGGATGCCCTTATCTTAGAAGCCACAACTGTCCTCCTAGATCCCAGCTTGACAGTGCTCCTTTTTATATGGAGCTTCCAGGGAGCAAACTCCACCTTGTAATCTTCCCATGGAGAAGAGGATAGAAATAGGTCTAAAAGTCAATACTAGAATAGTACATAACTTCCACAGCCAAAATCTTTCATTTTTCTGACAATGGTTTTCAACTCTAACTGTACATCTGTAATCACATGGGAGCTTTAAAAAATATAGATGCCCAGACCCCATACCTAGAGATTCAGACCAAATTGGTCTAGAACAGGACCTAGATATAGGTGTTTTTTAAAGCTCCCTGGGCGATTCTCAAATACAGCGAGGTTAAAAACCACCAATAGAGGAAAAGATTATAGGTGGACGTTGGAAAGAGAGAAGAGCAGTGCGCCTCCTTTAGATGATGTCCAGTGAGAGAGAAAAGGAGAACAGCTGGGAATGATTAGGGTAAGTAAAACTGAGGCTCTTAGTTCCTGCAACTGATCTAAGGATCAACTCTATGTCAGCTGTCTCGGGTTCAAAAATCAGAAATGGCTCGATGATCGAGGAAGTGCCCTCATTTACCAAAAACCTGGTACCAGTCCAAAGATCTATTAAGAAACCCTTTTAACAAGATGTACTACTTTTTTAGAAGAATTAATAACTAGAAACTTGAAGCAGGGAGCTTTAACTTCTCACAAATCCTCTGAAGTTTCGACTTTGAAATCATGTATCAGAAAAACAATAAAATTTATCCCTGAGCAAAATTAAATTTTTGTTTATTTGTCGTTGTCGTTGTTACGGGAAAGCGAAAGACTGAAGAAGCAACTTTCAGAGCACTTGGTAATTGAAATTATCCTCCCAGTAACCACACTGACAGCTTTCGAAGCTGTAAGATCATGAGATGTGGATGATAAAATCAAGATAGAGTTATTTTCTTCTCTTCCTTCTTGACTAGCACGGATGCACGTGTTAACAAGCTGGGAAAAAAAAAATGTCTGAAAGCTTTACAACCCTGTTTAAGGCAGAACGATGAACACAAAACAGACCAGGGAATCTCAGGGCAGGTAACACAGACAGACGTCAGGTGAAATTAGTTCTGCTCACATTAACAGGCCAAACACTGGGAGCAGAGAGAAGAAAAATCCAGATGTATTTCCACTGCGTTAACAGGTAAAACTTATTCATCAAAGTTTTTGACTTGATTAGAAAACAAAAACGTGGATAAATATGCATTTTAAAAATGAGAATTTTTTTATTAAAATAATCAGTTTTGATAAAAACATTAATTACTTTAAAATCAATTTAGAAGACAGTAGTTTCACTAGCATGAGTTAGCTTTCCTAATTTAACACATGGTACTTCATTTATTCAGTACTGACTGCCCACGAATTAACTCAAAGCATTCTGATTTTATAAAACTATACGAATAAAGTTCCCTTCACCTCCTAAAAGAACATACCTACTAAATGCCGCCCATGGTCAAGTGCCAAATTTCACCTTAGTAACTCACATGAAGTTTGAAAGGGGTAAAGCCTAAAATATGGTCCAAATGACCTAGACTTTCAGCCTAAAATAAGGACCGTTCTTGGAAAGGGAAGACACTAAACAGGACTGATTTAAACAATTCAGTTCAGCAGAGGACATGCATCTATTCAAACAGAAAGCTGTAAGCTTATCTTTATTAGACAGGATTGGAGATAGAAGGCCTGATCTAGGCCACTAATTTCAAGAAAAGTATACTAGCTCACCTAGGAAGTTATCTATCAGGAGGAGCTTAAGAGCCCAAGCATACCGAAGAAAGCATGCTCACACTGGTATTAGCTCAAAGATAGCTTTAAAATAATCCGGCTCACAACATATTCATAGCCCATTCCAGGCTTCTCAGGGTTACACAAATGATGCACCTGCTCTAACTGATTATTATTCTCCTTAAGAAATGCAGAGGAATGCTCAGGTTCAGTTTCAATTTTTATTTAGAAGAAATCACCTTGCTTAAAATGTAGTCCATGGGCCACTATCTATTTGCATGATAGGTATATTCATACATGGCAAATGAATGTTAATAGGACTATACTAAAATATAACTAGTGAATAAAGATATGTCCCTTCTCATTTTACCCACTAGGAAAAAAAAAGGTACATAACGCAAACTAAGATGCAGATGTACAAGGGTTATATGTATGAAGGATTACATTAACAAGTCCTTGATTTGGAAATGAATGCTGGCACAAAGCCTCAGGATAGCTCTTGTGTAAGGTAAAAACTGGAAGAGAAACACTGAGTTTTAAATTAGGTAAATATTTTTTAGAAATTTACCTACAGGAAAAGTTCTAATGGAGAGGTCTAGAGAAAGCATTTTATTTTATAAAACCGCTACGGTATTAGAAAAAAATTAAACTACATTGAGTTTTAAAATTTAAATAAAAAGAATAAAGGAAAGGAAGGTAAACAGGCTTTAAACATCACTCAGCTGAGCCCAATATGAAATATGGAACTGAGAGAGTTATCTAGATAATTTATGATGAAAAAAATATCATTTTAAAATTCAATTATTAGGTCTACGGCCATGCTACCCTTAACAGACTGATCCAGACTGATCTCGGAAGCTAAGCAGGGTTGGGCCTGGTTAGTATTTGGATAGGAGACCACCTAGGAAGACCACGTGCTGTAGGCATAAAAAATAAAAAAAAATAAGGGATTGTAAGCTGACAAGGTCCTTGCAATCTGTGAGGTCAACCAAGGGTTGCCTCAACTAAAAAATAAATAAATA
>NW_006494612.1:4575511-4587078 GCF_000325575.1 Pteropus alecto | reverse complement strand
AATAAATAAAATTAATTATCAGAAAAATTGGGACACTTCAGGAAAAGAAAAGCAGTTTTGAAATTTGAATTACGTGAATTAATGACTTAACTATCCACTTGATCTTTCTAATGTCCCATCAATTTTCAAGGAGACATCTGATAAGCTGTATTTGATATAATTTTACACCCTCCTTAAACTTCAAGTTTACACCCAGCATTGTACCTTTAAAAGTCCACCCTGGCCATGGCCACCTTCCGTTGCGACTGCCTCCAGCCCCACCACCTCCCCCACTCCACGGCCATATTCAGTTATCAGGCAGAACCATCTGCCTGCTCCACATTTATCATAGGGTTTCAGTCTATCTTCTGGACACGATCCAGACACTACTCACCTATCTCTACCATGAAACTGAGAGTTCTGAAATTTTTTCCAACATGCACAAGATTAGTATTCTGCTGGCCACATTTTATTTTAGGGCATGTGGGTCCTGCGTTCCTGTGGCCAATTAAAGCCATCATTTCAAGTTCTATTCATATGTATTTCTACCTTAAAGATAAAAACAGAAAGCTCTTTAATAAACACTTTAACACGGCCAGCAACTTGCATTATGCAACATTTTCTGTTTCTGTCTTGGCAGTTTGCCTTTAAACGCTAGTAACTGCACTGCAAAGAGTCACCACCTCACAAAATATTTTTAATACCTTTAATTATGATATTTGATTCGGCAGCCAAACTTCTGCCAGGAACTTCTTGTAAATTTGGTTTTTCCTGAAATCTGTTTTTCTTGGTATTGTCTCCATTCATCTACCTACCTGAAGCCTACAGAAGCACAGATATGCTGTTCTTCCAAGGCAGAAATTTCTCAGATAATAGCCCAACCCAAAGGCTTTCTACACACTATGTATCACTCTATTAGTTCTAAATAGGACACTTTGTATCTGACCCATAGTAAATCATGGTCACACAAGGTAGTGACCAAACAGAAATGAGAATCCCCAAACCAACAGGTTTCTAACTGAATTCTAAACCCACGCCTCCTACTCTCCTGTTAAAAGCCCAGGCACTGACCCAATTCTTAAGTCATGTAAAAATCAAGGGAAGGAGCCTAAATCACGGGTCAAAGTCCACCCCGCATCAACACAGAGAGAGGTGTTAGTTACCCTGACTCAGCCACAACTGGAAAGATAAGCATTCAAGACAGTATTCCAAAGGATCAACATGGGGATTAGTGGTAATATACGAGAAGAATGTGGCACACAGTAGCAACTCTTAAAATGCCAGCTATTTTTAAAAAGTACAAACTTCCAGTTATAAAATAAATAAGTCACGAGGATATAATGTAGATCCTGGTGACTGCAGTTACTAACACTATTGTACATGTGAAAGCTGCTATGAGAGTAAACCTTAAAAGTTCTCATTACACACATAAAAATCTGTAACTATGTATGGTGGTGGATGTTAACTAGGAGCTGAGAGGGCTCTAGAGATTCTGGCTTAGCCTTACTACCATCAACAATGACAGTGAATCGAACAAGGCTCCATTTTCTCAAGCCCGGACAGGGTGAGGGACGAGAGGATTCTTTGACACTATCCTTCCACTAAGGACCCTAGGCTCTTCTCTCCCCTTGAAGACTGACTGTTCTAGATCAAAGCTCTCAGTCAGACTGCACAGCCTTAGGTAACCCACAAGCCCAGACTCCACAAGCACAGCATACCACCAATTTTTCAAACGAGGCCGAGAAGAGGAAATTCATTAAGAGGAGTGAGGACAGAGCCAAGGACAAATGCTAGTGGAAATGGGAGGGTGGGACAAGTTCTAATAGTTCTAATCAGGAAATCAAGGAGAATCCATGGGTCCGTTCAGTCTCTCACAGCAGGATGAAGAACGAAATTTCATTTACCAGAAATGAATGATTAAAATTTTAATTTTAACAAAATCTTTTTATTATTCTCCTCTATTTGCAACCCTGCCCATCCCTCTCTTCCATCCCTATGCTCCTGTGCTCATGTCCTAAGGATACCATAACAAATTACCACCAATTTGGGGACTTAAAAAACAAAATGCAAGATGTGGTTCCATAGTGTAGCGGTCAGCACATCTGCTTTACATACAGAAGGTCCTGGGTTCGCACACCAGTGGAGCCACGGTCCATGGTCTATGATCATGCCACCCTGAACAAGCCCCATGTCTGATCTTGGAAGCTAAGCAGGGTCAGGCCTGGTTAGTACTTGGATGGAAGACCACCTAGGAAGACCGGGTGCTATAGGCATAAATAATAATAATTTTAAAAATGCAGTTAGCATTAATATGATGACTAAGTGGAAGGCCAGGGGAGGGAGGGAGCAATCAGGGAGATCGTTCTATGAACAATATAGATTTCTAACCAATGTACTGTATACTTGAAACTAATTTAAATAAACAATTTTTTTTTTTTAAAGGATTCTCACAGTGCTGGAGACTAGAAGTCTAAAAGGTGTCAGCAGGGCCACGTTCCCTCCGAAGGCTCTAGGGGAGGGCCCTTCCTTGCCTCTTCCTGGTAGCTCCCACCAATCCCTGGTGCTCCTGGGCTTGTAACTACATCACTCCAATCGTTGCCTCAGTCTTCCCTAGGCCTTCTCTGCATCTAGTGTGTCCTCCTTTCTTCTTTTAAGGAAACCAGTCACTGGATTTAGGGCCCGCCCTAAGCCAATATGACCTCATCTTAATTTAGCTAATTACCTCTGGAAAGACCCTATTTCCAAATAAGGTCTCATTCTGAGGTTCCAAAGGGACATGAATTGTGGAGAGATACTCTTCAACCCACTACAACTCCCAAATTAAAATAAACTACCGCAACCAAAATAGGGGGCAAAGTGGCGAGACATGACAAATCTCAGCATCACAGAACTATAAGAAATGTCAAAGTTATAATCTCCAGGGAATCCATGGACACTAAATCTGAGTTGGAAACAATACATCTTTTACCTTTCTCTCAACCCATGGAAAACTGATGTTTTGGAAAACATCAAAAATCTCAACCAAAACAGCACTACAACTCGAGACATTCCACTAACCCAGACACCTGAATGAATACTCTGAAGTCTGGTATGAGGTATAGATGAACGTTCACATATATATTATCAGAGGCGGAGTAGCAAAAAGATGAAAGGCAGGGGAGGACATTTTTCAGTTAAACAGGCTTTCATTTAACTATGTGGGGATGGGATGTGGAACATGGGTCTTAGAAAAGCAAGGTTTCTTTCTAAAACATTACTTTAGGTTTTTAATCACCCCTCCTGCAAGTTATCCTTTTCTGATGACGACATAAGCCTACACAAAAGCATTATATATTAAAGATCTTTTTTGTTTTTAATCCAGGTATTACTTTTGCTATGTGGGGAAAAAATACTTGAGATCAGCTTAAAGTCTTGTGTACTCCCTCTGCTGGCTCTGAATTTAAAATAAATTCTTAATGGCTTCAGGAGCCAAGTTATTAATTTCTCTAGATATCTAAAACACAAGAAAAAATACGATATGGATTCTCCCACACACACACGCAAAGGTCTTCAAAGAAATAAAGAATTACAAAACACATACTGAAAATTGCCAAAGCCATCTCCCTCTTGGCTTTTTTATGGATTCACTCCAAGGGAAAGCTAATGCATTTCATTTGAGGCAGGGGTCACTTCCTGTGTTGGTCTTGTCCCCTAACAAGTGTACCAAGAGCTTTTCTTGCTCTGTGCTCACTTCTCCACTGCAGGACTAGGGTACATTTGGATAGCCAGGGCAGGTGAGCCACAAGGATAACCTGACTTCCTCATCGTAAGTGATTAGTAGAGTAGAAAATTACTGGAAGGACCACAGCCCATCAGAGAAGTTGGTCCATTTCTCTTTGTAATGTTATCTCATAATAGCAACTGCCGCACTGCAAAGAAAAAGTCTCAAGATTAAAATCTCAAAAAAACGTCCAAGTGAAAAGTGGAAGACATACACTCTAGAAAAGCCCAGCTTAAAACATTCTCCAATCATACATTTGCATTTTACCAGGAAGGAGGAATACTTCACAATATTCTATAGTACCTGCTACTGTACTTTTTTCCAATTGGGGAAATTGTGATATTGAGAAATGACAGTGTTTGATCAAGAATAAAATGGTTGAAGATACTGAGTCTGTCTGCAGCTGTGATGCAATCAGAATTGGAGTCTTCTATCATAATCACCAGCTCACCCACCTATTCAGAAAACTATCTCAGAAGACCCACAGACTGGCCCCTTGAAAAAATCCATCTCAAAGACTGCTTGCTTTCTTTTCTTCCTTCATGTGTGACTTCTATTTTCCAATCCATGGACAGACAACTTCAAGTATATCTGGGACTTATACCCCAAAATGCAGAACATTATGGACAACTTAGTTTTACACAACAGCTTTGCTCCTGTAAAAAGTGGGCTAGTAAATTTTAGGCTGAACAAGTCCATGGTGACTCTTTCTGGATGGTACATATTGACATGGCATAAAGTGGGGTACACACAGAGGGCAGGCTTGATTTAACTTTCTCTTAACGAAAGGTCATTGCAAGATCAGATTTCCCTCAGTTTCTGTGATGGGTAGCAACTGGAGCTGATGAAGTTTTCAGGGACTTCTACACTAGGAAACGAGAAACTGAGAAAATGCCTTAGACAACAGAATATTGTATCCTAATTACACTATATCATATCGACATCAACACTAGGAGGTCCAAAACTTAGGTCACCTTCATAGCTACAAGTATCCAAAAGACTCTACACATGACATTACCTCACTCTTGAGTCACAACACCCCCTACCCCCTTTCAGTGTCAAGTCCCAGAACACAGCTATCCTCGCGGGGTGAGGACGTAGTGACCCCAAAAGCAGCTCCAAGAATCAGAAATGCTTATTTATCTGGTAAACATTCATTCCCTTCTCTCAAGGCTCTTACACTGTACCTGAGAATATACAAGAGTCACAAAAAAATGACAAAAGAAGTGGGCAGGAGTCAGGGGGTATGCTGGGTAAGGTGTTGTGAATAGAGCAGGCTTTTTCAGCAAGATGAGCTGAGAGTGCTGATGGGGAATGCAAAAAGAGAAACACAGCTACTCCAGTGTGAGGCAGCCTAGAGGATGGGGGAGGGGAGCAAAAGGCGAGCAAATGAAGTAAGAGTTTGCAGAAATGGAGGCACTAACGCGAACAGCTGTGAAACCACAATGGTTAGCAGCAGATATTACAGAACGGTGGTGCTCTGGGCTCATAAGGACACACTCTGAACTCCACCGCTGCTAGCTGTGGGTCCCGGAGCCAGTCACCCACATGATCCTGGACTGTTTCCTCACCTGTAAAATAGTTAGATGATCTCTAACATTTCTTTTAGTTCTAAATTTGAGGCAAAAGTAATGCAGATGAGCTGTCTGTATCAAGGCTCCACATTCACTCCAAAAGAAGGCCAATCCTACAGCAGGCCCCATGAGACAGAACTGGGATCCCAGATGAGTCCAGGGCCCCAAGTGGGAGGATTTCCCTAATCTGGGTGGATATGGGAAAGCCCCAGCTTTTCCCAAACAGATCCAAATTATAGGAGCCATGTTACAGTGGCCCTGCATCTCCAAAGCAAGCTGAAAATAATTCGCAGAGAATTAAAAGCCAGCTCCAAGCCAGAGCTCAACACCAACTCTGCCATTTGCTGATAACTTCTCTGCAGACCTGAAACACAAAGGAAAGCAGAAGTACACATCTGAAAAAGGCAAAGAGAATGGACAATAATGACAAGTTCACAGAACACAGATTTGCAAGTTTATTTTCTGTCTTCTCCCAGTAAAACACAAACTCCTGTGAACTGGAACCGTATTTGTCTTGTGCTATTATAATCCTGGGGCCGTTAGAATATCCTGCACACAGTATGCCTTTGACAAATATCTGTTGAATGAAATGGCATGTGATTTAAATGGGTAAAAAGGGTTTTCTCTTTCCAATCTTTTACTCACTTCCGGTACCCCAGCTGTAATGTCCACTGATACCCACTTGTATGTATGTCACCCCCAGTTCCTTCTATAGCAGCAAAGAGCCACAGTGGCCCTTCCGGACTCCTCAACTTATGATACAGGAAAAGGTGAGGAGGAAAACAAGGAGTCAAGAATAGGATCAAGTCCGTTCCCCTACAAGAAAGATGAGTGAGAATGAAAATAAAATAAATTCCATATTCTCTTCAGCCCTGGGAATCTGGAATCTGATGCATCAGCAATGGTAAGTAAGATACCTCACCAGAACACACAGGCCTAAAAGGGTCTTATCTTCGCAATTTTTAATCAAGATCTTTGGATGGATAGAGTCTGCTAAACTTTGTCCAAAGCAAGTAAATGACTTTTTAGTGGGACAAGGCCACTTCATTAATCTTCCAAATAAAAATATCTTTCATATTTTAAATAAGAATCACAAGTAGAGTACTAAGAAGTTTAACTACAAGATGTTCTTCTTCAGTGTCATTCTCTTAAAATAAAACCCTCCTAAAATCTCCTAAAAATAAGTCTGCATAGTTTCATTTCATTTTCTAAAGAGATAAACATCAAAACACTTAGCTTCTTTTTTAAAGCATCTTTCTGCTACATGGGGCTCACAGATCAAAGTTTAAAAGGGCCAATTTCTTCACTTCGTAGGTCAATGACACAGCTTTGAAAAAGAGGAAAAACAGTCCCCCTAGTGTACTGCTGCTGTAGGAAGAGGAAGTATATTAGTTGAGAATCACTGACGAAGACAGTACTGCCAAAGGAAATTACAAAACAGCATTTTAGCAACATGGACCAAGCAGAAGACAGATTCTTCACACACGACCATAAACCGGCCCTTTGGTGGTACTCCAAAGGTAATTGAGGTCAGAATTACAAGACGATGTGTCAATATTATGATTTTGTCATTTTGAAATTTAAAAAATATGTTTTTAAACATAAAAGTTGCAGTTAAAATAACATTTTCTTAATACGGTATGTTGAAAAGGAACTGGATGCACTAATCTAAAAAACTCTTAACAGTGAGGGCGTAAACAAGCATTGTGTGGCAGGTCAGCCCTCATCTTTTTACCTTGGGAAAAAGCCATAGGAGCGGATATTCTCATATGAAGGAAGACTTGGTCTCTTGAACTACTCTCTGAAGTGGCAGCAGAAGTCCTCGCACAGTATCTTACACTTGTGAAATTGTGGGAACCACCACAGAAACTCGTGGTTGCCTAACATCTTTGTGCCCTGACCCATGGAAAAGGCAGGTGTGTGGGAGTGTATAGGAAAATAAGTGATAAATAGGGCTTACAAGGGAATCTAGAGTCTTTGAGGTCTACCCAGGACAGGAGAAACTGAGAGAACTTACCAGTTTAGTTATGGGTACAGTGTAAGTAAACTTAATATGAATTGAAGGAAATGTAATCTTTTCTCCCTCTTAACCACATCTGATTATTCATTTCTACTTTAATGCCTGAGGTAAGGGAACCTGTAAGATATCTATCACCTTTCTCCCTGGCACAGCATACATTTGACAAACCCAAGTTAACCAAGAACTTCCTCCTTTTGTTAAAATGCTCTCTTCTGTGCCACCTTTATCACTTCACAATCCCCAAATACACATACTGATAGGCACTGAACTGCTACACAAACATGATGCACTCACTCGGCCTACATCAATATTCATCTATCTTTTGATGCTCAAAATAATAACCAAGACGTTTTTTAGACTGAGGCAAATATGCTTTTCAGGAAAGCAACTTCTACTTATGTAAGACTACTCAATGCTTAGTAAATGACCTTAAAAAAAAAATCAATTCAAAGAGAAAAATAGTGTGAGAACAAAGACTAAGAATTGCGGCTACTAGTTACTTCTGTACTAACTAGCTGTGTGATCTTAGAACTAAGTCACTAACTTGAAAAACCAGGTTCTTCACCTATAAAATAAGGCCACTGAACTAGATCAGTGAACCTCATCCCAGCAGTACATTAAAATCATCAGCAGGACTTCAAATCTCTCCCCGCTAACCACCACCAAACACTAAAACCTCTCCCCCACCACACACCAGCACAATTAAATCAGATTCTCTGGGTATCAGTATTTTTTTAAAGATTCCCTGGTGATTCTAATATGCAATCAAGGGTTTGAATCACTGGTCTCGATTCTTATCTCCAAGGCCTCAATTCTAATTCTTTCATTCTATGATCTTAGGGTAATAATCCTAGTTACAGGATCTCATAAATGCGATGGCCCAAAAATCCACAAAAGTAAAGTCTAGACCCTGCATACTGTGTCTATAGTACACATACGACTAGGAGACATTAATCTGAATTCTAGAAATTTTAAGAGTTTTAAAAAATGAATACATAACTCAGAATGAAAGTAGTGTGGTTTAAATGCACATGCATGCTTCCAAAATGACTAATCGTGATAGAAATCAACTTCTGAAACCTGGACATATAGACATGGGTCACAATTAGGTTCTGACCTCTCCCTTTTCCTTCTTCTGGTCCCACTAAACCACAAGCATAAAAAAGGGTGGCTATTAGTCATATCGGAATATGAAACCAGCTCCAGTTTCAAAGGGCCTTTTCTATCATCAAAGATTTGGAAGTTCCTGCATGGCTGCATCTTTGGATAAAGGTCATCTTACAAAAACTCTAGATTATATTCCTACAGTCTTCAAGGATTAGTTGTCCCATAATACTCAAATGGAACTGGTGTAAAAATTTAAATTAAAAATAATCATAAAATGTGTCCTTGTATTTTAAACATATTAAAAGTTGAGAATTTCAATTTATACTATTTCATAAGATTTTAAAGAGAGATTAAAACAGCAGAAAAGGGAAAAAGAAACTATGAGACCAAGAAATGGTTAGGACATAAAACCACAAAGTAGGCCCAAAATTTCTACTGCAAATCCTGCAAACTACATGAAAATATAATTTTCTCCATTCTCCCAGTCTCAATTCATGGCTTCTTCTGGTAATAACACTTTCTCACATAAATCTTTCCTTAAAAAGTCAAATGCTTTTAAATTGTTATTATTTTTAACTATAAGCACAATAGCAAGAAATGGTAGTTGTGGAATTACTCTTGTAACCTTAAAAATCATAAGAAAGGTGAAAACCCTTCCTATGTTAACTTTTTAACTAAAAGTTAGCTAACTTAATTAACAGATATTCTGCACCAAATTAAAACATGCAGGATTAAATTTCAAGTGTGAGAAATCTGAAAAATATTCCAAAACCCCAAATCTATCTCTTAGATCCTGTAAACTCACCCCTTCCTAGCATTGTACACTGAGATTAACCCTTGCTATCCTCTTAGAAACTCAGTTTTAAAAGGCATCACATTAGCACTGCTTTAAAATGGAACTCTCATCCTTTCTTGTAAATAGCCCTCGTATCACATAACTGGCATTCCTTTGCAAAGAAATAAAGTCGAATCAAATATAACATTCATAATGTCAGCACTTGTTAAAGGAAATGAAACAGAATTGTGAAATAATATCACAGCAGACGTTTTGCTTTTAAAGTTTGTTTAATCTAAACAAGGTTTAAACCTAAACAAGACCTCTCCAATACTGGCCATTAAAAAAAAACAGCACTTTACCGGGTTTTTTTAAAGCAAATTAATAATCAATACACTAAATTCTTTAGCTTTTCACATAGTTTCCTCTCTAGTGCTTCAGTTTTCCACTAAGGTCAAATTTCTTATTTCTTACATCTACGGGAGCCCAGGAAGATACAGGGCTCCCCAAAGACAATAAAGGAAGGGAGAGAAGGAGGAAGCAGCTACCCATTAAAAAAAAAAAAAGCTAATTGCAAAAAGAAGCAATTGCAATTGTACAGGACTCTCTTTTGCCTTGGTATTGTCACATTCATATACTTGGATAAGAGGCTAGAAAAATAAGGTGCCAGGAAGAGCAAAGCAGCTGGGTATCAGCAGAGGCACAGGGGCTAATCTCTTTGGATGCCCAACTGCAGGAAGTCATTACATCATAGGCCTTTCCACACCTCTCTCCCTACCACGTGTCCAGTGCCCCAAGAGGCTGAAAAGGAACAGTAGAGAGCCTCTCTTCAGGTTCACTTATTGGTAGAAGCCATTACGGCCCAGCCCTGCCACCAAATCTCTCTCCCAGAGACTTAGGTAAAGCGCTGGGCCCTGAGTCCTCCACACCTGGACTCCACCTCTAACAACGCTAGAGTACAGCCTCAGCGGGAGCAGCAGGTGAGGCCAGATCGTTTCTCGATGGCAGAACTGGCTAGTTCCAGGTCCCAGAACATCTCAGAGGCTACTAGGGGCAGATTTACTGAAGAGACATTGCTGAACAATAAAGATGTCAAGAAAGAGGACCAGGAGAAGGCTTGCAACCACTGCTTTTTCTAATGAGATCTTTACGCCTTTGGGAGTTAACAACCACAAACCCAAAACTTGGACCCAGGGGTTCTCATCCAGCTAGTGACAACGCACCATGCTCCTCCAACCTACTGGAAACCACAAATCCAACCCCTCCACCGGGCACCAAGTCCAAAACACTCCCCCGCGTCCGCTCGCTCCACCTGCAGCGCCCTCACCGCACCTCCACTATGTTGAATTCTACTCCAAAGTTGGCCCCAGACCTACCTCCTCCGCGCTGTCTCGGGAATCCGGGAAAAGCACTCAGTTCCGTCTGATCTTCCCTCACCGGAGTCCCTTGCCCCTTCTCTACACCTGGCCATACCCGAAAATTCCCAGGAAGCCTCCTTCCCCCGGGCCCCCTCCGCGGCCATCCCCAGGTTCCTCTCCTCTGGACATAACGCAGAATCCCCAAAGCCTCACAGGAGAGGCTCTCTGCCAACCCCTCTCCCGGGTGCCTGCAGGAGCGCTCCAACGAATCGAAGGCGCGTCTCGTACTGCGCAGGAGGCCCGGCGGGTCCCGCCGCCCGCCCGAGGTGGGTACGCACCTTCCAGCCGGCAGAGCTGTTGCTGTCGCCCTTATCCTTGAAGTAGGGCACGCAGCGCACCATCCACTCGTAGATCTGGGACAGAGTGAGCCGTTTGTCCGGGGAGCTCTCGATGGCGCGAGTGATCAGGTCTGCGTAGGACAGGTTCCCCCAGGCGTTCCGCCGCGACGAGCATTTCCGCGGCTGCCCGGAGCCCCCAGCCGCCCCCGGCTGCGGCGGTGGCAGTGGCTGCTGAGGCTGCAGCGGCGTCTGCGTCGCCCCGCTCGGCGCGCCCGCGGCGGGGGCTGGCCCGGACCCGGGGTCCTGCCCTCCGGGAGCCAGTAGCCGGGCCGAGTCCTCGAGCAGCAGCCCAGCGCCCAGCGTGCCGCACCCGCCGCCGCCGATCGCCATGGCCGAGCCGGCCCGACTGCTGCTGTCCTCGTCGTCTTCATCGTCCTCCTCCTCGGGGATCATGGAGTCAGCGGCCGCCTCTCCCGAGGGCTTGGCCGGGCTCCCCTGGAGCTCCGGCCTCTGCAGGGGCCACGTACAGGAGCGCGGCCGGCTCTGGGGCTCAAACTCCGGGTCCAGCTCCACTTCCAGTGGAGAGAGCGGGGCCGGGGACGCCGGCGCCTCTGCCATCTTCGCCGCCCGCCCGCGGCTCGGGCTCTCGCGCTCTC
>NW_006494612.1:4560368-4574965 GCF_000325575.1 Pteropus alecto | reverse complement strand
CCGCGCCTTTAAAGCGGGCAGCGGCCGGAGCTGGCGCAGCCCAGCCGAGGTCTGAGCCCGAGACGGGGCGGGCGTGCGTTTGTTTATGTTTCGCTCGGGCCCGCTCAAGTGCTTCCCGCGGCGTCGCCGCCAAAGTCTGTGGCGCCTTCGGCTCTTCTACGGGTCCCTGGCCCTGCCGCCTCCGCGCTCCCCTGCTACCCCACTCCCAGCGGAAGAGACCGAACTGGCAGCTCCTTTCTCCCCTCTTCGCCCGCTGGCCGCGAGGGCGGACGTGGGTCCGAGTGCAGACGAGCCCTTGTCACTTCCAGAAAAAAGAAAAGACGGGAAGGGGGACAGGCAGCTCCGCGGGTGTTCGCAAACGGTCGAGCCGTGCAAGAACGGCCACTTTGGGATTTTGTGCGGTTTATTTTCTCACAGACGTTGTGCCCTCCACCCCCTTCCCAGTAAAGGACAAGGGGAGGGGACAAGTAGGAACATAAATCTTCCAACAGGTCGGGAATCACCAAGTCTCCCGGGCCGCCAGAAAACCCGGACTAGCACGTTCATCACCTCCTTGCTCCCGCTGCTGCCATCTTGACAGTTTTCCCCCCTTCACTCAAGTCCTTTAAAAACACTAGCGGGAGAGAAGAAGGACGCGCACACCGAGTCACGGGGAGGAAAAAGGGAAGCGCCTGGCCCAGCTCAGAAGCAGATCCGGAGTCACCGGGAAGGCGACCGCCCCGCTGCACAGCTCTGGCGCCTACCTCGGTTCCTTCCCTTCAGGGACGAGGGGGGAGGACGCACAATCCCGCGCGGGCCCGGGGCACGGCGAGGAGGGGGCGCGCAACCTCAGCGAAAGAGAGGCGCTCCGGCCACCGCCGCAGCCCTCCAGAAGAACCGCCTGTCAGCCTGCGTGCTGCCGCCTTCCACATTCCTCCTCCTCCCTTCCACGAGCAGGGCGGCCGCGGCAGCAGCACAAAGTTATAGACACACGCAGGGTGCCTCAACCTAAGCTGACGGCGGGCGGGTCCCCGCCCAGGGGGAGGGCTGGGCAGAGGGCCCGGGTGTGCTGGTGTCCGTGTGTGTGCATGTGTTTGCGTGCACTCGCGCGCGCGCGCCTGCGCGGCTCGGCTCCGCGGGGCTGCAGGCGTGGGTGTGGGGGAGCGCGCCGCCGGCCGGGACTCGGCGGGCTCCGGCAGCGGTCCCTCCCCTTCTCCTCCTCCCTCCCAAGAGCCTCAACCACGACAAAGCGCGGCACTGGCCAAAGAGAAGGAGAGGGAGCGCAGAGCCTCAAACTCTCCATGAGCATAGTCTCGTAGCACTCGGGGTCCCCGGCAAGCGCGTGTGTCCGCCAGGCTCTGGGCCCGCCCTGGTGTCCGGTTCCCCATTAGAACTGGACACCAAGTAACACCTGAGATAAAATGCTGACCGTAGATAGCAAGGGTTGCCTCGGCGTGGAAATACTGACAAGCCAAGATGTTGGTGCCTTCAGGACTTCGATAACCTGATGCCCTCAGATTTGATCAGGCACCAAGCGGTTTACACTCTTACCCAGGACACTCGACCGCAATCGTGTTTCACTTTTCAGGGATTTGATGGCAGACGAGGAGAGAAGTGTAACTAACTCTGGAAAAAGCAAATTATTCCATTCTTAAACCCAAGAGCAGATTTTGAACAACTGTGAATGGGAAATAATTTTACTCTAATTTGTAAATGACAGCAAACGTCTAATTGCGCATTTTTGACTTTTTAAAGAATGATACTCCTTTAGGTTTAGAAAAAAAATCTTTACAAGCTTTTATCCAATGATCAGTGCCCAAGTCATTCATTTGTGCACTAAGAATACCCTACATGCGACATGCACACCAAAACTCTATCCACTTTTATCAGTATCTTATTTCTTAAATCCTTCCAAGTCACTGGAAGTATCTTTGAGTCTAGAGCGGGCTCAGCAACACCCCGATACACAAAAAGGTCCAACCCAGCGTAGGCATAAGTCCGCCCACCCGGCGGATTCCAGGCTCCGGGCTTTGAGCAAGGCCCGTCACTCAAGTGACGCACGGCTCCGCCCCTGCACCAAGCTAGTTCGACGCGTACAAACAGATGATGTCATTGTATCCAAACGCGCGTGACCCGGGAGCTCGGCGCCCCGTCGCCATTCGCTGCGCTGCTCACTCGTCAAGCCATGCGGCACGCTGACTGGCCGCGGCCACGAGTCTCCAGGCTCAAGACACCCCTCTCCGCCCCCCGCCTCCGCCCCCAGCAAATAATAAACAATCGAGTAAAATTCTAAGGAGGGGAGGGAGGAGAGGAGAAAGCAGAAGCCAATCCTTTGCGCGCCAACAGAGGAAGAGTAAATGGGAAGGGGACGTGAGAAGACAGGGGTGGGGAGGGGAGGGAAGGAGCAGACCTGGGGCGATGGGTTCCGCTGCGATGAGGTAGCGTTGGGGTAGGAAAGTTGGAGAGCACTCTGCGGGGCGCGCCAGGCAATGAAGGGGCGTTAGGGCCCTGGAGCCGCGGAGCTCTGGGCCCGGGGGCGGTGCGCGGCCCGCCGAGGGGGAGGAGCCTGGGACGCGCAGGGGTGGTGCGGGCGGAGCCGGCACACACGTGCGGGAGGAGGGCGGGAGCGCGCGCCCCACAGGCTCGCTCTGGGCGCGCGCCACCGACAACCGCGCGCGCTTGTTTACCAGCGCACGTGGGTGTTATTTTTAAATGGAATGTAGTGCTGGCTGCACAGCAGAGTGGCGGGCGCGTGGGGCCGCCTGCGCTGGCTGGGGGACGCGGCGGGGCCCGCTCAACGGCTTCCCGGGGCGCTGTTCCCGGGACAGCGAGACTGTCCCCACTGCGGGCTTCCAATGCAGTCGGGGGCTCAGACCCGGAAGCCTCACTACGAGTTTCGCGCTCTGCCCAAGCCTCAACGTAGACGAGGTGTTCCCGCCACGGAACACTGCCTTCGTAAGCCCGGGCTCGGCTCCCTCATTCACATTCCGGGGACAAAGCCACCTGCTTCTCTTAGACCTAGAGGCCGTGCCAGGCCAGATTTCACACGTTCACATACTGGCACACAACACCCTGGCTGCGAGGTGGACTCTCATTACCTTGCATGGTTTGTGCCCTTGTTGCAAATGTCCCCCAGTCCATGTGTGCAAGTCTCCTTGGGCTTACAGCTCTGTCCAAGTACAAACGCACTTCTGCTACATCGGGTTGTCTTTGGAAGAGGAACTCTGGAAAGAGGCCTCTGACTGCTTCCTGGGGTTGCTCCTCTGCGTGTGGCTCCTCTCCTCTCATTGTGGGTCTGTCCGCTGAGAAGCCCTGGTTTTGTATTTGGTTTAAAGCTTCGCAAGGCGGACCTTGATTTACAAGACAATTCTCGACTTCAAGTGCCCATGGTGGCGGGGATGGTGGGGGGTGGGGGGTGCGGGGCTAGAGCATATTCCCTGGAGTCTGGTGTTCAGCTTTGCACAAATAACCTGAAGGCCAGATCACCAGGGCTTTGCACCGTAATATCGCATAAAATCCTAAGGTACACGCTGTAAAAGAAATCCACCCTTTTTCTTCTCTAAATCTAAGCAATCTCGTCATTAAAGTGAAGACGTAGAAAGAATGTGTTTACACTGGCTGGGCTCTTAGCCATTAGAGTTTCACTAAAACCATGTTGAGTGCATTTTCAGAATGTATATCCCAAGGGCATTCCAAGAAAAATGGAAGAGCTAAAGATTCAGTAGATTAACTGAGCTCATTGTGACCCTCTTGGTGAAAAATGGGGGGCGGGGACATGGAACATCCATTTTTTTTCAAGGAGCTGACAGATTTAGTTGAGAATATGATACCGTTTTTAAAAGTTCAGTATTTCTGGAGTTTAAAAACAGTGCAAGACAAATACAAGAGGTCATACATGTAGTATTTGGGTAAGTTTCAAATGAATTGAGGATCAAAACTTCAAATGGCAGTGACTATAAACATTCACCTTGGTAAATGTGCATCTTACTCAAAGAATTTACCCTTGTAATTTGTCCCTATGGCAAACTTTTGAAAACTCAGAGGTTGAATCTCAGTGAGTGTTCTTTAACCTTGAAATTGCTTTGACCTTTAAAGCCGCCTTGGTCTTTTTCCATTTCTTCCCCCCACCTTTTTTCTTAACTCTTTAATACAGGAAAGTCGAGTGAGTTTGTGGTTGTTGATCAAGAAGTAATGCCATCATGACCTTTGAGGTAGAATTTTTGGTCAAAACTTTCCCCACTTCTTGTTATACCCCATTTATTTCTACAAATGATTTAAGGTGGTAATTGTCCACTCCATTTGTAAATTCAGCCACTAGAGGAACAAAAAATATTTCACCTGAACGAGCAGAGTAGATTCACCATTTCAAACATGCAATTCTAAGGGTAGATGCTAGGGCTCTGCCTCTGAGGGGGCCACCATTCAGCAGTCGTGTTCCCGCCCAGTCCTTCTTGTATCAAGGTGATACTCCTTGTGATCCCAGAGCATACTGGCTAGGGACTGAGCAAGATGCCTGTCAGCAAAGTGCTCATTTTCCTCTTGGGTCGGCTGCTTCTACATCTGTCTCAACAATGAAGACAGGAAACACAAATACAATATAAGCCTCCAAACAAATATGTGACTCAGCTGTAAAGAAAGGATCCCTAATATTCAGGTCTGTAGCTGCTCCCCTTCCTTTGTCTGACACCCTCATTAGTCCCTTCCGCTGACTCCCCACTCCTCAGCAAACTACTTATGTGGAAAACATTTACCGAACACTATATACCAAAGAGCTTGAGCTTTGGTTTGTCTTTCAGGGCATCATTCTAGACACCACCCTCTCTGAGAGTTTCTGGGGTTCCTGTCTTCTCTCTTCCTCTTTGCCACCTTCAGGTGTGACATACCCTGGCAGAGCCTTGTGGGAGAGGAAGAAATTTTTCTCTACCCTTCTAGGTTCTCTCAACTGGTCTAATAATGAAATCTATATGAGACTGATTAACAAGAGAAAATAACCAAATTTAATTACATACATATGTATGGGAACCCCACATACATGAGAAATTCAGAGACAGAAAGGGAAAATGAAGTTTATATGGTAGCCTGAGCTAAAGGATGAGGTAAGTCACCCGGGGCTTCAGAGGGAGGGAAGGTCATTCACAGGACAATAAGAAGAGCAGATATTCAGTAACTAAAAGTTTGCCCTACCCTATAGAAAGGTCATAAAAGTTTATCTCTGGTAATAATTCCCATTATAGGCAAAGCCCTCTATTTAAATTTTTCTAGGTAGTTAAAGAAGGGGCAAAAGTTTCTCATAAGCTTTTAGTGTCTCTGTTGCCTTCAGCTCAAAATAATTCACATACCAAAGTAGCTTGGGGAAGCCTATTCTAAACCTCTTCAGCTTCCCCCATGTCATTACAGTGCCTATCCTATGGTTCATTTGGAGGGCAACTATGTGTGTTTATACGGAGAAAAAGTGGGGGATCCAAAAGAATTTGAAGACTTACCTGAGAGGGAATCTCATAAATGAGAAATTGGGAAAGAATCTATTTTAGTTTTATGAAATGATGATATCTAACTTTTATTTGTCCCTGAACTAAGCACTTTATTTGCAGTGTTTAAGTCTCAAGAAGACGTTATGAAGTAGGTACTGTTGTAAGAACACCCAAACTTGTAGAGAATTTTTATGAGTTTATTTGAGCCAGATTGATGACATACACCGGGGAGCAGGATCTCAAATGCTCTGGAGAGTAAGAGTTTTTTCAGTTTCTTTTATGCATTTGAAATTAAGAAGGGAATGTAAGGAAAATTACCTGGAGGTGCGAGAAAGCAAGGCGGGGATTGAATTACAGGATAGTTATAAGATTATGTACCCTCCTGAGGGGGGGTTACGGTTAATTTCAAAGGTGCGTTAACCTAGATGCACAGAAACAATGGACAGGGCTTGCTTAAGGCAAAAATAAACCTTCTACTAAAGAAGTTATATGCCTGGGGTGTGACTATACACAATGACCTGCTCGGTTAGGAATTTATAATTAGATCACCATGTGAGATTACTTTCCATAGAACCCTTTTTTTTTCATCCAAAATACAGCAGTGCTAAACGGCATAGAGGTTAAGAATTCAGGCTCTCAGGTTAAGTCTGATCTCCTTACCAGCTGTGTGACCTTGAGCTGTTATTTAACCATTGAGCTTCAGTTCCTCATTCATAAAATGAGAATAATACCTTCTAGGATTGTTGAAAGGATTGGGTTAAGTGATATTATGAATCGAAAACATTTAGAATTAGAATACTAGGGGAGGTACTTTTTAAAATAATGATGCCCAGGCTCCATCTTAGATCAACTGAATTAGAATCTTTAGGGGTAGAGTTTGGCATCAATATTCTTTTAAATGTTTTCCAGATAAATCTAATGAAGTAAAGATTGAGAACAGTGAGCTAAAGCTCTCTCTTCTGTACTCTCCAGTATTTGCACTCAGCTATGACTGACTTCTGCTTAAGAATGATGATAGAGCCATAAAAACAACAAAAACAACAACAACAACAAAACTACACACAAAGAAGCATATCCCGTACATATAACATCTCACTTTATCTATAAAACAACCTAACCCAGCAGGAACCATTCTTTTGATTTTACGGGGCTTTTCCCCAGGTCACACAGTGAATGGGTAGACCCAGGATTTGAAATGACGGCTGTCTGAATCCATGGCTTGTGCTCCTCCCCCAACCTTGCACTGTCTCTCCAATAGTATTTCTTTATGTGGGCCATTTGGCCTAGAGAAATGGAGCTGGAACCACACAAGCACACATCACCCCAAGCACTAATTCAACCAATCCAAAGCTGGTGGTTGGCCAAATCCTCCCCATCAGGTTGTTTTTTTGGCTCTCTCTCTAAAGCTTTTAAAGTTTTCGAGTCATTTGCCAAGATTTGAAAAGGAGATTTCATCTAAAAACCAGATTTCTAACTCTTCTTGAAAAATTAGAAGATATGGTAACACTGGCATCATAACTATATGGCAACGATTAGCTGCTATGTGCTCTCCAGTTCACCTCCTTTTCCTCAGGCCCTCTTCCCTCATTTATGTATCCTGACCGATCTCTAGGCATTTGATTTAGCCACCCGAACTTGTGTTTCCTACCTTTACAGTGGCATGCTAGAGTTGGCTCTTTCAGGTTCACGAAAAGTAACTGTGCACATCTCTTTCCAGCATTTTGTTCAGTAAATCACATTGGTAGCTTGATATGGACCATTGTGAGAGTATTTACTCCACAGAAATTGATAAATACGAACAATCGAGTCTTTTTTTTTTCCCCCTAAGAGTCAGTAGGGCCAGCACATCATTGCCCCTACTCCACTCAGCCATTGTATGGTGTTCTGAGGATGAAGATTTGTTCTGAACAGAAAGCGAATGGAACAGAAGCACTTGAGAAGCTGTAACTCAACTCTGCTTAGCAATTGGTTATACATTATCTAACCTTGTTTTTAAAGTACTTCCATTTAATGCAGTGGAGTAGATACCCAGAACAAACCTCTTGATGAAAAGTAAAGCTGGATAAGATTTATGTACTATTTTTTTAAAAGTGAATCATGTTGCTGGCAAGAAAGTAAGAAAACCATGAAGAACAAAAACAAAGTTAAGGTGGGATCCCTGGGAAGTGAGCGACCTCCTAGAAAATCTGTCAAGCTACAGTGTCCTTGAGCTTCCACTTCAACAGTTCTGCAGGGGCTGACAAAAGATAAAGTCTCAGGCCTGTCTAAGATCATGAGCATAATAAGAACCTCTCTCAATGAACATTGGTACAGCCACTATGAGAAACATAGTTCAACAGTTCTGCAGGGGCTGACAAAAGATAAAGTCTCAGGCCTGTCTAAGATCATGAGCATAATAAGAACCTCTCTCAATGAACATTGGTACAGCCACTATGAGTATGGAGATTCCTCAAAACATTAAACATAGAACTACCAAATGACCCAGAAATCTCACTTCTGGATATAGATCCAAAAGAAATAAAACAACTCTCTCAAAAAGATGTCTGCACTTCTATGTTCACTGCAGCATTGTTCACAATAGCCAAGACACAGAAACAATCTAAGTATCCACTGAGGAATGAGTGGATAAAGAAAATGTGGTATATATGCAATGGAATATTACTCAGCCATAAACAGAAGGAAATTCTGCTATTTGCAACATGGAAGAAACTTGAAAACATTATGCTAAGTGAAATAAGTCAGACAGAGAAAGACGAACACTTTGATCTCATTTATATAATTGGAATCTAAAAAAGCCCAATTCAGAGAAGCAGAGGGTAGACTAGTGGCTGCCAGGGGCTGGGGTGGGGGAAATGGGGAGATGGAGGTCAAAGGGTACAAACATCCATTTAGAAGAAGAGTAAGTCCTGGGGAACTAATGTACAGAGCTGATGTATAGTTAACAATACTGTATTGTATATTTGAAAGTTATTAAGAGAGTAGATCGTAAATGTTCTCACCACACATATATAAAAAAAAGGTTACTATGTGATCTGATGGATGTGTTAACTAACCTTATTGTGGTAATCATTTCACAATATATATGTATATCGAATTATCACATTGTACACTTTAAACTTACACGGTTACATGTCAATTATATCTCAATAAAGCTGGGGAAAAAACAATTTAAAACAAAATAAAACATTTCTATGTGTAAAAAAAAGAACCTCTCCTATAAAACTGGGACTCCAAAGAGCCAAAGTAAAAATGAATGTGAAACTGCTATGCAAAAGAGGACTCTCCCTAAAATGTGCCTGTCTCTATCCTGGAGCTGGATGGAGGAATAAAAAAAGATACATAAATCTTCCTTGTAAGTTCATAACTATGGTGTGGTCTGCATGTAAGATTGTGACCCAAATTCATGATACCATGAAATTAAAAAAAAAATTAATGAGCCCAATTTTGAAGTACTCCAAACAACTGGCATTAGCAAATGAAAATTCTCACTGGAGGAATATCCTAAACCTAGGTCCCAAAGGATACCCACAGATAAAGGTTCAGGAACAGAAATTCACAATAGAAAACACATGTGCACACAAACATACACACATGCACGGAAAAGGAAAGAAAGGAGAAGGAAGGAAGGGAAGGAAGGAAGGAAGGAAGGAATACAAGCTTTAAAACAAAATGGAAAGAAAGGAGAAGGAAGGAAGAGAAGTAAGGAACGAAGGAAAGAAGGAAGGAAGGAAGGAAGGAAGGAAGGAAGGTTGGTTCATAAGGAAGAGCAGATTCAAACAAAAAGGTCAACTACATCATATATAGAAAAGTTAAGAGAATAAATCCTAAGAGTTCTCATCACAAAACAATTTTTTTCCTTTTTTTCTTTTTTCCCTTTTTATTATATCTATATGAGAAGATAGATGGTAGCTGAAGATATTGTAGTAATAATTTTATATGTGTAAATCAAATCTTCATGCTATATGCCTTAAACTTTACAGTGATGCCAATTATTTCTCAATAGACCTGGGGGAAAAGTAAGGTCAGACACAAAAAGATTTGGGGTATTGGAATAAACAGACTATAACTGTGCTTAAAATATTTTAAGAAACAAAAGAATCTTGAGAATATAAGCAAGGAACAAGAGTCTATAAAAATCAGCCGAGTAGGTTTGAAATCAAAGTACTTCTTACTTTTAATCTTTTCTTCCCAACTAGATTTTAGGTACTTGAAGATATAGGAGCCAGGTCGAACACCTTATAGGTATTGTTTGCCAATTGAAGGAAGGAAGTTCTCAACACTTCTTTTGAAAGCCAGCAGTAAGAATTGAATTTGTGGCTATAGTTTGAAAATCCTACTGTAAGATTTGACATATCACTTCTCAGGGAAAGGAAGACAGGAAGGCAGAATTAATGAAATGCTGCCAGCTGATTGGCCTGCAGCAGATGGCACTGGGCTTTGTAAGTGGTCCATCTACTCCATTTCTCATCTTAGGAAAACTTGTGAAGTAAAAGCATGTGTTCATGTCCACTTGTTAGAAAATCTATTTTAAATGCTTAGTAATTCAAATCTTAAATACCAATTACTTTCAAAACATTGATGTGGTACTTAAAAAAAAATCAAGGCCATGTGGAACCATTCATTACCTTACAGAATGTATGGCATCTCCCTGGTGCAATCTGGCATGTCCACTAATGCGTAAAGTTTTCTGGAATGGTCTAACACTAAAGCCCCCATAGATTGTGTTTTAGGGATCAAGGGACAGTAAATGTGATTATTGCCTCTTCTACATTTATGCTTGGAAATAGAGTAAACCTGTAAAATAAGAAGATGACAGGAAAAACGTGAAAGTTAGGCAAATTTGGCAATTCTGTTATAAACAGCTCAAAACCCTTAAGTCAGAAATGAAGACTGTATATATGTTATAGCGAACCTTGCCATAGAAAAGTACCAGGTAAAGCTACCACAGTCCTTATGAGGATGGTATATTTGAGTCTGAGCATTATTCATTAGCGATGGTTCAAACATCTTAGAAGAAAGTTTCTCCTTTGTTGGAGGAATTTTTCTCTCCGTTCAGGTTCTGGTGGAGCCTTTTTTGGTGGCCTATCAGAATAGGGGTTCCAGTGGTGATAGGGGGACCTACTTTGTGAGGCCACTCAAACCAGTCCAAAAGATGGCATTCAAGGAGTCTGGCCTGAGAGCACCGGGCTTCTCACCAGAGAAGAAATTCTGGTTGGTGGTTCAATCTACCCTTCTCGAAAGGTAACTCTTCTCTGTGTGTTGGAAAAGGCTCCCCTTCACTCCTTTCCCCACTATCTGGAGTAGTTCACATTCCCTTAACATTACATTTCTTTGCCCTCTTAGTGGGTACTTGTGCTCATTTCTGGAGAGATAGCTGATGCCACCAAAATGGGTGACAAATTGCTAAGTGAGACATATGTGAAGAGGAAGTGTCCAGGCCTCCAAACACCAGTTATTTTATGAAAGCATAACATCCGAACCTCACACATTTGCACAGCATTTAGAGTTGGTCCTTTTGCAATTTCACTTCTTAAATGTATAATTTGAAGTCTTTTTTTTTTACTCTTAAAATGACTTTTAAGAATCTGTATTTATTTTGGAAACTAATAATGAAGCCAACTGAATAATTCCATAAAAGGACATAATCCCTGGGGTACTTGTCCTGTTTAGGGAACTGACTGAATCCAGTGCTTTTGGTCAGGCCTTCCTATTTGCTACAGAGAGTAGAACTCCTTTTGGAGTTTGTGGGGATTTTGCCAATGAATAAAAAGATGAGGTTAGAGCTGCCCCCTCTTTTTCACTGTGTCATGAAAATATGTTGTTGAAGAGTGAAGGGGTTATCATGACAACCAACTGGAAGAGTTGTGACCTACATGGAGCCTAGAAACAGGAGACAGTGGCCTGCACAGGCCACCATTTCTTTAGTGGACAGGCAGCGCAGAGGAGGGCCCAATAGCTAAGGGAAGTTCAGTGGCTTCAGAAACCACTGTCAGCTGTTCCCCAGACCTGACAACTCTCTGGATTAAGTAGCAAAATCACATTTCTTTACTTGCTGCATAGAGAATCAGATCTGAGCTGGAGAAACCACAGGTGAAATAATTTCATGAAGCCCAGTCT
The DNA here is from genome assembly GCF_000325575.1 of Pteropus alecto. Taxonomy (NCBI): domain Eukaryota; kingdom Metazoa; phylum Chordata; class Mammalia; order Chiroptera; family Pteropodidae; genus Pteropus; species Pteropus alecto. The sequence goes on along the minus strand of NW_006494612.1, from coordinate 4,563,398 downwards.
AAAAGAAATGGCTATTTTGACCCATTTCCCCCCTCTAAACTCAATATTATCAATAAATCATTCTTTTGAAACTGATCCCCCAGTGAACAATTAAAATTGCATTTCTTTGTCAAAAGTGTAAGAACTAGTTTGTCTATGTATGTTTTAAGTTAGTCCCCCTTCACTTTTTCATAGTTGTAGTACATTAATATTGAAATTAGGTCAGGTCAAAAGTCACATGTTGTTGTTGCTTAACTTCTGGACTCAAAAAAATACTCGGAAGATGAGAACATTAGATGACCTGGGCAATTCCTTCTAGAGGCCTTTAGTGTGGTCCCACCTAATGCTACTTCATTCATTTATATATACGTGTTTATTAACCTCGACGCTTTCAACTTATCTAATATGAAACAAAAGCATTTAAAATATTATTTAAGTATCTATGCTTTTTACTGGTTCTATATCTATGAGGTTGGTACTTCCTATCTCCTTCGGCATAGACTTTTTTTTCACTTTTTATCAAGAAACATAACATGCTTATGGAAACTCAAAGAACAGGTTACAGCTTATCTAATCAAATGCAGTTTAATGAATGGTTATTAAGAGAACACCCATAAAACTAACACCCAGGTTAAGAAATAGAACATTGCTAGCACCCTACAAATCTCTGGGGTGCCGTTCCCCTTCAAAACACTCCTCTCTCTCCTGAAAAGTAATCATTCCTAACTTTTGCAGTAATCATTTCTTTGCTTTTCTTTACAGTTTTCCACCTATTTTCATCTCCAAACACCCTCATTTAGTTTTGCCTATTTCTGATTGTCATATGAATGGGATCACACTGCGTATGTAACCTTTTCTCTGTGTTCTTTTGTGTTCTCTTGCTTCTCTCTCTTGTTATGTTTGTGAGGTTTACCCATGTTGCTGTGTGCTGCTGTACTTCATTTTTGTTGCCATATAGTAGTCTATTATTTATCTTATTTTATCAATTAACATTGATGGCTGATGGGGTTGTTTCCAGTTTAGGGCAATTATGAACATTGTTTTGCTTTTTTTAAAAATAATTTTTTATTTTTTAATTACAGTCGACATACAGTTTCAACATGGCTTCTTCGGTATATCCTTCATTATAGGACTTCTGTTCAGCTGGACTTCAGGCGGTTCTCAATGATGGTTGTTCTATAGTTTAGTTGTAATTTTGATGTGGTCGTGACAGGAGGCGAGCACAGCGTTTCCTTACCCTGTCATCTTGACTGGAAGCCTGAACACTGGTGTTCCAAATACCCCTTGGCATGTGTGCATGAGTTTAGTATACATTTAGGAGAAAAATTTCTGGGCCACAGGCAAGTTCAACTTCCTCTTCACTGAATGCCAGTCTGTTCTCCAAAGTCGCTAGACAGTTTACACTCTCACCAGCACTGTATGAGTGTGCTCCTTGTCCACATTCTCACTAGCACTTGGAATGGTAGGGCTGTTTGATTTTTTTATCTTCCTTTTTTAGTGATGATGGATTTAAATAATTTAGATTTAGTTAAGACTTATTGAGCACCTGCTAAAGCAGCAGTGCCTGTACTAGGAGCGTCTATATTTAATCATTAAGTCACAAAAACCCTATAAAGCAGATGATGTTCTTCCCATTTCATAAATGAGGAAATTGAAGCCACAGCCTGGAGGTTTCCCAGTCGAGGCCCTGACAAAGCTGGGGCTTGAACCCAGGTCTTGATGACTTCAAAAGACCACATTCTGTCCATATTAGTACACAATCTCCGTCCCCATCTCTGTTTCCCCTTATCGTCACCTGAAAGACAGCTGGCTGGGTAGCAAGCATGTTGCTTATGGCCCACCTAAGGCCCTCAGTGGGGACCAGGCTCTGACTTTGACCTCACACATGCCCTGCTTTAGCTAACAGAATTCACCGCCTGAAGGAAACATTACAGAGGTCATGCTGCACTAACCCAGTAAAAACACATTTCTCTTGTTATAAAGGATTCCTCTTAAACTCTCTTTTAACTAGTGTATTCTGTTTCAACGCCCAGAAACCCACCTCCTTCTCTTTCAGTGCTGGCCTTAGTCCTTTTGCAATGGAATCTTCCCTCTCATACTCTGAGCTAGCTAAGGGCAAAGACTATGTCTCAATCCCTTTTCGAAAAATCATATATTATGGGAAAATGTCAGCCAAAAAGGGTAAAGTTTCAGTTATGCAAGATGAATAAATCCTGGAGATCTACTCCACAACATAGGGCCTATAGTTAAAAATACTGTGTATTATATACTTAAAATTTTGCTGAGAGGGTAGATCTTATGTTAAGTTCTGTTACTATAAAAGAAAAAATTTTTTTTAATTAATTAATTAAGAAAAGAAAAAAAAGGAAGGAAAGAAGAAAGGAGTAAGGTAGAAATACATTTTTAGAGGTGACGGATAGGTTTATGATCTTGATCGTGGTGATGGTCTCACAGGTATATACTTATGTTCAAACTCATCAAGTATTATACATTAAATATGTACAGCTTTTTGTACGTCAATCATACTTCAATAAAGTGGCTAAAATAAAATAAACAAGTAAGATTTTAAAATTGTATGTCGAATGCCCAGACCAAGGATCAATGTGCGAGAAGAGCACAGAAACCAGGAGACATGGCTTCCCTTCTCTGCTCCATCCTCGGCTCTCCCAGGCCATTTGATCTTCCCAAGTTTCCAGTTCCTCTTGAAAGCAGAAAGGGCTGGACCAGAGAATCTCAGAGGTGCTTTGTAGCACTAGCATCTGTGACTGTGTTAATTTCTTCAACAAGCCCTTATCAACACCTTCTGATTGCACCATTTTACAAACAAAACTTCTGGCACATGTCATTGATACTCGCATAAAATGCCAAAGAGCTGTTTTGTTTTCCCTTTTTTATAGGTTTGGAGGCATTTTTTATTTCTTCATGGTTTATCTATTTTTAAGCATTATATTTAGTTCTTTTTTTTTAAAACAAGGGCCATTTTTGCTGTTTTCCTACTGGACTGGAAGCTCGGCGATGCCAGGGGTTGTATCTAATTTGTCTTTGTATTTC
>NW_006494612.1:4554683-4560311 GCF_000325575.1 Pteropus alecto | reverse complement strand
AGAGGCAAGGATGAAAGAGGGAAGGGCAGGAGAGAGGAAAGATGGACCGATCTTTGGAATCTGCCCATATCTGTGATATCACTGAGACTGTTGATATTTAAACCGCATTTCCTGCCTATGGAGGGTGCCATTGGTAGCCAGCTCTGACCTTTTACTGAATCTGCAAATCATCAGAGCTATACAAAATTACATTATTTTTATTGAAGCCTTTTGCAGGTACCTAATGTAATCATGGCCTTAATAAAGGATGCCAAGTGCCCCTGAGTGCAAAGGAGAAGTGAAAAATATTATAATAAAGTTACCAGACTCATTTGGCTTCTAACCATAGAAAATATACTGCTCTGGGAAACCCTATTCCTGCTTTTTTTTTTCCTGCTGAGTTGGCATTACTGTAAGGCAACCTGCTTCCTGACAGTTTCCGTTAGTGTGTTTTAGAGGTGTTCTTTAGGAAGGTTGATTTTCTTTACCTGGGTCCAGCTCTGGGCTCTACTAAATTCCTAGTTAACTGTGATTTATTATGAATATGCCCCCATTACATTTCCTCCCAATAGTTGCCCTAACTCAAATGTAAAACACAAATTTTAGTTTGCTCAACTGTGTTCCATTGTGCTTAGCCAGAGTGCCCTCCTGCACTCCTAACAACCCTTCTCCCCTTAGAAACAAGTCTTTGTACTTCTGACCTTTCCCCAGGGAGCAGGGGGATGGGAAACAGACTTGCTCTCCCTCCCTCTGACCCCCTCCCCTCCATCAAGCAAATTCTGACCACTGGCTGGTCTGGGAGAATCAGGCTGCCAATTTAGTTTTTCTTTACCACTTCCCTCTAAGGTATTCAGGAAAAGAAAACTAATCTCTAGGTAGAAAGGTGAATGGTATTTTTCCAAGCACTGGAATAAGCCTATAATAGAGCCAGACTGACTCTGGGTTAAGCTTCTGTCTATAGGGTTTGCAATTCTCAAGCCTGCTGGGCCATGGAGAGATTCTGAAGGAAGGCCCAGGCGCTGAGCCACTCTACTGTGGGGCTCGGGGGTCCTGGGACAGCTTCTGACCCCAAGGGATCTAGCCTTTACCCTGTTTCAGAGGGAGAGGGCAGAGACCAGAACTGTCCTCAGCTCTACACCAGGCAATTCCAGCACAAGGTTGAAGTGAAGGACCTGAGGGAGGAGACCACATGAAAAAGAGGTACCCGCCATCCTACTCTTGCCCCTTTCGGCTTCACTTTTGGCTGCTTGTGTGTCAGGCTGTAGAGCTAATTATGGCGATCGCCCTCCTTTCCATTCCCTTCCCCTCAGTACTCTTCGGTTATTCAGCAATACTTCAGGAGTTGACCTCGTTGTGGAAGATACTGTGTCAAGTGTGAAGAAATCGCCTGCCTTGTCCCAAAGCTCTCAGTTGCTCAGTGCTATGCTAATGCCGAGGCTGTTGGGTCAAACCCTGTGCAGGCCCATGTTTAAAAACTAGATGATAGACTCCTTAAAGGTAGGGATGTCTTAGCCTTTTCCCTTCCTGGGTTTACAGGAGCCGTTACAACGACTCTGCCAATATCCTCCAACCACTGCCTTAGCTGGAAAATTAAGATCTCACACATCCAGGCATGACTATTGTTGAATGGTATTTAGGTGCTGTTGCAAATCCTTATCATTATGAATTTTTCTCAATCAATGTATAATAAAGTAGAGCCACAATCATGGGCAAGGTCTTGGCTCCTATTGACATTAGGACAGGGCCCTCATCTACAGAAAGGTTGGGCAAAAGTTTCAATGGATATTTTGTATCTGACTGACTGCCGATTATCCCCATTCCTAGATCTCTGGCTTCCTTTCTTTTGGGATGAGGCTAAGGAAAGATGCCAATGCTTTCTCATCGGCGAGGGGATTCTGTAATAGTAGATGATGGGCACTTCACCTCTTTGTGCTTCTGCTCGAGTTGGTCTACAGCCGTTGTCACAGGAAAGATTCAGCTGAGGGAAAAATCCCTCTTTTAAAAGAGATGAGCTACATAATAAAGCCTTTAAATTTATTCTTGGCTTCATAACCACCACCACTGCCTTCATTACCACCACCACTGCCTTCATTTTAATCTTGCATAGCTTAAAAAAATTTGAATAGTTACTGAAAAGTAAATCAATTGCCTCAGGGATGATACCCCAATTTTGGAGCATTTTTTCTTGAAAGGGTAATTTTCCAGAACAATCTTGGGAGGGGAAACTAGGTCTGGCCTATGGAGGCCTCGGTCAGTATCGGCACCATTGTTTTGCCTATGTGAACCCTGCAATTAACCCGGGCGGATAGGTGGACTTTCTGTCAGAGTCAAACACTAGCCCGCGCCCCTTGCCACGGCCGTCCTGGCTGGAAGCATCCGTGAGATGCTGTTTGACATGTTTCTCTGTGGGGGTCGCTGTAGATCGTCATTAACCCCCTTGCTGTGGGCTCCCTTCTGCTGTCAGCTGCCATTGTCCCCTGGATCCATGCTAAATGGCCAACATCAGGGCACCCCTGTGCACCATTCAATCACACAGCAGGGCCCGGCAAGCTGCGCTCCGTGAGCCTGCAGCTGGGCTGGCCATCTGATTGCAGCCTCCTCAGCACTTCTAGAGCATAGCTCCACCAATGCCTCCTTGTTCCAAAGTCGTTTTGCACCAATGACATGCCTTCGCTTTAATTCTATTTCTCAAATTCCCTTCATTTGAACTACCAGACTTTCTCCCAGTGCCCAGTCCGGAAAAAAAATGGGCTCTGACTAAAGAAGGGCTTGTTCTCAGGCCAGATTTTCCAGTTTTCCCAAGAGCCGATCTGAGACTGCTCCTTGACTGCACTTGGAGAAAACCAGATCCCTCGAGACAACCTCCTCGCCAAGACCTAGCCCTCTGCCTTCTCCGCTAGTGCTTTCATCCCAGTAACCCTAGAGTCTTCTACAGATCATTTTGATTTTCACCTCCGTGCTGCCATGTGTAAGACATTTGAAGGGTCTGGATAGGAACAGAAAGACCTTTGGTGAAGTCTCAAGAAGAATTTCCTGATTAAAATGAAAACGCCCACTGATCCCTGGTATGTTGCTCATCTCACAGCTTAACACTCCAAAAGATGACAATGATATTTATGAAACAAGCTGGAGTTACTCGCTAGAAGGAGAAAGAAGCCCAGACTGGCTAACCAGCTGGCCCAAGCTGGTGCCCTCCCCGCCACATGTCTAATGTAATGAGGGGTCCCTAAACATGTAGACTTCAAGTTTCCCAGTGAAGACAATGAGATATCCTCAGAAGAGTGTGAAATTCAACACAAAGGACTGGGTATAGACAGTCTATAACTGCCACACAGATTATGTACGAAGTTTATTCAGATCGCCATTACTGTTTCCCATGACCTCTGCTGAGCCCGTGAGAAGCTTACAAGATAAGCATTCCTTCATTTCCAGGTGGAAGAGTTGAGGCTATGAGACTCAGGCTAGATCAGAATAAGGCTGAGACCTCAACCACAGCACCAGGCTCCAAATCCATCCTTCCCAGAATCCTCCCTTACAAAAAAACATTTTTCTCCTCTGCTTCTGGCACCTCTTTCAAGAGGCAACTTTTTCTGGCAAGTGTCAGGAGCTCAGCTGGTGTCACTCTCTTACTGAAGTAGAGAATGATGTCAGAATTGGAAGCATTTTCAGAGACCATCCCACAGCTCACAGTCACCAGAATGCCTGAGCACTTTGTGTGTGCCCAGAAGGTTCTGGGAGGCTCAGATACACAGGGCGCACTGATGTCAATCTTTCTAAAAAACTATCTTCCGCGACTCTCAACACACTTTACTCATCTTATCTCTTACCTGTTTTATGTCACAGTGAAGTAGGTCACACCCAGAACCGCTGTTTTGCTGATGGAGAAAGAGAGGCAGAGGGAGAGGAAGAAACGGAAAGAGGTACCTCTCCCTATCAGTTACCTTCACGATCAAACTTCGCAGCATCTACTTGATTCCCTCAGCACCTCTTACCATCTTATGGGGAACTCTAGATAAAAGTATTTCTCTCCACACTAACTCACCTGGAAGCAAAAGCTAGCTAGACACTGGCAGGTTGTGGTTTTCTCAAAGTGGAGCAAGTGTTCCCAGGACTTCCTGTGCGGAGCCTAGAAGATGCAGGTCTTTGCCTGTGTTCACTGATCTCCTCCTGCCATCTTGTGGCCATGATGTGAATGTACATGCAAATTCCAATCTTCATCTTCCATGCTCTTTGAATAAGCAGAGTTTCTGTCCCTTGCAACCACACGCTGGGAGGAAGAATCCACTGGACCCATGATTCATTTACCCCTTAGTATAAAACAAGTGAAAATGAATTGATTGACTGGTTGCATGATAAAGTTACTAAAAAGGAGGCAGAAAACATCAGATAACAACTTGTAAGCATACTGAACTTTTGCTGAAATTGGGTAGATGAGGTGCCCTGAGAATTGAGACCCTCCCATCAATCCAACTTTGTTCTGAAGTGCAGAGCTAACTATGCTTCAGGACAGGCTTTGTGAACAAATCTGAATTTAACCAGCAATGTAACCCTCACATTAGCGATGGTCCAGAACACATATCATGCCTGTGTTCCACAGTTAAATTTTACTACTAAAATTTTTAGCTAAATTTTACTACTCTTGTTTTAATTGTGAATTTTCATGTTTTGAGTAACATAAAATGCCAACAAAATAAAAGGAATTTCTTGATTTGCATAACTGAAAAAACCAAAGGTAGGGAAAACTTCAGGCTTGGATTGATCCAGCGGTTCATGTTATCCCTGGGGTTCTGGGTCTGTGTCTCTATAATTCTTTCTACTCTGGTCCCCTCTGTATGTTGGCATCATCACCAGGCTTCAGAACTCACTGGCACGGTGCCAGGCCAGGCCTCATGTCTTCATGCTACATAGCCTAGAGAAAGACAGGATATCTCTTCCAGTAGTGGCTGGAAGATCTAGGAAGCTTCCTGTCTGATATCCTTGGTAAATAATTCTCTGTCAGGACCAGATTGGATCTAGCACTTGTCCTTAAGTCAGTCACAATGCCCAAGGAGGATATGATCTTAGGACTGGCTTCAGCCAAACAGAGGCCATTCCTGGGGTTGGGGTGGGATCAGTCTCATATGACTGCAAAAAAGTGGGGTGGGAGCATTCTCCAAAGAAGACTGGACCCTGAATTTTGATTGAAGAAAAAGAATAGATGACATGGGGGTAGCCAATAAAAGTGTATCACACTAGTGGTCTCCAAATGTTTTTTATCACATACCCGATCAATAAACATGATGCTTATTTACATACAAATTAGGTCTATACTAATGTAGCAATATATATGATACAAAAATATTAAAGGTTGAAATAAAAGTAAAATTGTAAATAGTTAAGTTTTTATGTTATTTACTAATAGGGTTCAAAAAGCTTTTTCTCTCTCAAGATTGTGATTGGAAATAGCAAAAAATATCTAATTAAAAAATGAGGATAGGTTGGACTTAAAGAGGATTTTATGAATTTGACCTCAAAAGCAAGGGAAGTAAAAGCTAAAATAAATGAATGGACTACATCAAACGAAAAAGCTTCTGCTCAGCAAAAGAAATCATCAACAAGGTAAAGAGATAACCATCTGAATGGGAAAATATATTTGCAAGCAATGCCTCC
>NW_006494612.1:4552355-4554178 GCF_000325575.1 Pteropus alecto | reverse complement strand
TCCCAGTACATATATACAATAGAGTAATACCCAGCCATAAGAAAAAATGAAATACTGCCATTTGTGACAATATGGATGGATCTCGAGAATATCAGCTAAGTGAAATAAGGCAGAACAACTCAAGTACTGTATGATTTCACTCATATGTGAGATATAAAACTGAAAATGAACAAACAAAACAAAACTCAGAGACACAGACAACAGTTTAGTGGTTACCAGAGGGGAAGCGGGGCTGGGGAAATAGAAGAGGGTGAAGGGAGTCAAATATATGGTGACGGAAGGAGACTTGACTTTGGGTGGTGAACACATAATGCAATATACAGAATTGTACACTTGAAACCTATATTATTTTATTAACCAATGTTACCCCAACAAATTTAATAAAATTTAAAAAAGAAAAAAGAATAAAAAATAATAATCTTAGTTTAGTATTTTATGATTCAAAGGCCTAGTCTCAAGTTTATTTGTATACTTAGTTTTAATGGCTGTTATAACAAAACAAGACATGGATATGTAGATAGAAATTAGGAAAATAGCATTAATGGCTGCACTTACTAATTCAAGATACTAGTTTTTCAGTTCTATTTACCACTTATGCAAAAGTTTTTTCTTCTTGACACCAAAAGGTATTTTACTTTGTCAGGTTTTTTTTTTTTAAACAAATGAACCCTTAATTTGGAAGACTTTATGTTTTTTAAGTGTATAGATGTGGAAGTTTTTATAAATGGCATTTAATATCATTTTTGGCCACCAATCATGTCATGATGCAGTATTCCCAGGCAGATTCAAAATGTGCTCTTTATAGCAATAGTTACGGCTGTCATAAGGCTGCCTTTTTCTCAGTCATATTAAAACACATCATCCATCCCTTGAAGGTACTGATTTTAAAAATACTGGTTAGTAACATAGTACTAAACTACTTATCAGAGGAAAGGCTGGCAAATTTAGATTTTTTCTTTTATTCGTTTGTCAAAGAAAAGTGCATAATTTGTCTTTAAGTCCAATAATTCTTTTAAGCACTTTGCCATGAGCAATCTAAAAACCTCTATGTGGCACAGAAGGTTTTCACAGCCACCTCTATCCCTCATCCTGTCATTTACAAAATGCCATAAAGATCCTATTATTTAAAGGTCTTTTCTTTATAAAACTAGCCGTGTCAATGACATCCTGTAACACCTAAACTGTAGTGTGCGGTGATTCATTGCTGTCGAATAGAGAAGCGAAGGCGCCATCATCCAGGCCTCCTCTTGCAGCTCCCATTTCTCCCTGAGGGTGAGACACACGACGTTGGCTGTCTGACAATGAACCTAGAAAAGTGCTAAGGGCAAGCCAGAGAGCCAATGTCCTTTGGTCCCAGTCCAGTTCCATTTTACCACCTTGGAAAGAGGACAAATGAAAGCAGAAAACAGAAGCTATGCTCTGCAGAAGATGGATGGGGCAAAGGCAGGCTGTGAGCTAGAGAACAGGTATGAGGACATCTCTTGCCACCTCCACAACCCTGGAGTGCAATTTCTGGCCTTGAGGCAGAGCACAAACTGGGAACAGCCCAGAGCCTTGGAGGAGAAAGCTCTTTCTGAGTCAAGTGAGGAGGTGGCCTGAAGGTCACACACAGGCTGCAGACTTCATTCAGCCCCAAATAAGTTGAGCTCTGGGCGCCCCCTAGGAGCTAGTCGAGCAGTTCCAGCGGGAAGAAGGACCTGCTCTCAGCTTGCATCAGAGGGCCACTCTGGAGCCCTCCAGTTGTGCAATGACAACAGCTCTGGGTGTCAATACCTGCCCGTCTCCTCCTCTATGCCCGAGACGTCCTCGCCCAGCCGTGTCAC
>NW_006494612.1:4543409-4552343 GCF_000325575.1 Pteropus alecto | reverse complement strand
TTTCACAGCATGGGCTGCATTGCAGGGGGCCTCATGTGAGGGTGTAGCTCGCCCATACACAGAGTGTCTATTTTTCCCTAAACTTAATGTTACTCTCATTGTTTGAGGATTATTTTTATGCTGTTAAGTCTGATCATGTCAGTACCATAAAGGTATAAGCAATTGTTTTTAATTCTATAGACTATATTACTCTTATCAATAGAAATCAATTGATTTTTTTTAGCAAGTGAATTTAATATTTTGCATGTTACAGGATTTGGTTAAAAATATGATAGGTTATTAGTGTAAAATAAGGGGCACATTTTGATGATACCAGTAGTTTTTACACTATGCACCCTAAATTTTTGGTTTTAAAGATGAATTGTTAAATCTAGGAGGACCTAATTATAACCCATCTCTCTCTGAACATTCAGAAGAATAACATTTAAGTCATTATATCTCCCTCTTCTGAACTTCCAGAGCAGTTAGCAATTTCTTGCAGCATTTATCACACTCTGGCCTGTATTAGTGCTTTATCTGTACTCGGTTAATCTCCTGGAAAGGAGGAACGGGTCTCATCATCCTGAACCTCTGCCCTGCACCTAATGTCTGTTGCTCTGTTCTTTCTCTGCCTTTTACTAAACTTCCTGGCTGACTTGAGGTTCCTCGGTGTTTCCAGGACACTTGGGCAAGCTGCCCTGTTGGCACTTATCACTTACCCGCCAAGGTTACATATGGTTAGTAGCAGTACGGGTCTCAAATACATTGACTCCTAACCAGTGCTCTGTTCTTGGCCACCTGGCCCTTCATCAGCTTGCCTCTGGATCCCTACCCATTGGATAAGTGAAGCAAATGGATTCCTTATGAGTCAGGATAAGCATGTGCTCTGTCTAGACCTGCTTGATTATATGCCCTATCTTTTCTTCTTTGGTTGGATTGATTTCATCTCTGAAGGTGGTTTTCTCTGGGTGCTGACTTTATACTTGGGCTGATGGTTTTTATAACTTGTAGCTAAAGTTTTAAACAAATAGTTGCTGAATGCCAAGCATTAAATAATCTGAAGCATCTTTCTTGACCACCCGTGTGCTAGCGAGGATGGGTTTAAAGTCATAGGATAAATTTAAGCCTGTCACCTAATCTTTTCACTGTGACCAAGAACACAAAAATGAAGTAAAAAAGTATTTAAAGTTAAGGGATGCAGTGGGGCAGTGGGAACAGTTATAGCATCCGTATGAGTGTGGGGGTTTGGGATATAGGGACATACTGATATTGCTCAGCCCTCCCCAGAACACACCACATGGATCTGGAAGTAAAGTTGAAGAGGGAAGCCATTCTTAGTGTCAATTCGCAGGAAACAGTGAGGTCCTCATACAAGAAACAAATGAAAAGAACTGGCCTAGAGATTGGCTGGTATGTAGTCAAGATGGACTAGATTATGCTGCTATAACAAATACCATAAGAATCCCCACGGCTTATCAGAATGTAATTTCACTTTTGTTCATGCAACTTTTACCATGGGTTTCCATGTGATGGCTCATCATTCTAGGCTACTTTCATCTTGCTGTATTTGTCTCAACATTTTTCCAGGTTTTCCATGGCAAGAGAAGAAAGATCTAGAAGATCTCAAACCAGCTAATAAGTGCTTCACCTTGGAAGTGACATGTCACATCACTTCCGCTCACAACCGATTGCTCAGAACCAATCACATGACCTTGCATAACAGCCAAGGAGCCAGGAAGTGTGCTCCTTTTGTAAGCTTGGAAGGAGAGCAGAACTGGATATGGGCAAGCTCTAACAACGTATCCTCCAGCTGGAGAAGGCGGTGCTTTTTGGAACTTGCTCCTCCCAGGGAAGCTCTTGGAGCTACTTTTGTGTCTGTGAAAGTATCTGGAATATGAAGGAAGAGCTGAAATTAAGTGGAGATGCATGCTGAAGATGATCAAATTAAATGTTATTAACCAGATCATCTGGATTCCAATAATTTTCTGAGTTTATTATCTGTATGCCCCAAACATGAATGAAGTCTTTGTCTTAGCTAAGATTTGGGGAAACTCAACAAGCATGGCTCATCCTCGCCTATGGAGAAGGTGATATCAGGGGCAGGAGAAGACCGAGCATTCCAGACAAAGATGGTACCTCCCAGTCAGGAGAATCTCATTCTTATGTCAGTCTTGGAGATTCTAGTTTTTATATCAATTTAAACTGGTGAGCTTAACCAACATATAGATTCTCCTATGGTTAAAAAAATGCTAATTTTAAAGTTTTACATCACTATATTCCACATAACTTCTAGCAGAGTGCCTCACCATAAGAAGCACTTAAACAATGTTTATTCAATAAATCAAAGAATGAACACAAGGAATGAGAACTATCAACTAGCTACTGTACTCCCAAAGGCCAGCTTCATTTTATAAGACTCCAGGGTAGATCATGAGAACTGGGGCAACTTCAGACCTTATTCAGATACTGCAGAAACATTCAGGACAGGCTCAGAGTGCTGGGATCTTGTTTGCTCAAATTGCTCCTTTCTTCAGATTGTTGGATTTGCCATTCATTCCAGTAACTAACCAGCCACTGAGTCCTGTTCTGCACTGATACTTACTTGAACCATTTCTCAATCGTGCACCAACACAATTCTAATGTCTGTCCTTTCTTTTCTTGCCTTTGTCACTGGCCTTGGTCAATTCATAGAGCACTACAGCTGCATGAGTGCCTGGGACAACATCATTGCAAGAAGATGTTGTGGGCATGGAAGACTGGGATGAGATCAGCACCGTTTTAGACATACTGAGTTTAAAGAACATTCAAGAAGAGAGATCTGGTAGGCGGTTGGAAGCTCAGAACAGGAGATTGGGGGAGTCGGGGATAGGATTACACCTTTGGGGATTATTGGCATCGAGTATTATTTGTAGCTGTGGTGATAAGGAAAAGAATTTGAAGACGGATATGTATAAAAGTACTTTGTATAATATTCGATGTTGTTTTTATAATCACCATTTTTAAGAGGTCCAAGAAAGAACTTAATAGATAAGAAAAAGGAAACGGAGACAAAAGCACTCAGAAAAGAAAGAGGTTAGAGGCAGGGGGAGAACCGAGTATTCATTCATTGACACTAGAAGAGAAAGAGGGTTGGGCTGAGGGGGCAAAGTGCCAAAAGCTTCAGAGCAGGAGAAGGCCTGAGAGCACAGGGTCTGGGTCTAGAAGATGTGTTTCCCAGCTGTGTTATCTTGGGCTTTCATTTCCTTATTAGAAGTAGGGATAATCACATCTCTCTCAGAATTGCTGTGGATGAAAGGATAGGATAGGAGCAAATGCTTTGTAAGGAAGCAAGCAAGCACTGCTGGGTTAGCTATTCTGTAGTTTCAGTGGGGAGTGAAGAAGACAGGCAGAAGAGTCTAGGGAAGGAGAAGCAGAGGAAGGAGAGGAACAGGCTCTGGAAGGCAGCAGGGAGCCCCGAGGGATGCCCTGGTGTGCCTGGCTCCAGGATCTCCAAGCAGCAGCCTTTGCTCCCTGGGAGGCGCTCTGGTGTGGAGCTGGGACACCTCGCTGTAGTTGTCCTGTGCTTACTGGCTGTGTGATCATGGGCAAGAGCTCCTAATCGGCAGTTAGCAACCCTGGCTGCACATTAGAATCCTATGGGAGCATTAATGAGTACCGGTCTTGGGACCCCACATCTGACCATTGCCTCCGACTCTTCAGGGTGGGACCCAGGCCTGGGAACAGGCAGCTCTGAGAATCACTGTTCAACCCTGTGTGATTCTTGGACTGTTTTTCTGTCAGTTTGTGTTATTGACCACAAGATGGTGCTTTCTTTCTGCAAAATCTTTGACATTCACCAAACAGGAAACAATCCATTTTCTCCAGAATCCTGAAAGAATGGAGTTGAACTTAATAATCTTCACAGTATATCATTAAGCTAGAATTCAGTGCCCTTGGTGTCCAGTCATTTAATGTTAAGCTTTTCCCTTCTGCCAGGAACCATACTGGGTTGAGATGTGTCATCTACGCTTTTGCATTCCTCAAGGGTCTATAATACAAAGCAGTCACTTATTGTTGCTTTATGATCATAATAATTTTAAATGACTATTCATTTAATCCTTTACTATTTGCAAAGTGCTTTTCACCAACTATGCTCAGAATAACTCTGAAATGGGCATTGTTCTCATTTATAGATGAGAAAAATGAGGCTCAGAGCACTAGTTCAAGGTCATAAAACAAAAGTTGGCAGAACCAGATCCTGAGCCCTTCCTACTATACTCGGATGGGAAGAGCAGGCACCATCAAAGAGATTAGCAGTCAACTGCTGGGGACTTAAAAGTACAGCCCCGAGAGAGACTTCCCTGGACAACCTCCGGAAGACTTACCGAGTGAGCAAGAAAGATGGACAGATGTCCTCCTGGAGTTTCACATCGACACAAACAACAGGTCAGAAGACAGGTGTGACTGGGCTGAGCGACCAGCTGAGGTAACATATGTGAGGTTTCTAGTACCAAGCTGTACAGAGTCAAGAGACATTCGACAAGAGGATAGATTTTGTTATTTTTAATTATCTGCTCCAAGAAAAAGAACTGCTATGCTAATGGGAAAAACGAATCCTAATTCCGCCTTAAGAAAAAATTATACACTCATTTCCAAAGAAAATCTTTTTCTATACCAGCAAGTGATGTCTTATGAGGCTAATGAATCTGATAAAGATGTCACTTACAGACTTGCTGCCAAGACAGATTCCCATAATTGATCAGAAACCCAAATGTCATCGCCCCAGAACCCCAAACCCTCTGGGAGTTTTTATCCCAAACGTAGGGGCTGCAAGTGTAGGTTCGAATTATTTGGAGTAGGGAGACTGGTTTCAGGACAGAAGCAGGTACATGGAAAGTTTAATAGATTTGTATTTTGATCATTTTACTGACTCCAATGTACATCTCACGATTCAGTAGGTTGTACCCATTTTCTGTTCCTCAGCTTCCTTGACTGTAAAATGGTGCTAACAGTACCTATCTCATAGGATTATTATAAGAATCAAAATAGCTTATTTATAAAGCATTTAGATACATGTCCAATGTACACTAAGCACTATGTATTTCTTAATGTTAAATAAATGGATACAAACATATCCACTTATATATTTTACAAGTAAAATTTTCATTTTTTTTCAAAATTCCAAATAATTTAAAAGTTGTTATTTGCACACTTGGAAGTACAGGAAATATACCTCAGGAAGATTAAAGTATTGCCTTATGACTAAAATTCGAAGATGCATAAATTTGATTAGAATAGTACCATAGCCTTTTGGGGCTTATAAACATCAGAAATAGGTTAAAATTCTTTAAGTCCACCATGTTTTTCTTTTCATTATTACTGATGTTGGCAAATAAGCCTACCCACTGCCTAAAAAAATACAAGTATAAAGCGGTGATCAGATTTTTCTTTTTTTTTCAAGAAAAGTTTTCCATTTTCTGCACATGATTTCTTCTAAGTTTGGGGATTACTGGTCTTTTCAAAGGGTGCCCTTGGCATTTTTCCAACTACAGAGACTTCCTTGGTGAGTTTCTAGGGGAGCAAGAGTGTTCCACAGCAATACTCAGTTGAAATCTCCATCATCAAGTGTAAATTTAAAGCATTCACAAAAAAAGAGCATTTGCTCTGAGAGATTTCATGCAATCCCAAAGAAAGATTGGAATGCTGAGAATGTAACAAGGGCAAGACTTGGAAGAAAAACATGAATTGAACATTGCTTTCCAATCTAGGGGTCATTTTTTTTTTCATGCTTCATCCTGGCATTAATTTTCTTTTAATAGAGCTATCTTATTGTTTCCTCCTGATAGCTATTTAAGACTTTTGTTTCTTTTTCTCACAGGCTGTTTTATGAAACAAAATTGTAGAGAGGAGAAGGGGATAACGATGTATCGTTTCCACCTAGCTACTGTGAAACTCCCTCTTCTCCCTTCCTGGCATCTAGGCCAATACATCAAACCCCTGCAGCATGCCCTCTTCCTGCATAAAACCCACTCCCAGCTCAGAAAACCCCTGGCCCAGAAAGAAGGCGGGGGAGCATAGGAGCTGGGACAATAGTGTGGCCGTGATCCAGTACTCCCATGGAACCCGAACTGAGTTCTTTCACACAAAAATTATAGGGCAGCTACTTTGCTTCCACAGGCTTCTGTGTATTGAGCCAGGGCCCTAACTAACATCACATTATTGTTTCTATGGAAAAGTGAAATTCTAGTTCCAAATACCTAACCTCAAATGAGCTTTCACAGCAAAACTTGAGTGGGGGACTATTTCACATACTCCCACACACTCAGGGACAGTTCCTGTTTCTATCGGGCTGTCCATCTGTTTGTCCGTCCATTCACACTGTCTTTTAATGAAGGTACAGCATAATTGCCAAAGAAATGTAAAAAGCATAAAGTTTATATTTATTGAGTTCAAAGCAATGGTCCTATTGCAAACTAACCTTCAACGAGTTTTAAAAAAAAGAATATTTAAAATGTCTTATAGAGGTGGTGTGGTACAAAACACAGTGCACGATATTTGGAAACTTGTGAATCTCAGGTTAAGATGCTTTACTTTTCTAAGCCTCAGTCTCCTTACGTATAAACAGGGGTGATTATATTAACTCTAGGATTAATTTTTTTTATCTGAGATCACATAAGTGTCTAGCAACAAATCTGGCACACACGATTCTTTCTCCTTCTTAACCTATTCAATCTCTTTTTTAACTCACTGTTTCACTTCAATTAAAAATATTTTTAACCACATTTAAGTTTCAGAGGCCTTGATCTAAACTTTTCTCTAGACTTGGGTACCCTATCCATCTATCTGCCTAACTTAGAGTAACGTTCAAAATAGACCAATGTGGATAGATTATTAACTTATAAATTCAGTAGGTTCCAAGAGCTTACATATGTTGATGATTGTACTTATTTATATCAACTGACTTACCTGTGCCTACCCCGCCCCCCAAAATATTTGATTTTCACGAGATTTAGTGGATTTCACATTTTTTTTCTCTTTTCTTGAAAAGGGATTTAGACTTTCATAACAGCTTCAACCAAGATCCTTTCTTGGCAACGAAAGGTTGTACTTGAATGAATCAAACAATGACCTCAATGAAGGACAAATCAAATTTTATTTAAGTAGATTCATCAGCTCTTCTTTCCTATTTACTATCAGGTCCATCTCACTGCAGAAGCAGAGGCAAGGCTGGGGAGTGGCATTCTGCAACCAGAGCAAATGTGTATGAGCAGGGAGGGAGCCTGCTGTCCACTGGCGTCCTGTTGTCCTCAGATGAGCAGGAGTTCACTTTGCTGCTTGTTGTGTCCAGGACTCTGTCCCCTCCCAACACACTCTCACTGGTCCCTATTCCTGGTATCTGTCCTATTATTATCTGTCAGGGTTGGGGGGTCTGCCTGTCAGTTGGAATTCAACACTCTTGCTCCTTATTCTATGGTGTCATAATCCTCATTTTTTTCAGGCCACTCTGTGTCCACTGGAGAACAAGTCTTGGCTACCAAGTTTGACCCTAGGGTAAAAAATATACTCTTTGTTATGAGGAAACTTCAAGGTCTGGGAGATTCAGTATAATTCATAGCCCTCCAAAAATCACTTGTATAAGCCCATATTCTAAAATGTTATTCCCTTTAATTTATAATCAGATCACAACACTTTCTTTGCTTTGAATTGAAATGTAGAATTCTTTCCCCCTCTCATATAAGATGTGTTTCTATCCTATGGCTAGCCTGTTGCCAAAGCTTGGAGATGTGCACGTGTGTGTATTCAAGATTCACTCAGGTGGCTTAATGAAGCCAAATGTCTGGTCCTATATTAATCTTCAGGAGTGCTGATTTTAATTTTGTGGTACGGAAGTAGGTCAAATAAACAGGCAAAAAGTAGACCTATACAAATGGCTTTAACTTATTAATCTATTACATCTTTGACAGTAATTTTAGGTTAAAATGGTCCAGAAGACAAAGTGCATAATTAATGATGAGCTAATGATTCTTTTAAGTCCCATAACAAAGAGTTCTCCCTTTGGTAATCATCTGTCTGGAGTTTTATTCACGCAAAAGTGGTGGTTACTTCTTGCTTCTGTCCCCTTCATTCCAGTACTGTTCAGTCTGCATTTCAGTGAGTCGGGAAATTGTACGCTGAAATGCAAAGATTTCCTCTTCTCCAGTGAACATGGAGAGTCTTTCTGCTGAGTCCTGGTGACCAAAAAACAAAACATAACAACACAAAATAATAACCCAGTACCAATTAAAACTGCCACAAATACAAATTTATAGAAATAACCACAGGTTTAAAAAAACTCTTTAGGTTTATGTGTTTAGATAATGTCCTATAAATTTTTAAATATACAATGTCTTAAATCTAAGACATTGAGAATCAACTAGAGACTAGAGAATCAACTAATTTAAACCAATAATCAATAACTAGAACAAGTCCCCAAGGGGAAAACATTAGAATGATTAAAGCTAAAATGACATCCCCAAATCCAAATATGAAAAGTTTTGCTCAGAGAAAAGTTCTCTACAAAGTCTAAAGGAAGGACATCACAGACAGAAAAGGAATTCTTTCTCCAAAGGTGCATGACAGAAATAAGTAATAACAAAAAAAAAAAAAACCCAGTAGTTCTGGCGAGTTAGGAAAAGGCTGTCACCCTCCTCTGCAGCTTCGTAGACTGGTTCCACTCCTGAGGACAAACCTCTGAAGAACCTTTCCCAAACTGGGTGACTGAGAAATCTCCTGGGGAGCCTGGAGACTGCGTGTGGAAGTTTACTTTGGTAAGATCTTGAGCTGCTGGGACACTTAAGCATCCCATCTAGGGTTCAGTTGGGGAACCCTCTGTGAGGCCAGTAAACAGCCTGGGACTAGGGATACCAACAAGGGCTCATGAGCACTAAATGGACATTGGATTTTTGTCTCTTCCTTTAGGAGTTTGCTATTACACTC
>NW_006494612.1:4484481-4543375 GCF_000325575.1 Pteropus alecto | reverse complement strand
CTCTTTCAGAGAAAAGGTGTGGACTCCAAAGTCCACGTTCCCCACTAACCCACTGCAAATCATGCGGCCCTGCAGTCACAGGCCCTGATTTCTTCATATATTATTGGCCCAGAGTGCTGAACTTACTTTGCCTTCTATTTGAACCCTGATCTTGATATGGGGGAGGGATCTAAAAGCTAATGATTTAAAAAATTTTAGAAACTGAGATGATATAGCTTCTCAAGTATATTCTTTTGAATTGTCAAAGAAATTATCTGGATGTAAGTACTGATCTTAGAGAAACCATTGCTTCAAAAGGTCTCAGCACGTGCATTTATTAGCAGCTCTTTATTTCTATATGTAAGTTTAAGTAATCATATTTTGAAAGTTTGCTTTTTAAAGAATTATTGGCCTCAATTTTCCAAACTCCTGAGAATGCATAACTTCTACTCAGGTCAATAAAGAACTCTTTCCTCATTCCAAATGGTTTTTTACCTCTGGGGTTGGAAGAATGAGGCTCCCCTCATTTTAGGGGTGAACATTTATAGATAATTGAAACTTCTTGACAAATATTTCTTTTTTAGTGGAAGGTATTGGGGTAACATTAGTCAATAACATCATAAATTTCAGGTGCACAACTTTATAATACAATCTCTGTATATTCTGCTGTGTGCTCACCACCTGAAGTCTAGTCTCCTTCCATCACCACAGTCGACTCCCTTTACCCTCTTCATCCTTCCCCCACCTCCCTTCTCCTCTGGTAACCACCATTCTGTTGTCTGTATCTATGAATTTGTATGTTTCATTTGTTCATTCGTTGCTTTTTGTTTTATATCCCACATAAGAGTGAAATCATATGGTTCTTGTCCTTTTCCATCTAACTTATTTCATTTAGCATAATATGCTCGAGATCTATCCATGGTTGTTGCAAATGGCAATATTTCATCTTTCATGGCTGAGTAGTATTCCATTGTATATATGTACCACATCTTCTTTATTTGATCATCTGTCGAAGGACACAGAGGTTGTTTCCATGTCTTGGCTATTATGAATAATGCTGCAGCAATGAACATAGGGGTACATATATCTTTATGAATAAATGTTTTCAAATTTTTCAGGTAGATACTCAGAAGAGGAATTGCTGGGTCATATGGCAGTTCTATTATTAATTTTTTTGAGGAACTTCCATACTGTTTTCCATAGTAGTTGCACCAATTTACATTCCCAACAGCAGTGTGCAAGGGTTCCCTTTTCTCCATATCATCTCTGACACTTATTATCTCTTGTCTTATTGATAACAGCCATTCTAAAAGTTGTGAGGTGGTATCTCATTGTGGTTTTGATTTGCATTTCCCTCATAACTAGTGATGTTGAGTATCTTTTCATCTGTTAGCCATCTGTATGTCTTCCTTGAAAAATTGTCTATTCAGGCACTCTGCCCATTTTTTAATAAAATTGTCTGTATTTTTGTTGTTAAGTTGTATGAATTCTTGGATATTTTGGATATTAGCCCCTTATTAGAGGTATCATTTGCAAATATCTTATATCAGTGGGTTGCCTTTTTTGCTGTGTAGAAGCTTTTTAGTTTGATACAGTCTAATTCATTTAATTTTTTCTTTTACTTCTCTTGCCTTTGGTGTCAAGTTCACAAAACTCCTCTGAGACCAAGGTCCATAAGTTTAGTGCCTATGTTTTCTTCTATATATTTTATCGTTTCAGGTCTTATTTCAAGTCTTTAATCCATTTTGAGTTAATTTTTGTATAGGGTATCAGATAACATTAACTAAAATTTCAATTGTCTACAGTTGAGAAATAGACCCTGTAATGCTTATTTACGTTTATACAGAAGGAAATGCAAAGTCATTTCTGGTTGGCCTGAAGTGAATCACCGGACCCCAAGCACCACGAGAACTGGGCCAGCATTGGTTGGTTCCCTACAGAGTATCCCCAGAACCTGGCACCAAAGGTACTCCATAAATGTTTACGGAATGGGGGTTGGGATTTCTTTTTAAGCCAAGGGACTTGCTAGGCATTCCATGGTCCAGGCAGAGCCAGCCCACATGCTTAGACACTATATCGGGCACTCTACAAATCCAGCAGACATGAAGAAGAATATCCAGAAAAGGTAGCATGGTGTAGCAGAATAAGCTCTGGCCTGCCATTAGTCAGCAGTGTGACCATGTGCCTATTAGTCCACCAATCTTGACTTTGTTTTTGTCACAAGCAAAAATAATCACTAAGATTCTTTCCATTCTAAGACTGTAATTCTCTATATTTAGTGATCTTGAGAGAAAGTCTGCTATACTGGCTTTAGAAGAAAGCAGCAAATCAATGGTTAAATATATACTGCATTCCTTCTTCAAAATGTAGCCATGTATCAAACCAAAAACAATTAAGCTGTTTTATAATAATAAAAAAAAAAAGATTATGTTAATATCACCTACCTGGCTCAGCCCCAAATCATCCATCAGTATTCTGCTTTGCTCCAACTCACTGTCATGATGTTGATGCAAAAATAAGCTTGATAAAGGAGTCGATGCAGAGCAAATTATGCGCACCTGAAACAGAAGAAAATGAGTAAGTGGTGTCAGTCCTTACACTTCACAAGTTGAAGGTAAAAACAAATCTCTCACAAAATAAAACTCTGCTTGTCATAACAGGAAGCTTAGATTTTTGCTTTTAAAAGGTCCATATTTTGTCTAATCGTTTGTATCTTTTTAAAGAGATATTTTTAAACTGCATAGTACTTTTCAAAATATTTTCACACAGCTTATACTCCCCTGTGAAGTAGGGTGCAAAGGTTTTATTGGGTAACTTCAGGCCTGGAAAGGTCTTGGCTTGTAATGCCAGCTCAGCTCTTCCAGTTCAAAGTTCAATGGTCTGACCATGACCCCCAAAGATGACATTTATACCTAGCTGTTTGGAGCCTGTCTCTGTGTGCATAGAAGATGCTCCCCAGACTCACTGTAAAGAGGTTACCATTTTGCTGGACAGGTAAGTTCAGGGCATGGCTACTAGAATTACACCCTAAGTTTCCAGAACCTACACTTATATCAGCATCATGCTAAGACATTCTTCAAAAAGACTAAATTTTACTTAAAATTTCTTGACTACATACGTGTTTGAGTGAATGTGCATATGTGATCATATACTGAAAATAACTTTTATAGCTTTATAAATTTTACATCTACTAGTATAAATATAAAACATACTCTTCTTTTTGTTTAAAGAGTCCTGAATTTGTTTCCAAGATTCAAAGTTATCCTTTTAAAATCATTATTTAAATAAATATTTCAATATTTTTAAATAATGTATTTAATGTACTTTGGGATTAGCTTTTCCATTTCCAAATGGCCTCTACCTTCTCTTATAAATTCTTTTAATCACAAATGACAATTTTTTCCATTGAAAATACCCTAATTTCACAAATTTCCATGAATATATTTTCAGAATAATATCTGCTTAAAGCTCCCAATTTCTGAAATAATTTCGAGTACTCTTTTAAAAGAGAGATTAAATTATAAATATGTGATTTAGTTCAAGCAAACGTTAGGAGAACGGTTTTGGTGTTCTATCTTATTGCCAGATAAATCTTTTTTCCTCACTAAGAAGTGAAACTGCCATGGTGAGGTAAGACTAGGGGGTGGGGACCATAAGCTTTCTTTAAGGTATTCCTAGATGAAAGATTTAAAAAAAAAAAAAAAAAAAGAGTGGATCGATCCTATACTCTAAGAACTACCTACGAATGCCCCTCTACCACTCTCTTCTTAAAGCACTAGCCCTCTAAAAACAGGGTGCCACCTCCAAGCTCACTCCCTCTATTTCAGACCCCATGTGATCACTTTGAAGCAGACTCTCAGGAGTGACCCAGGAGAACACCCTAGCTCTGGTGTTCTCAGCTTCCCACCTGTCCTGACTCCCTGACCACATGTCCCCGGGTCCATGGGAGTGCACAGCAGATTTTGAGGTCACTCACTAAGGCAGGCTCCCCGCAGCACTGCACCAGAGCCATGCTGGCTGCCCTTCAGGCTCAGGCCTGTCACACAGCCTTTGCTGCAAACTCCCCTCCCTGGCGACCCCTTTTCACTCTGCACTGGAGTTCAGCCACCACTTCTCAGCATTTTAAGAAGCCCTTGAGGAGCTTGTGAACATGCAGGTTTTAGGCCCCATCCCAGGTCCTCATCTGCCAGATGGGGTGGGCTCTGGAATCCAGATCTTAAAGCCCAGGTATTTTGAAGCAGGTGGTCCTCGGCAGGACTACCCAGCCCGGAAGGTAAGTCTGCTCTTCCCTCAGTCTGTCACAGCACCATACTCCTCTCTCTCCTTCCAGGAGATCATCCCACAGTGGTGACTTTACATTTAGTTCTGCAGACATTTGATTGTTTCTCTGACACTATGAAGACAGGCATGACATCTGGCTTTGTCTGGCATTGAATTTCTAGCATTTAGCACTGTGCTCTGCAATGATAAAGGTTGTTAAATGAATGAAAAAATGAAACATTGAAGTCTCCCCTCTCCCTACCAGCAGATTCTGGTACTTTCCTTCTCCCTCTAAAGTCCTTTCAGTTTTAGAATCGCTCCTCTATTTCTGTACAAGAAATAGGGAGAAAAATTGTATCCAACAGTAAAATAATATTTAAATTAATTCTAATTTGAAGTTGCACTTATACTTTTACCATAAATATATATGTACAGATATGTACTATTAATAGTGGCTAACATTCATTGAAAGCTTACTATATGCCACGAGATAAAAATCCTAAGTGTTTACATCTCATTTAATCCTCACAAGTATGAGGTAAGTACCACTGTTACCCACTTTATCTACAGAATGGAATCGAATCTCAAGAGGTTAAGCTGATCCTCAAGGTAGACAGCTGGCCGTCATGCCCACACCTTAACCACTAGGCAATACTGCCTCTGTCGGACAATGGCTTAGAAATTCATGCTAAAACATATAGATCGACAACAACAACAACAACAACAACAACAACAACAACAACAAGATATGCTAGTTACTGGGGCTTCTGGGTTATAGGGAGAGAGAGCTCCAACACTGAGGAGGGTTCTATAGTCATTCATTCATTTGTTCATTCATTATTTTATCCAATTATTTATTCATGAAACAAAGATTTATTGAGCACTCAGTCTAGGTAGGGCATTGTGTTGTAATTCGTCATAGAAAAAGCACATGGATACGTCTAGTTGAATGATAAAATCATTAATATAGCAGAGAGTCTTACGATGGGAGTTTTACTACACCACCACTACTAACAGTACTTACACAGCACTCGGCTTATGCCAGGCATTGTTGCAAATGCTTTACATGAATTAGCTTATTTTGTCCTCACAATTCTCTGAAGTCAAAAATATTATTACCCCGATTTACAAATGAGAAAACTGAGGCACATGGAAGAGAACTAAGTGGTAGGCCAGGATTCTCGCCCAGGCAGTCTGGGTCCACAGTCTAAAATGTTGAGTTTTGAGAAAATGCACTAGATCCTTACCTTGAAATCATAAAAGTTATCAATGAGAGTTATGAATCTTCGAGCTTGAGTCCTTTTTGCCAGCGTAAATTGTGGAATGTTTCTCAAAAATATTGTATCAAAATTTTTTGATAGTTCCAAATAGTCACTGGCTCCAAGCGGCTGTAATTAAAATGAAATAAAGAATAGAAAATTAAAACAAGCCAATTCTGGTTGCCCTGGGATTAGTTTCATTTGAAAACACCTCTTTTTCTTGTCACGGTGTGGCCCAGGTGGTAGCTTTGACCAAATGGGACAGTGTTTTCAGAATGGGATAAAACGGTATGTACTACACTGTAATCACAGCACAAAAAGGGGCTAAAAAGGAAGACAAGAGTACCTTGGGGAGTAAAAGAATATCTCCAGCTACCTTAGTTGGTCCCCCGTCCTAAATCTGGTCTTCATATAAATAAAGTTTTATTTATATAACTTTAAACATGTCCTAACAAATCCTTCCCAGGACTCAACTGCAAACTGGCACTGATATTAAAAGGAGCTACCTTATAATGACATGCCGAATATTATGTCCCCATTTTGAAATAAAGACTGTGCTTCAGTGTGAAAATCAGAAAATATTTTTCATGTAACTTAAGGTACAATTATTCCAGTGCAATGTAGTAAAAATTGCTAACCTCAATAGGAGATATGATGTGGGGGTGGGGGGGAGGCGGGGGGCAGGGAAGTTTATGATCAGAAGTAGACTGAGGCCTCAAGTATAATTTGGGGTAGGATGCTACCTCTTGATCTGAGGTGCGTATGGCACTCAAAGTTCACCAAATTATTCACAAAGGTGCCACCTACAGATATAAAGCGCTTGTTCCTGAAACATGAATGTAACTCAGGAAAATCATGAAAACTTTCTGCAAACACATTCTCTGGGGTTAGGAACATTCCCAGGAAATGTTACCTCTCCTCGTTGTGAGTCGTGTGTGGACGTCTATACCTGTGAGCAGGAACCATGAGCAGGAGTCAGGGGAGCATTTCCGGCCCTGCTAGAGTGTGGAGGAGACCAGAGGCTGAGTGGGCCAGAAGCTACTCTGAGGTACCTCTGAAATCTCCTGGATCACCACAACCCGTATCCCTGGGACATAGGCACTGAACCTCCTCAATTTCTGGCACACTCCATCGACACTTCTCCCTGTTCAAAAATGTCCCCCTCACTTGCATTAAAACTTCTTTCAGAAATTTAGACATGACTATTTTCCTGAGAGGGCTGGGGAATTGTGAGGAGGTAGAGAGTCATTCTCACCTTAGAACCCATTCACTTAAGCCCATAACTATCCTAACCACCAGCGAAATCAATTACACTCAGGAAAGAAGACTTCTCATGACCATGTGAGAAGAAGAGTAAATATGAGAGTTAAGCGCTGGAGAACTGGTCCTCTCAAGAGAGACCAGTTCTAAGGAGAAGGCAGGAATTTATAGAGACTTAAATTGGGAAATACAAATTCTGGTAAGATAAGTGGTTCCTGAACAAGAACGTCTTAAAGATATACTCACTGTATTAGGGCTCTTCAGAGAAACAGAACCAATGGGATGTGTATATACTTAGATATGTAGAGAGAATAAGAGAGAGAGAGAGAGAGAGAGAGAGAGAGAGAGAGAGAGGTTTGTTTGTTTGAACTTTGCATCTCTTAAAAGGAAATCTTGCGGTCAACCTAATACGGACCAGGAAAGTGTGTTAATAGAGTAGCTAGGGGCAAGGACTCTAGACTGCCTGGATTCGAATCCTCAGTCTCTTATCTACTAACTGTGTGCCTTTGGCAAGTTATGTAATCTCTCTGTTCCTTAGTTTTCCCATCTGTAAAATGGGAATTTGATTCCTATCTCATAGGACAGTGAGGATTAAACAAAATTATACATGTAAAGCATTTAGCACAGTGCCTGGGGCATACATTAGCAATTGAACCATTTTGACTGCTTTTAATTTTTACTGTTTTGAGCTTAAATAATTAGGCTCAATACAAATGAGTTGAGGATATAAAGAAGTGTCATTCTTAATAGGACCAGCTCCTTTTGCTCAGCCACCAACTACATCCAAAACCCTAAATCAGCCTTTGTGCATTTCCCTGTCCTCAGAGTCACAGCCAGGACCAGATGAGACTGTGGAATCTCCTTGCAATGAAAACAATTCCCATAATGGGGAGGGTGAAAGCAAGGTATAGTATCTTCATGCAAAATGGGTAACTCATAGAGTAAGATTCTCATGCTCTGAGGGTGACTCACACTACTTTTTTGAGAAGAGTTAGAATTTAGTGTCTCATCTTTTGTAAATAAGAAAGTATATGTAAAAAAATGTAAAACCTCATCTTAGGTATGCAGTTATGTATAATTAAGCTCACTCTTTATGCACGGATGTGATTTCTATCAGTATAACTACATGCCCAAGGAAAATCATTATCAGAAGTGCACTGAAGTACCTAGGGCAACTGAAAAATCAGAATTTTGCCCACTCAGCAATTTTTACAAATTATATACCTTTGTCAGTAGATTCTGCATTTGCCATTACATTAGCAAATATCCCTTTCCTTCATATTCCTAAAACAATTATGTACTCATTCACATAAAGAAAACTAAGCTTAATATAGTTATCTCCTTTAAAAATGATAGTCACTGGGGAGAATGGAGAGTTATTGTTTAACAGATACAGAGTTTTAATTTGGGATAATGAAAAAGTTCTATAGATGGATAGTGATGATGGTTGCACAACAATGTGAATGTACTTAATAATGCCACTTAAAAATTCTTAAAATAGTAAATTTTATTTTACGTATTATGCTACCACAATAAAAAAAAAATAGTCATTAAAACAAAGAAAGGTTATTAGTTGCCAAAGAAATCCCAATTTAGGCCATGGAGAGAGAGCAATGTTATTTTTTTTTCTTTAAAAATATGAGAAAGGAAATTAGCTCTACTAAAATTAAGATTAATGTAAAATATTTTTTTAAAACTTAAGTAAATATTTAAAGAGTATATTTTCTTTACTGGTTTTGATGTAGAAGTGTTCAAGAAGTGACACTCAAACTTTCAGAATTCAATTTGGTGGCAGATAAGGATTTCTTATTCATCAGAAACACTATTTTTCATTAATTAAATAAGTTAAACAGTTGTGGGTAAAAATATGGTAGAGGCTTTGGTCTGTCACTTCTGGTTATGTGACCTTGAGCAGGTCTCTCAGAACTTCATTTCCCCCATTACAGGACCTGTCTGACAGGTTTGTCCCAAGGATTCAATGAATTGACTACATATAAAATCTTACAACTGTGGCTGCCACATAGTAAGTGCTCAAAATGTTAGTTATTAAGTTACAGAGTTCATGTGAGAAGTAAATGAAATGATATGTGCCTAGTACACTATTTGGCATACAACAGATAATAAATAGTAGCTATTCTTTTATTAACTATTAAACCTTTTCCTAAGTTCATAAAGCCAACCAGGCTAAATAAGAAAACAGTTCAACAGATCCCAATCTGCCTCTCCCTTTCCACTCAGGAGGTAAAAGCCAATCAATCCCTTTGGTTCTTCCTGCTGTCCACCAAAATATCTGCCCTCCTAGCACCTCAGACCTCCATGAAATCATAGAGATGACAAAAATAGCTTCCACCTTAGGCCCTCTCCCTTCCACAAGTCTCTTGGGAATACCATTAGCACTGCTTATGCAGGGGAAAGCCCTAGGCCCACATAATGAACAGTCCCCTAACCCAGTACATGACACACAGAAAGTACTTAATATTTATCAAATGAAGTAGTGAGTGAATGTATGAATAAAACACAACATAGCCCGAGAAGTAGGTCTACTCCTTCGTTTAAACCCATTTGTCTTAAAAATAATTGAAACACCTACGAAAAAAAAATCCCACTCTTTCTTAGTTGGCCCAAATTCCCCACTCCCAAGGCAAGCCTTTATTGTAATATCCTGGTAGAAATATGTAGGAAAATGTCTAGAAAGATATAAACCAAAATGTTAACAGTTGTTTGTTTCTTTGTTACACTTTTTTGATCCCCCATCTCCACCCTGTGAACTTGTGTTAAACAGCAAAAACAATAATCTTTTTTTTGGAGGTCATTCCTATAATGGGCATCTTATCATTATCGGCTCATCTGAGTGAGATCATAGTATCTGTTTTAACAAGGATATTTTTTCCCCTGTTTTCTTATTGTTTAGAAGTAGAATTTTTTTTTTCAGGAATGTTTAAAATATATATATAATGTAAGCTGAACATATATTTTCTTCTTTAAGTCTGACAAAAGAATTTGAGGTTAAATCTGATTTCACTTTAGGTGTTGCAACACCTAGACTAGCCTGCTGGAGGAGAAAATATAAGGACGGCCAGTTGTTTAAGCTAAGAAAGCATCCTAGGCCAGCCTACAGCCAGCTGGCTTCCCAAAATGGATGAGTGAGCCCACCCAAGATCAGCAAAGCTGACTGCAGATGCATAAGTGGGCCTGAAAGAGATTTTAAAAAGTCTCACCTGATCTGTAGACAAAAGCAATAATAAATGCTTCCCCACTCCCGCCTTGGTAACTGAAGTAAGAGTTAATTAACTGCTTATTTTTTTTAAGATGCTAGATTTTGGGGATAATGCATTACACGGCAATAACTGAAACACTATAGTTGCTATAGAGAGATTTATTAGAAAAAGCCCATATTTTAGATGCTAATAGCAAATCCAGAACATGTAGAAAAATATGATCTAGGTTTTATAACAAGATATTGGTTTCATATAATTGATAAATATATGTAAACACATATGTTGTCATTTATTTTATGTTTGTTTATTTTTGTAATCAATTTTGGAATCTTTATGGTGTAGCATAAAACTAGCCCCCAAAATAAAACTTATGATTTATTATATACAAGAAAAAAAAAGAAGCCAGAAAATTATGTGTCATTCTTATAGAAAGCAAGAAGAGCAAGTTGGCATGGAAAAAAAAAATTGGGTGAGACGAGAATTAACAGCTATAAAACTAAAAGTATAAGAGCATTCCAACAAAAAATAGATGAACAATTTTAATAGATAATTCATGGAACAACAAAAAAGATGTATAGAAGCTAATAAACAAATGAAATGTAGTCAAGGTTGGTAGTAACCAAAGAAAGACAAAATAAAAATAATATAATTTTTCATATAGAAATTTTGCAAGGAAAAATAAAATATACCTCTTAATAACTGACAAGCATGTAATGAGATGTCCCTTGCTGCTGGAAGAGTAAATTAGTTCGGTCGTTCCAGAAAAAAATGTATTGGATTGTATTAAGAGCCCTAAAAGTAGTCATTAACTTAACCCAACAATTCCACTTCCAGAAATCAATCTATAAGAAACGATCAGGAATTCAACCAAAGACTATACACAAGGACTATTTATGTGAACCACAAAGCAACTTTAAAACTTAACAACAGAGGAATGGTTCAATAAACTATGGCACATTGATATAATGGAATAATACAGTGCCAACAAATGATGTTTATGAAAAAATTTTATGACGTAGAAGCACACTTATAATAAAAAGCTAAAAAAAGCATACTGCGAAATTATAATTGTATTAAGGTTTCTGTTTTTCTCAAAATATGTACATAGGAAAAAGGCTAAGTAAATATATTTAAAATGCTAACAACTGTTATCTCTAAAGAGTCTAAATGATAAACTCAGAGGTATTTTTACGATCATCTTTATTTTTTAGATTTTTCTATACTTTCTGAAGGGGAGAGAAACAAAAACATATTATGACAAAAAAGTAAAAACAGAATGATGTTGTAGTGAAACAATGTTGAAGATCTTTACCAGTTCCAAATGAAATAAACTCTTTGTTTTTGGTTTTTGGCTATTTAGCCCCCTCTACCTTCCCTAATAATAATGAAGATTGAATGAGTAAAATATTCAACATAAATGCTTATACTAAAGAGCTTGAGAAGTCACAAATCTGCTTAAATTTGCAGTTGCCACCCTCACTCCAGTGTACAAGACTGTGAGTCCCAGAGGTCAGTATTCTCTTATTCACTTCAGTGTCCTTAGCACGTAGCACAGACCAGGGAACAGAGATTGGTGATTAATTAATATGCTATCACCAAGTCTTCCTCAAAATCAATTATAACTACTGAATGCTTAATAAATACAACATATTGTGTTAAATCCTACAAGAACTTTGCAAAGCACAGAAAAGGCATATTTCTCCATTCTTTTGACCTAACATACCACTAAATTGCATGCACATGATATCTATGGCAGTTGCAAATATTTATACTTTTCTTTTTCATTAGTTGATCCTCCATGCAAGTAAACCATAGCATAAGACACTTTTTGAAACCATAATTAGTATTGTGAATTCATGCATTGTGTCCTATGAATAATTAAAGCATATGATTATTTTTGAGTACTAAATGGCACTTCAGTTAGTAGCATCCTTGAGTGTGTTATTCTAGCTCAAAATTCAAGTAGCATTATCTAATGCAGATTTCTCTTATGATAGATAATGATGACATTCTCCATCTTTCTACCTGAGCAATTAAAAAGTTTAATAGTCTTTGATGTGGCTGGTTATCTGAATAATTTTCTAAACAGGAACAATTAAAATCCACTTATTCGATGGTTTGTGCATTCTCAACTATTGTTTGAAACTCTTTGTTTCTGTGGAAACCTGATGAAAACTTAGAGAACTTTAAATCTATAATGAGTTTGCAAAGAGCATTTGTTTTCCTTAATTACCGAGAGTATACAGCTGGAATATACATAGCACAGTTTCGCTAACAAACTTTTAGGAACAAAGAGCTTGCCTGCTGTCTTCTTTCCCCTGTGTGAGGAGCGGCACAGCTGTCTGCCACAGTTTGACCCTGGTGCCAGGAGTGGGGATTCTCAGTGCCACACCGATGCGACACGCATGAGCATTACCACCAGGATGCCTTCTGCCCTGCAACGAGCGGTTGATCCACTTCAGCACACACGAATGAGCTGTCAGCTTGAATGTCTTTTTTTCTCTGCCTGGCTAATACTTGTTCTGCCACCATTATTTCAGCTCAAGTAGGACAATTATTATTTCAAGCACTGTCGAGATTATACTGTCCTAAGGGTTACCCTTTATCTGTATAGACTCCTCTTTATAAATTCCTTGTAGTGATACCCTGATAGCTCCTCATTAAACAAGTATGCACGGCATCTTGCTTTGTTTACACAGAAATGACAATACCTCTTATCTTAAAGAGAAGTACCTTTTAATAGAAAAAAATGCTTGAATGGAATTAGGATGAATATGTCCTTTTCAAAACAAACTAAAAATATGTCAGTTGATGTTGTAACAACTTACATGTACCAAATTAAATAAAGATAATAATTTTAAAAAACAGGGCACTGAAATGTATATATTTGTAAAGAATTTCCCAAGATTGGTCATATGGCATCTTAATATGAGAAGTCTCATTAATATGAAGTCTATAACCCCCATCTGGAAATATCACCATTCCAGAAAATACTACCAAGTCTTACACATTCTACTTCTGAAAGTATTCCTTGGTGTGCTGGGGAAAAGTTTTACCACTTGACTTACATACTCTCAATGGCAGGAGGCTAGTTCTACCCAAATCTACTAGATCCTTGCTAAACTCTCTATGCCTCTGTGGCTGATAACAATGGTTAATATAGTACTCTTTGGAGGGGGGGAAGTGGGAGGGGGGAAGTGGGAGGCGGGAGGTCATAGTTTTGTTGTAACAGTGAATTTGTAGAAACAATGACTCAACAAAAAAAAATCGACATGGCAAACCAGGGACAATTACCCCATTCTCTAACCCCACTCGACTAGCTTTGTGTACGTAATAAATCTCCAAATTCTGCAGACCGTAGAATTGATAACTGTCTCAGAACATAAGCCACATCAAACCAGATCTATTGAGTGCTTACTATGTTAAAAGCACTGTGCTGGGTTTATTCCCAGGAATACTTCCAGTTCATTCAGGAAGTGAAACATCCCAACAATTGGCATTAAAAACATTTCACTCACAGCCTATGGCATAGAAAACCAAAATGAAAAATATGAAATAGGTTAAAAACACAACATTAGAAGAATATGAAGAATTAGGAAATCATTATCATTAGTATCATCATTATTATAAATAAGCATCACTGAGTGTAAGCATTAATACAACTCCAAGGCAATGATAAAAACTGCGAAAGAATCTCCATGAGATGGTAAAAATTAGTGGAATTGGTTATACTAGCCACCTGGGATTGAGTAAACCAGACTATAATTTGTTAAACAATTAGTTCCATCTTCCTAGGATAGAGCATCCAATTATTTAATAAATATCTAAGATTTGAAGGGAGTCAAGAACTGCTCTTTTTGGAAATAAGAGAAACTCGGTTCAACCATACCAACAGAAACAATAACAAACAGTGAATAAGTATAGTTCAGAGGCCACTACTCAGAAAAGACTCCAAATACTTCTGGAATCAGAAAGTCCTGCCTAGTTTCTTTATTTAGACTAAGTTTTCAATTTAATTATAGAGTGAAGTTTAGTCAGACAGCAGTCTAAAGTCAATGAAAAAGAAGACTGCTTCTGTGGTTTGTAAGGCTCAGAAAAACGGGCCTTCATAGCCTCTCACACAATTATTGGCTAACCACCTGCTGGAATTTAGTCTCACCTGGCTAGACCTTCCTGCTAGTTTCACAGTGTCTAAAGTTTCTGAACTAAAGTAGTGAGAGATTTAGGCTTTAGACGTTACAAGAAGCCATGGGGACATTTTGGATTGCTAGGTTTAGTTTCTCATGGTTCCCTTGGTAAAATCGGTTTAGCTTCAAGCCAATCCTAAGCAAATCAGGTTCTGGAGCAATGGTAACAAGACAAGTGAGCTGAACAGTGCATTATACTGAGCATTCAGCCAAAGAGAACACATATTTTTCATCTCCAGGAATGCAGACAGCATGACATTTTTCAAAAACATGCCATATACAAATGTATATATGTGTATAATTATTTCATTGGTTAGTTTCTTTAAGGAATTTTTGGTTGAAAGGTATTTAGTTTAATGTGATCCTCTAATGTTAATTAACCATACGTAATTGACTCTTTAAAATAATGGAGAATGAGGGAAATTTATTTCAGCTGCACGAACAGCTAGTTCTTTGAAATGACTAATCTAGATATTAGCAATCCAACAACTGGAGGAAAAAAAAAAACATTGGCAGGGGGAAAAAATAGCCCAACTGTTGTTAGAATTATTTAACAAAGTCGATTTATTAAAATAATGCAATAACAATCCTCTTCTAGTTTTCCATTGGGAAGGGGATTTTCTTAGCCAGTTCAAAACAAATGGACATTTAAACATTATTATCAATGCCTCAGACATTGTGATATCTCATTGTACAGATTACAGAAAGTAATAAATGTATGTGGCCAAGGTTAAAATATGTTTCCGTCCTTTTTATTTTCCACTTTGAATATGATGATGTTAATAAGATTATATGTGGTCATGATGAAATAATTAGTAACAACATGATTCTACAAAAATCACTAAAACCAGTAACTGAGACTAGCAATTGTCATTAACACGATCCTGAGTATCTCCTCGGTAGAGGGCAGTATTTACTACATCTGTGGGAGGAAAGACTGAAAGATGTGTCTGGCTTTGAGATTCATCCATATGAAATTTTAAAGATTACCCACATGGTACAAGTTCTAGATCCTTTGCTACTGGTCCTACATGTACATTTGAAATGAAAGGTCAATCTGATTATCTTTGGAAATCAGAGCTAAGCAGCATGAAAAGTGACATTTATAACACTAAAAAAAGAAAGACTTTAGAATAGCAAAGAACTTACTTTAAATATGAGAATAATGACTTTTGAACATGTTAAAGTCTTACAAGTCCAGAAGTTTTGTTATTTTTGTTTTGCTTTGCCTGTGAGAGTTTATAGGGGACAAATGGAATCCTCTTAGATATTTGAAAAGCTTAATCGGAATTGGAAAATAAGTGGACATCAAAGAGTTATTATTTTCCCTCCTACTCTTTGCTTTCTAAGTCATGGGTGAAATACTGGGTGAAAAATGCTAATTCATATCCTAAAGATATTAAAAAGTGAATTGCAACAAGGTCGAGTGCCTCTCTCTGCTGCTAGATAAACAAAGGGCCAAACCCTCCGAACTGAATGAGACAAACAGAATTCTTCACTCCATCTTCTTGCCAAAAAGATGACTTTGAATTATCTGCTGCTCAACTTTTATTAAAAGATTCTATATTCATGAAAGGACTGAATGTGAGTCTATCCAATTTCTAAATATTTAAAACCATATCTCTGGATCAAGCCAAATAATAAGGAGAAAGCTTACTTGTAAAGCACTTTTTTGACCTTGAAAGCACTAGTTTGTACTTTGTCATTATACTAACTTGTATATAAAAATTTGTACAATACAAACTTACATTGGCAGCAGGGATGGTGCTGAGAAAACTGTCTTCTGGCACCTTTTGGAAGTCCCTTTATGAAAGGCCCAATGGTCAGAAAAATCACTTCTTCTGATTAAGTTCTTTGCTTCTATCATCTAAAGAGGGGAATATCTTTTCCCCGCTTTGGCTGAGAGGAGGCTGAGAGTTGATTTAATTGTTCAATTTTAAGGATTTTGTAGAAGTTTATGACATGGATTTATGGACACTAACTTTTCCTGTCTTTCTACTTAACTATTCTATATTTTCCACTTACCCTCATTTAAAAAAATTAATTCTATTTGTGTGTCTATCTGTGAGTCTGTATATGCATATGTTTGTGTATATACACATATAGAGTACTTTTTGGAATCAAGTAAGGTATAAATAAATACATGCTAAAATTATTCTTTTTCTATTTCTTTTTAAGCTTACTTTGTTACTTAGTTTGCTTTAGTTAAAAAGGAGGCAAAAAAGAAACAAGGAAATAAAATGTCAGTAAGAACTTGATACTCAATAGTAGCGCCTCTTATAAATTTATTAGTTCACAAGTGCGCACTGAGCATCCATCAGTTGCACAGTACTAAATGCAGAGAGTGAAATTCTTAGAGAAGGTAGATTTTCCATGAAGAGGGAATTTGTCCAGGGTAGGGAAGTAGAAAATCCATTTCATGAACATGGACTTGAATGGAATTTGGTGTGAAGGAAGGAGACTGAAGCATCATTGGCTTTAACAAAGCAGTAAAGGGAGAGATTATGAATGTATTACAAAGGCTGCAGTGGTCCAGAATGATGTGACTATTTAACAAATTGGATTTATATTAGGATATGATGGAAATACAGAAAGTTCAGGAAAGATGACAATATCAAAAGGTATGCCACATTATTTATAACAGCCGAGACATGGAAATAGCCTAAGTGTACACTGATGAATGAATGGATAAAGAAGTTGTGAGATATATCTATATCTATATCTATATAGATAGATAAATAAGATATAATAGAATATTATTCAGCCATAAAAAAGGAAATCCTTCCATCATCTGTGACCACATGGATGAACTTTGAAGGTACTATGCTGAGTGAAGTAAGATAGAAAGACAAATACTGTGGAACTCGCTTATATGTGAAGTTTAAAAACAAAAAACACCAAACTCATAGAAAAAGAGATCATATTTGTGGTTACCAGAGGCAGGGGGTTGGAGAGGGGGAATTAGAGGATGGTAGTCAAAATATATTAACTTCCACCTATAAGATAAATAAGTACTGGGAATGTAATTACAACATGATAACAATTAATACCACTAGACATATAGGAAAGTTAAGATAGTAACTCCTAAGAGTTCTCATCACAAGGAGAAAATTTTTTTCTTTTTGTTGTATTTATATAAGATGATGCATGTAAATAAACCTATTGTGATCATTTCGCAATATATATAAATGAAACCATCATGCTATATACACTTTAAACCTTAAATAAAAAATACAAAAAATGGGTATACAAGATAATTTCTAATTCTCTATGTAAATGTGAATAATTTACAGTTTACAGTTTTTCATATGTGTAAAGGCTGAAAAGCAGAAAGAGGTTATCAAGAGCAGCAGCTTGATAGACACACCTATTAAGACAAGGTAACATCCAAAACCCAAGATGTTACCGATCTAGTAAATTATTTCCATTTAAAGAATTCTTCAATAAAATGGTGGGAAATTTTCATTGTTTCTATTGTACCTTTGATTCAACTACACTGGGACCTTGGCTTTGTCTCTTTCCACGGATTCCTGTGATAAGATTTTCCAACCTCACCTCATCTCTTCCTTTTTTGATGTCATTTCAGGTGATTTCATTGATTCCTTTAGACTCCAAATCTAACACATCTCTATAAGTGACTGCCAGATCTATATCTCCAGTCCTGGATTTCCAATCTTCAGTCCTAGGTTGTTTGTAAGCTCTCTTCTCGTACCTCAGGTATTTCTCTTAAGGGTCTTGCCATTCCTCTGCCTTTGGTGGCTCGTCCTTTGCCCTGAGACCTTTCTATATCCAATCTTATAGATTTCTCTCATACTCATCTTGTTCTTTCCAATCCATCATGTATACCTGGTTTAGGAGTTAATTAGGAGCTGAAATCCAGTTCATGCTCTGTTTTCCAAGCCATGGTCCCTAGTGAGAAATAGCACCCATCAGGGGAAGAGGCACCCTTGTTCCATAATTTGCTCACTCAGGCTCCATGCCCATCTTGAGCAGTTTCATCTAATGCACACAAAGGCTCTATATATGGTAGCAACAGTGCCAATCTTTAGATCTTTGCCAGACTATCCAATACAAATCAGTTAAAAAAAAATAATGATGTTCATTTTAAGCCAATGAAGGATCTAATCTAAACTCCATCACCTGATATACCAGACCCCTGGCACTGACTTCAACCCATATATCCTGAATGAGCACACACCTTCCTCCTACATATAATTTAAGTTCCAGACATCACTCTTAAATTCTCTGGAAAGAGAATTCTAGATTTTCAGGGGGTTTCCTTTCAGTGCTTTAAAACTGTGGTTGCACTGTTTTCAGGTCTCCATTGCTTCTGATGAGAAGTTAGTCTCATTAATCATATTGTTGTTACCCTGGCTGCTTTGAAATTTTCTTTATGTCTGGTTTTCAGCACTTTGACCGATGTGCCTAGGAGTGATTTGTTTTGTGTCTACTAGGGGTTTGTTGGGCTACTGAAATCTGTAAATTTTACAGCTTTTATTAAATTTGAAAAAAAAATTGTCATTATTTCTTTAAAAAAAAGTCTGTCTCATTCTCTTTCTCCTTTCCTCCTGGGACCCCCAGGTGGACTTTTGATAGAGTTTCTTACGTCACTTGGCTTTTTGTTTTTTCTTTTAATCAATCACTCTCTCTCTCTCTCTCTCTCTCTCTCTCTCTCTCTCTCTCTCTGTTTTTAAGACTGCATAATTTCTATTGCTCTATCTTCAAGTTCTCTGACTCTCCTGTCATCAGAAGTCTGTTATGAAGTACATACAGTGAACTTTAAAATTTTTAGGTCTAGAATTTTTAACTTTTAGTCTTAGAATTTCCATTTGGTTCTTTTGTTTTGTAGTTTTTATTTCTCTGCTAAGATTTCCTATTTGTTTGTACGTTCTCAGTATATTATCCTTTAAAACTCTGAATATAGATATAAAAGCTATTTTAAAATCATTACTTCTAATTTCAACTTCTGTATCATTTCATGATTAGTTTCTGTTGATTACCTTTCTTCTTTAAAATTAAGGGTTGGATTTTCCTGTGTCTGCATAAATCTAGGAATTTTGGATTGCATTCTGGATATTGTAAATAATATTATGTGGAAACTTGAGAACTTTTATATTCTACCAAAGTATATTGATTTTTTGTTGTTGCTATTATAGCAGGTAATAATTTGGCTAGTCTCAAACCTTGAACTCTCTCTTCTCTGTGATGGGCAGGAACTGAAATCTCTCATCAGTTTTTTAAGCCCTCACTGTGCATGCATAGTGCACAAGTCAGCCCAAGATTTGGGCAGAGTTTCTATTAAGAATTGTGGGCTCTTCTTCTGTGGTTCTCTCCTTTTCGTGATTTCTCCTCTTATTTTCCAGCTGCTATGGTCACTCCCCTCTGACTCCTCAAGCCAGTAATAGTGCAGGTTTCAAGTGAGTTAGATGTCCCATATGAGGCTAACTGTGAACTGCTCTCGGTGGGGAAAATACTATAAAAATGAGAAATTCATCAAGGTCAATCTTTTCTTCCAAGTGTTGACTGCCCTCCACTTTTCCCTTGCTTTTGGTTATTCAACAGTGCCTTCCAGAAAGTTTTTAGATTTTGTCCAGAGTCACAGTTGTGATCTATAGGTGGGTTGGTCAAATAGGAGCTACTCTGTCATTAATGGAAGTAGAACCCTCCTGAGTCTTTGCTTCTCTCAATATACTGTAATTTCCTACCTCTTGAGTTTTTCATAAAAACATAAAGCCTCAGAGGAAGAAGAGATCATGATACCTTATTCTTAGGAACAACCAAACAGCCACCCCACACACTCTCTCCTACTTCCCCCACACCACCAGAATCTCCAGCACTCCAGCCTTCAAGACCTGGTTCTCTTTGATTATTTGCATCTGGTCATACTGATTCTGTAGTGTTAATTATAATCTGCCTTATATTCTATATATTATATATTATATTCTTATAGTCTGTAATGCTAATTACAATATACCTTATTATCTACGTACTTACCGATCACATTTTCTTCTCTAAATTAAGACTGTGAGTGTGGAGACTGACTCTTATTCATCTTGGTACCCACTACAACACCTAGAACCATGCCAGCCTGCCATTAAGTTCTCAGTAATACCTGTTGAATGATTAGGGAGAAGTACCATAAAATATAAAAGAGTAGGGCTTTCTCTGTTACCTTGCTTAAAAGGTAACAAATATATAGCATGTTGCTTTATTTAATCAAGTTTCCTTCCTGAAAGGTGGGCATTTCCAAGAGGAGATATTATCTGCTGACCCACTGGAACATGCTAGTGAAAGTCACAACCTTTCCTGGTGTGTATTGCCCCATTAATCTTCCTAAAACATTACTTCATATACCATGTTCTTGCCCAAAACCTAAAATGACTCTCTGTGGATCACAGTAAAAAGGTCCATATTCCTCTGCCTGGTTTTTATGGAGCATCTATCTGAGATTTTTATTCTTATTTCCCTTTTCTCTCCAACATGCACTCTGCTCTCATTAGGCAAGTATCTTCTGTTCTTCCTGAAACATGCAGATCATGGTTGAAATACCTCCACTCTGCTCATCTAAATTTTACTCACCTTTCAAGGTCAAGATCGATTTCCTCCTTAAATCTCATGTCTCTTCAGCATCTTCCCAATCTTTACTACCCTTATTTTTAATTCTTGATGTACTCATAATATGTACTAAACTAATGAGCATAGCTCTTTCAAATACTGTTATAGCTAAAGGGAAT
Organism: Pteropus alecto; assembly: GCF_000325575.1. Lineage (NCBI taxonomy): Eukaryota > Metazoa > Chordata > Mammalia > Chiroptera > Pteropodidae > Pteropus > Pteropus alecto. Next base: position 4,522,478 of record NW_006494612.1, on the reverse strand, counting down.
GACAGAAATTTGCTGATCACATCATATATTTCACAGATGAGGTACTTAGACCCTGAGAGGTTAAGTGACCTGCCTAAGGCCACTCAGCTACATAGTATCTGAGTAAGGATTAGAATTCATATTTCTTGACTCAGTTGGGCCTCTTTTCACTCTATTACACTTTCTGGCATTTGGTTCGTGCTATTTCCTTTACTACATTGTAAACTCTTTGAAAGAAACTTCTTACACTTCCTTTACATTCTTTATAACATAGTGACAGACAGATACAGAAGCACTGATCACTAAATCAATGTAACATATATTCCATTCGTTAACAATAAAAGATAAAAGCATTAAGTAAAATTTGACCCTAAAATACATGGAAATCTATAATTTCTTGATGTTGTAGCTCATTTCTAGTTTTTTTTCTCAAAATCTTTTGCCTGACTCAATAATATCTTCAAGTTATTTTAAGAAACAAAAATAGTATAAGCTAACAATCGTCAAACATTTTCTTGTCATATATGTCTCAAAGTAATAATATACCTGAGTATATCTTATTTAATATTCTAATTAGATACTAAATACTAATTTTAGTCAACTGATCTAATCTAAGGGAAAGGTACTATGAAATACATCAAATCATATATTTTATGATGAAAAACAAAAACTTGAAAATAATGAATAAAAGAATTACTTGATAGAAAAATTTTTTCTGTTTTTAAAAAAGAACCAGTTGGTAGGTAAGCAGTAGAAAAGCCAGCAGTGTTAAAGTTATTTTAAAAATCAAACAAGCACCTTTAAAATTGTTAAATAAGATGACTTTCAAAGCGCCTTTCAAGACTAAGACCATGACTCTTCAGCTTGGAAGTTGAGTAGGAATGTGGGCAGGATAAGAAAGAGGACAAAAAGACTTAGGACTCATTTTTGACACTGGGTTCACATTCCTCCCTATAAGAATCTGACCCATTCTCTATTAAGCTCTCACTTCTGCCCTACCACTCCCCTATGCTTTATCCAAGCTGACTGCTTGCCTTATTTTGACATGGTATTGCCAGTGGTCAGCATGTCTGGAAAATGGGTACCACAGATCAGTAATGCTATAAGAATGGTTTTGCTGCTGAGAAGGTAAAGGAACCAAAAAAATTCAGGGCTACCTCAGCTCTGGTGATTAATGCCTTTCCTTATTCCCTGATGCTAATCACCACTGTTGACTTCAAAACACCATCAGCCTTGACTCTTGGCCAAATAGCAGAGATAAAAGCTATTCATCTTTTAGCATTTACTGAGAATATACTGAGCACAGGACACAAAACACAAGTACTTTCTAACTAATGCTTTCATTTGAAATACATGAAATGAAATCAAGCATACAACAGAGAAAGAAAAAGGAAACATCTCTTAACAACTCCCCAAGAGAAACTGATAGTATAGTTTAAGTACAACAATATTTAGACTAATATGATATAATCAAGATTAATAAACAGATGAAAGCTAAAACATGTAGTTGATGGATCTCCTTTCCTGAAATACAAAGAACCAAAGAAGAAAGCTAATGAACAAAAAGTTGACAGTGAACAATGTGTACACCCATGCATATGCATTAACTGATATATTTTTCTGCTCAGACTTTTTACAAGCACACCTGGCCACCTGTCATTATTTTTACGACATAAATAACAAACTACTCTTGCAAATAGTTACTTGTGAGCACAGTTATCAGTTGAGGAAACAATTTTCTGCAGGTGTAAAAATTATATTTCTCAATAAGGAAAATTTAGGTATAGTCAGTTTACTCATTAAGCCTTTAGAATTCTGTTTTTGCTTCTTTTTTTGAATAGGGTTCTTTCATTTTTGATCCATAGATGTTAACTCTAACATAAATGGTTCTCAAACTTTGTGGTTCAGGATCCCCTTACACTCTTAAAAATTATTGAGGAACAGAAGAGCTTTTGTTATCTCTCCTAATATTTACTGTATTAGAAATTAACACTGAAAAAAATTAAACTATTAATTAACTTATTTAAAATAACGATAAAACCATTTCATCCAATCCATCAAATTAAGACAAATAACATTTTCATGAAAATAATTATATTTTACAAAATGAAAATAACTTAGTAAGAAGTATGACGTCTTTTTACATTTTTTGCAAATCTCATTAATGTCTGGCTCAATAGGAGAAGGATTCTCATATCTGCATCTACATTCAATCTATTGTAATATGTTGTTTTGTTTGAAATATATTAGAACATTTGGCTTCACACAGACATGCAGTTAGAAAAGGGAAAAGTATTTTAATAGTCTTATCAGATAATTGTGGATATTCTTCTTTGATGCTACATGAAAACTCAACAAGAACTTTCTTCCAAAGAACACACTATGGAAAGAGGGGGAAAAGAGTAACTTTATAGTGGAGAAACCAGACAAACACTACTTCAGATAAGTGTGATCAAGGTTAACATCAACAGTGTTGAGTCACGTTGATAGCATGTACCCTTGATACGATGTTTGAAAATAGCGCTTGACCTCTGTGGTCTTCCTCCCCAAAGCCCATAATTCCAGTCTAATCATGAGAAACATCAGACAAGTCCCAACTGAAGGGCATTCTACAAAACAACTGACCAGTACTCCTCAAAACTGTCAAGGTCATCATAAACAAGCAAAGTCTGACAAACTGTTACAAACTGACAAAGTCACAAACTGCCAAGAGGAGCTTAAGAAGACATAACAACTAAAGGTATGTGGTATTCTGGATGGGATCATGAAATAGAAAAAGGACATTAGGCAAAAACTAAGGAAATCTTAATGAAATAAGGACTTAAGTTAATAATAAATCAGTATTGGTTCATTAATTATAATAAACGAACCATAATTAGGTAAGATGTCAGTAATAGGAAACTGAATTTGAGAGTATGTGGAAATTCTCTATATTATCTTCTGAATTTTTCTATAAACCTAAAACTGCTCTAAAAAAATACTGTTTTAAAATCATTAAAAACTTGACAAAAATAGTTTTTAAAATGTTAGTTGCAATGTAGAATCTGAAACAATATCAGTGTCTTTTAAAAATTCTATTATAGTAGAATCCATTAGCCTTTCTTGTACTTTAAATGGATCTTTTGTCATGCATGATTTTGTAAGAGTATTCACTGGTTGTTAGAAAATATTGGTTCAATGAGTTATGCAGATCTTCCCAATGTTGACACGTTTAATTATATGAAATCAAAACTTTGCATTTATTAATATCACCATCAATTTCATCAAGAAATGTATGAAAATTAGGAAGCTGTCAAGTTCATGGTGGGAGCAATAAGTTTTCCAAAATTTTAATTTTCACTTGTTTGCTCAAATTTTATCACTGGCAACAAATACTCTTAGTTGTTTTTCTTAACACGAGAGTCTTACTTCATTCATTTTAAAGAAAATGTCAAATATTGTAAGAAAATATCTGCCAAGCCTGAATAACCATAGTTTGTCAGTCACTCTTTCAAGTAAAATGGCCTTCCATGAAAAAAGTAGCTAGCTCAGCTAGTGACTCACACAATTGCAGAAGTGCTTTTCCTCAAGATAACTGCTGTATTTGGTATATAGCACAAGTATCTACACATAAAGATGTGCACTTCCTTCATCATAAAGAATATTAAAAAGACATGTTCTCAAGGGTTGAGATTTAACCAAATTAATCATTTTTACTGTTTCTTCAGTGACATTCTTGAGTGATACTATTGGGGGTTTTTTGGTTTGAGTTTTGGTTTTGGCTTTTTACGGTGATTGCATGGGCAATGAAGAATACAATATATTTTAGTGCTACCACCTTGATTCAGCTAAGGCTCCAGCAGTTTTACCTATCATTGCTTTTGTACCATTACCGCAAAGGTCGCCACAGTGAAAAAGGTAAATAGTGTCTTATATTGTTATAGAGAGTTTTGACCTCCAGGAAGCCTAGAAGTCTAAAAACCACACTTTGAGAACCACTGACTTAGGTAAACATATTTCTGACTTCTCTACTACACATGAATTAAGCCAAACAACTATGTCCAGGTAAAAATGGAAACCGGAATGCTCATGTCATGTCCACAGAGATGAATCTGTTTCACATTCCTTTACCACCACTCTGAAATGGAGGAAGTGACAAGAACAAAGACCACCCAGACATATTCTCCTTTTCCTTCCCACAGTCCTCTAAAACAGGGTTTCCCCACCTTTTTCATAACATGGCAAGGAGAAAAAAAACAATCATATTTTCATTAAAGAATAAGGCAATGAGGCTACCCAAGGCTTGAGGTCCCTAGCCTAGAGATATAGACCATATATGGCCTTGAGGAGATGTGCCCATTTCCAGTGGCAATGCCAAGGTACATGGGTTAGACAGTTCTGTACTGAGGTTCTCCACACATGTGGGGCTCTCAGCCTGGACGATGTCTGTTTCATGCTCCAGAAAAGGCTCAAAGCTTAGTCAGATGTGGGAATCCACAAAGTACCTGAATGTATTTCATGGCAAGACCAGATTTATGTTAAAGAGTTGATGTAACTGAATGTAACTTGTCCAAACATTTTCAGATATAGTGCAGTGATTAAGAGTGCAGAAACTGGTTGCCACTTACTAGCTGTGTGATCTTGGAAAAGTAACTTAAGATCTCAGTGCCTCAATTTTTCCACCTATAAAAAGGAAACAATAATAGTGCCTACCCATTTTAAGTATAAAATGAGTTAATACATAAAAAGTGCTTAAAATGATGCCTAATATGTAGCAATGTTCACTATTATTATTATGCAGGAGCTATAGGGTCTCCTAATTGGGATTGCTCCTCTGAGCATGACAGTGTTAAATTGCAGATTTGCAAAGACAGAAGCCCAGAGATACCAAGAGGCTCAATGTTAACCTGCAGGATTCCAGATCTAAGGGAACATGCTTGGAGCAGCGGGGGAGAGAGATGTGAGAAGTGAGGAATGTCCTGGGCCTTTTTAGTTTACTTACGGCATACATCAAGGGTTTATAGTTAAAACCTTCTTGTATCTGTTAAGATACTAACTGACAAATGTCTACCTAATATATAAGTCTGTAAATATATTATTTTTCCTTAGGAAAGGCCATGGCTCAAAAATAATCGTTACAGACTATAAACCCATCTACTTTTTGCCAAAGGTTTTTATTTATTTGTTTTTTTCATGATGGTGTTAGGAGTTGTGGTTATGAACCTCAGGCTTCAGGAGCCTCCCAGAAAACTCGAATAGGACCGTCCCAGACACATCAGATCACCGCTTCTTTACTTTGGGTTAGATGTGTTTTCTTTACTAAGTAGTTTTTGGCTACTACTTAGCCTGGCTAATAAGATCATTATAATTAATTGTTTTAGTTACATATGAAGCTGAATGATTTTAAGAGTCCTCTTCATGCAAGTATTCAATATCTGTATTGCTGGTTGTAAAGAAATTACAAGTTCTTTACAAGAAAGTAGACTGACCACTTAAAAATGTAGCCCTTCCTCAAACATCCCTCACAGCTTAATACTAGTATCTAACCCCACGCATCATGTCAATGTCTTTTTTCAGTCATTCAGTGCTTGTCTGATGTGGTAAACGTCCCACAATTACAATGCAAATAAAAAGTAAACCTATCTATGCAAAGTCACTGACAAATGAGGATCTCATCAACTTGAAGAGGAGAAAAAAATCAACAAGGATAATGATACCATAAAAATTTTTTAAAGTAATTGAAACATTCATGAATTAAAAGATTTTGAAAAAACTGATGAAATCTTTAAATATTTTTGTAAAAATGATTTTCTGTGCAATCGAACAACCAACTCATGAAGTGTGGGGTGCAGTAATTTACTAACCTAAAATTTTGTCAAGAAAGCTATGCCAAAAATAAATAGTAATTTGACCATTATTATTCTAGGAATTATTATTCTAGTTCATAGTTGCAATTATAATTCATATTTTTGTCAAATAAGATAAAGACTATTTATTTTTATGTGTTACTTCTATTTTTCATGATAAAGTCCCAATCAATGTTCTTCCCCACTATCCCTAGACAGTAGACTATGAAGATTTTGGTCCCTCATTCATGGCCTTTTCCTGGTACGAAGTCTCCTGAAGTAATGAAAACATTAAAAATATAGATAAATATTTTTATCTACTCAGTACCTGCCCCAAGAGACCATCTTTGCCTTAGTACTCCAAGATACAACAGGTCTATCTTTCCCCTTTCCTACTAGGTCTCCTTCTGTGGAAGGAAGAAGCTTATTTCTCTGGCAAAGTACATAAAACTTAAATGGAAGCCTTAATAGGAATTCACCTGAAGATATTAGGTTACTAGAATCTTGATAAGATTGATCCAGTCGAAGTGTGAAGGGCCCACGTCACGCAGAATGGCTTTCACTAACAGTGATTTGACATTATCACTTTCAGAGGATCCTACTTGGACTTACACCTTATTGGTTTTGAAGTGCTTTATTTATGTAATAAAAAGTGTAGATTAGATTCATCTCTCTGGTTTAAAAATTACAAATTTACATTGGTTAGATGTAATTTAGTCATTAGCTTTTCAGAAAAGTACTCATAAAATGGCTGGCAAGCATAAATAAAGACTTTCTCTCCCCCCTTGCTGAAAAACAATTCTTTTTTTTTAGTTACCTAAAAGTCAAGATAAATCAGAGACCAGTTGGAATGATAACTTATACATTACAATTGAGATATTAAGCTTAAAGTTATATGTAATTGGAATTTGTTTTTCTCAAGATTAATAGTCAATACATATATTGAACATCCACTGAGTACTGAGAATTCCAGAGCTTTTAAAAGACAGAATTCAAATTTATAATGAATCTGCAATCAAGGTCTTTCTCATTCATATGAATGTGTGTATATACACTTTTTTTCTCTGTTGAATACATTATTATATAATACAGATGTCATCATTACAGAAATTCACTTTCTTTGACCCTGGCCCAAACAGGTCAGATATTATGGCAATAGTAGATGGGCAATAAGAACAAGAAATAGATATTCTTTCACGTCATACTTCCTTGGATCATGGTAACATTACGTCATCTTCCTTTCTCCACATACTAACCACACCTCAATTTAAAACGATAATAATAATAATTTTCTTGTGTTTGGCTTTTACAAAATACTCCTAAAATTAATTTTAGTTTTGCTTCCAGCAACAGTTGACAATTCTCTCGGTATTTCTAATTTTGCTTTTGAGTCCTTCCTTCTAAGTGCAAATTTTGTGCCAATATCTATAAAAAGCACATGGCATATACAGATGAGTATTTCCCTTAATGAGACTTTTAAATCAGTTCTGACTCTGTGAATAGTATTTTAAAATCTGAAACAGGTAGAAAGGAAAATGTGAAGTATTTTAACATGTGAAAAGGCCAATGAGTCTGGACGCGTCTGGATACTTACTCTCTCACACAGCTCTTCAAATGTGCAGTCGGCAATGGTTCCACAGGCTTTATTCAGCCGCAGCTCTCTGCCTTGCACTTTTAGAATCCTTGGTCTAGTTACTATGGGAACATGAACAAAGACTCAATCTTGTCTGGATAATTACTATAAAATTCATCTCTTACAGATAGGAAATGCATAGCTTGATGAATAATAGCACATGATTCAACACATAAATTAGACAAAATGCTGATACAATGACTGCCACTTGAGCGTGGCATCAACCCATATACAGCAATGGAACTTATTAATTGGTCAGTGGAGATTGGGCATTGTGTTCTAAATGTATTCTCTTTCAAGAGAAATTAACTTACGTACAATCATTTTGTTTCTGAGCCAGCTCATCAAACAACTTATCCATGACAGCCTCCACATCAGCTTCACTTGTGCTACAGTGAAAAGAATAATAGAATATGAAATTAATAACACTTGAAGCCAACATCAAACAGCTGCCAGAGCCTGCTTAGCTTTTTGCCCATAAAAAAAAAAAAAAGAGAGAACAGGATGTTATGCTCTAAATACAAACATTAGATTTAGAATACACTTAAAAGCAGAGAATATTAACTCTCAGGTAGATGATTCTGCCTTATTTGCATACACTGAAAGACTTCTGTGCTTCTGGCTGTTTCCAGTAATGAGAGGATACAGGCAGAGTAAATCCACTAATACTATGTGTACACAATGAGAAGAAAGGCTTCTGGCTCTCTCTTGCATGCAAAACAAGAGCAAATAGACAAGGCAGTCAAGCATCCAGCAAAGTATCCTTTGAAATCTCTACTGAGAGGGTACATGTGAAATTAAATATTGAAGCTGCTGTTTTTTTAAAAAATTCAAGTCAAGCCACTGACTAAAAGCATCAAACACGCAGAATTAAATTACCAGCTTCAAAATATCAACTTGGTCTACACATCAATAACTTTATCAGACTTTGAGTATAAGGACAATTATAAACCACACAGTTTCTCTCAAAAGTGTCCCTGCTGGAAATTCAAGAAAACTCTCCCTCTATGATGCCCACCATTGCAGCTACTATGAAGTTAGTCTCATCAAAGAATCTTTTGTATTCTAATTAGAAATCACCATATGGTTTAGGGAATCCACATATATAAATGTGATAATACTATGCCCTTTTTTCTCTCACCTTTTTTTTTTAAAGAGGGGTTGATAAATTAACAGTCAACAAAATAAAATAAACTGGCAGAAGAAATAAATGCTGTTAAAAAAAAAAACTGCAAGTGAAAATGTAAGTTTATGTAAACTACATACAAACTTATACAGGATGACCCGTCAATATGCTTAATTTTGACACTCACTCTTATCTAGGTGTGGAAGTAATTAAACTCTATTCTGGACATCTATCTTAATGAAGTCTTATTGAAAACTAATATGACAAATTATTTTCTTTTTAGATTAAGTTTAAACTAAGCCAAACTAATTTCCCCCTTGAGATAATTATCGGATAGTAAGCATTTAACACACAAACACTTAATTCTTCAACTGTCCTACAGAAAATGCCTTAAAAATACAACAAAGCGCACAGTCATTATGAAGGGTTTGGAATTGTCATATTCCAAGTAATAACAACTCCACCTCAAAGGACCTTAAAAACATTATTTTAAACAATTTTTGGAAATAAGGAATAAATGAATTTAAAAACAAAAAAAAAATAACATTGCAGGGAAATGCTATTTGACTTATATAAAGCCTTGCACATTTGAATAGAGAGCCATATTAAGATAATAAAATGATGCTACAGAAAGAGAATTATAGAGACAAAAAACAATTTTAAAGGTACAAAGAAATCACACAAGCCAACAATGTAAATGTCGATGCCATGCCAAACACACGTATGTTTAGATGGCTTTGTCAACCTCTACCTTGCAATGGCAGTGCACACCTGCACAACTGCTGGAGAAGTGAGCTATTTTTTAAGAGATATAGAAAGGAGAGAGCGATGCCAGCCACCCAGGACATCTGCTAGCTTTCACAAAGTTAACTTCTTCTTAGGACAAGCATGTTACCCAATATAGGGGGAGAACTGAATTCTGAAAAATTACCATGACAGAAGACAGTTACATTTCTAAAAGTATATCTGATGAACAAACAATTGCTTACAAACTTCCTCAATGGTAATTTCTTTTTTACTCTGCGCTCTAATATACTATAATATTAAAATGTGGCTCACTAGACTTTAGTCGGGCCACATCTTCTACATCATCTATGAAACTACTATACGTGATTTTATTTATGATGACATTATATTTGAAAGTACACAATTATTTTTATTATAACAGTATCTTACATAAGAATTCTATTATATGATCATAAAAACTTACTCAAAAGTTACAACGTGCAAAATAAAAAATCTTATTGGTGTTAAGTGGTCTAAAAGTAAATATTCATAAAAGCAGTTTATATAATTTACAATTGAAGACACTTATTCATCTAAGCCAACCTGCATTTGACCTCAAGGAGCAAGTTCTACTAACTTGCTGGGGGACAGGAACCTTATCTTCATATTGTCTTAAAAGGGGCTAGTGTGTGTTTTGGTTTTATGAGATGCATCTATACTGACATGAAATAAATAAAGATGCTATGACAGGAATCCTTATCAGAAAGGAATATATTCATAATCCTTTAACGAATGACTTAAAGGATAACACTAGTCTTCCCACATTCCACTCAGACTTCAGATTTCCTTACTTAAGAGGAGTCATCAGAGTTTATCTGAGAATTAGAAATATGAAAAGAAAAATTAAAACTTACCTATCTAAATTAGCCTAAAAGATTCAGTTTTACTTACTATCCAGGTTCGTATCTGGTTTAAACATCTTTGAGTATGTTTGTAATTCTAGTAAAAATTTTGGATGATTCTTAACTATTTTAATGTATCACACAGGGAATAACTAAAGCTATCATTTGGTGAGCAACTAGTATGTAACAGTTAATTTACTGATACCACCCTCACTTCACCGTGCAGTCTGTATTATACCATTTTTACAGAAGAGAAAACTGAGATTCAGAGAGTTAAGTCACTTATTTAAGATCTGAATAAAAATTAAAATTTTCTGTATCACAGGAAATATTATAAATAAAACAATATATGTATATCAAACCAGAAAACATAGTGGCAACATTTGTGGCAGACAATATTATCAATGCATTAAAAAAAAAAGAAAAAAAGAAAAAAACTCCAACAGATAAAAAAATTGAATACCCCAGTAGAAAAACTGTCAAAGGACTTGAACAGGCAAACTGCATTAAAAAAATAACTCAATGGGCAAGAAGCATATGTAAAATTGTCCATTCTTACTAGTAATAACAAATGCAAAATAAAACCATGAGATGACAGTCTTTTATCCAAACTGGCTAAGGGAAAAGATAAAGTACTCAGAGCAAGTGTAAGTATAGAGAAAAAGAGGCACTGCTGGGAGGAATGCAAAACTGGTACAAGATTTCAGGACAAACGGATAATATGTCATAAAAGTATTAAAAACATGCATATCACATCACCCAGCTATTCCACTCACAGGAATTTCACCTATGGAAACAATAATGATTAACAAAGATGTTCACTGTGACACTGCTAACATCGAAAAATTTTTTTAAAGAATCTAAATGTCCAACAATGGGGAATTTGGTCAAGTAGATTTGTATACAACCATACAATGGACTTTTTGAGTGCAACTTTTCCCTCTTGTCCTGAATTGCAATTAAGGTCCAAAGTTGATGGTTATAAGAACTAGATAACCTCAAATTCTAAAGAACACCATCAATGAGCCACCAATAACAGGATCCAGACTCCTGTCCCAATGGTTAAATGAAGAGGAAAACCAGACCTACTCCAAATGCTCCTTCTCCTTCCTTACATCACATTAGGAGGAGAAAGGGGATCAGGAGACACTGGCGGTTGTGTCTAGTATTTGTGATAAGAGCATTTTCCCTTCCTTCCCCTTAGAAAAGAAGAGGTTGATTTACCCTCCCCAAAAGTGAGTGATCAGGGGACTGGTTACCTAAGAGAATCACTTAGAAAAATTAGGGGAGGCTGAAAGAAGAAAAGACTGGCTTTGGATGAGCAGAACTTTAGCAGGTTGAGAAATCAGAACATGGAAGGTGGGGTGCTAAGCCACAACAAAGCAAACCAGTTTTCACCAAAAACCTTCCAAAGTTTTGGCACTACTACATAAACTTGATGATACAGATGAGGGGTCAGGATGAAAAGTGTTTGAAAATAAGACAAAGGCAGTTCCTTAGATTCTCTCCCTTTACTTGGACATCCAGATTCCTGCACCTTCTCCACTCTAGCTGAAAATGATGAGTTTGTCATCTGGGACAATTTTAACAATGAAGAAAGGGAGAGAGATAACATACTGAAAACCTAGACATTAAACAGTGAAACCAACACTCTTCAGCATACAGAACCCTACCAGCCAAACTTCTATCCTAGGAAGTAGACAGAAATACTGGAAGAAACTGAATAAAAAAGAAAGGTGTGTAGATAGTGACATTTGGAGGTTCTTCGATGTAAACTGACCTGGTACCTTATCACCCTCCAGTGATGCTCACCAATCAATAAAACCCTACCTATGCACACAGAACTTCCAACCAGCTTTTAAATGCCTCATTCTTAAGTGTGAGTGGACAACCAAGTATTTATAGGCCTTTAAGTCTCTAGGATAAAAGATAAAGAATAAAATTAATGGAAGAAAAGATCTTAGAGGAAGCAAAGAAAAAACAGAGACCAGAAGGAGAAAACTATGCTCTGATATACCTAGAGAGAAGAGGATATTTCATCCATAAAGCAAAGGATACTGTAAACTAAAAGAACAATTAGTGCATAAGAAAAAGCTCTAAAAAATGACTGCTAAGTAAAAAATTTAGGAAAGGAATTGAGAGAAAAAGTTGAAGTAATCTTTCAGAAAATATAGCAAAATGACAAACAGATGAAAAATAGAAGAGAAAATCAAAGAATTAGAAGATCAATCCAGAAGGTTCAACATCTAACCAGAAGGAGTTCCAAAGACTAGAGAGGACCAAAAAAAAAAAAGGAAAGAATCAAAGAAAAAATAAAATTAAGTTTCCTAGAACTGAAAGACATGATATTCTAAGTTAAAAGAGTGTGAACACCCAGTACCCACCCTGATGTCATAGCAGCATTATTCATGGTGGCCAAGACATGGAAACAACTGACGTGTCCTTTGACAGATGACTGGATAAAGAAGCTGTGGTACATACATACAATGGAATATTACTCAGCCATAAGAAAAGATGAAATACTGCCATTTGCAACAACATGGATGGATCTTGAGATTATCATGCTAAGCAAAATACGTCAAACAGAAAAAGCTGAGAACCACATGATTTTATGTATATGTGGGATATAAGACTGAAAGCAACATGCAAACAAGTCATGGGCACGGACAACGGTTTAGTGGTTACCAGAGGGAAGTGGGGGAGGGAGGAGGTGGATAGGGTAAAGGGAATGAAATATATGGTGACAGAAAGAAATCTAACTTTGGGTGGTGAATATATAATGTAATATACATATGGTATATTATTGACTTTTACACTTGAAACCAATATAATTTTAATAACCAACGTCACCTCAATAAATTTAATTTAAAAAAAGAATGGGGGGGAGCTCCATTCCAAGATACAGTATCATGAAATATCAAGAAATAAAGAATAAAGAAAGAATATCCTAAAAACGTAAAGAGGAAAAAAGAGGTCAAATATAAAAGGTTAAGATTCATTCACATCAAACTTTGCAACAGCAATAACGGAAACTTGAAGATAATGGTATAGTGTCTAAAATTTTCTCAAGGTACATTATTGTCAAGCTATCCATGCTGACACTATTAATCAAGCAAAATAAAGTCATTTTGAGATAAGCCCTCAAAAAATAAAGTCCCCATGTAATCTTCTCAGAAAGATACTAGTGGGTGTGCTCTATCAGAACACGGAGAAAAGTTCTGCTTCTAGTAGGACCAGGTAAGCTCTGCCCCAACTGCCCTCTTGCTGACAGCAGCTATGAACTCTGTACGAAATACAAAACAGTGAACAGAAGCAGGAGGAATCTGGAGGGGGTTGATATTTGGGAGAAGGGAGATACACAGAGCTGAGTTAACCATTTTTACAGCTTTCACATTGAAGACAATAAAGTCAGCACTGGTCATGACAACTAAAACTCAAACAGAAAACCTGCAGTCTTTCTGGCATGAAGAACCAGAGGAGTGCTGGGGGTAGCCACGCAGCTGGAAAATCAAGGAAATCCCAGAAAATGTGTTTCCAAACTCCCAAAAGGTATTAACCTTGAAAATTCCTGAAATCCTAAATTATTCTGTATTTATCTCAATGCCTTTTCTTCTTTTCAAATAATAATGACTGTCCATAATAATAAACAGCAAATCATTTTTCTATCATAGGGTTATACTAAAAGTTTCAGCAGATTTCTGTAAAATAACAGTATAACAATAAATTCATGGCTTATCACTATTATAAACCAATATATGACAAAATTATATATTTTAATAACATGTAAAAATGGTCTCTACCTGATAGACTTTTGATAGTAGAAAAAAGAAGAAAACATTGATGCAAAATAAATGCAAAATAAAATTATTTTAAAATTTAAATATCTCAAATATTTAATATGTAAATGCTATAATTTTTTAAGTTAAAGGTTTTTTTTTTTTTAATACAAGCATTAGTAACCTTATCTAATAGTCCTGTCTTAACTGGTTGACAAACATTCCAGACATAGGAAAATATCATTTTGCACTGACATTGATCAAATCATTAGAATGTGTTCTAAATCACTTTTTTTTTAATTAATTATTTTTTATGGTGACATTGGTTAACAAAGTCTGGTAAGTTTCAGCTGAACATTTTTGTGATTTTAACAGACAAACAGTAAGGCATATATATATATACACTGTGTGTTCACCACTCATAGTTAGATTTCTTTCTGTCACCACATATTTGACCCCTTTTATCCCATCTACCTCCCCCTGCCCCATCCCCTCTACCCTCTGGTAACCACTAGTCTATTGTCCACGTCCATGAGTCTCTGTTTGTCTGTCCTGTTCACCTGTTGCTTTTAGGTTTATATCCCACATATAAGTGATATCATGTGATTTTCGACTTTTTCTGTCTGGCTTATTTCGCCTAGCATGATTATCTCAAGGTCCATCTGCATTGTCGCAAATGGTAGTATTTAATCTTTTCTTATGGCTGAGTAATATTCCATTTCTAAATCACTTTCAGGTTGGGTGGTGGAGTACATATTGCTTCATATAAGCTCATTTCCTAAGTTAATATGAATCTGGCTTTGTTTACTCACTATTACCTCCTTAAAGGCCCTATTGCCAAATACAGACACATTGGGGGTTAAGGCTTCACCTATAAATTTTAAGGGGATACAATTCAGTCCTTAACAATGAGCATTTGTATAGTTTGCAGTTTGGGGTTTCTATGAATAGTGCTACAACTACATGTCTTTGGTAAACTTACGTATACATGTCTGTTGGGTAGAGAACTCGGAGTAGGATTTCTGCTCATAGGGTAGAACTATGTTCAGCTTAGCGGATGCTGCTGCCAACTGTTTTCTACAGTGGCTGTAGCAGTGGACTCTCTCACCTGCAGTGTACAAAAAGTTCCACTTGTTTCACACCCTTGCCAACACTTGGTATTTTCTATCTCTTCCACTTTAGTGATTATGGTGGGTGCATTATAAATGATTTTAATGTAAGTTGCTTCAAATTGTTTTGGAAGTGGGCAGGGCACAAAAAAATATATATAATTTAATTAATGCAACAGTTAATCCAGAAGGCTTTTCTTAGTAATACATCATTACGATGTACATGAAATTTTAAAATCCCTTCTTAAAACTCTTAAGATCTCCTGACTTTCTTAAGTAGGAAATTTCAAGAATACAACTTTATTGTAAAAATTTCAGCCAGAGAAATGTTTTACTTCAAAATAGGAAAAAAAAATGGTATTAATAATAGAGAAAACTGGAGTTAACAGCCATGAGTCTATGATCCTCTTGTCGCTTTTCCAGTGAAACTATTTAAGAAATACAGCAACATTACCTTACACTAAAAATCTATACTCAGAAATACAACCATGCCTGTGAAGCTCTAAAGAAGAACCAGAGGTAGCTAGTTTAAAAAAAAAATAAAAACAAACAAACGCACACACACAAATATTTGGTGCCCGACTAGCTCAGTTGGTAGAGCATGAGACTTAAAAAAATCAACTGTTTGGGACATAAAACCTAAGGTCAGCAATATGCATATCCAGAAAATAAATGTACAAAAAAATACACAAAGATGTAAATTATTAAAAAACACAAATAGTGATTCAAATTAGACTCAAATTACAAACATAACTTAAAAATATCTCAGCCTAACCAATAAAATTTGAGGGAGGAATGGCATGTGCATGGAAAGCTACATACCAAAGATGACATTAAATTGAATGTAACTTTTTCAGTGTAAAAGGGAGACAAATTCAGTTTTCTTTTAAGGCTACAAGAATATCGTGTCACAAAGCATGGAAGGGAATGTTCTGTTCAGCTTTGTGCAGTTTCATTTTAACCACAAAGAGGCATATCTTAAGGAGGGGTGACTTGGGTAACATCAAAATGACCAGGAGAAAACATAGGCATCAAGCTCAGATGTTATGAATTGTATCCCTTTTCTTTTCATGCAGGGAGACAGAAACATAAGCTCTTACAACTGAGTAGGGATAAAGAACTTGATTTCCTTTAATTGCTCTATCGGGGGGATGCTACTATACAGTTGTCCTTTGTGCAGATAAGATGCAAAACAGAAAATCTGCCTACAGGTTATCAGAAGTTGACCACAGGAAGAGAATTAAAGTCATTTCTGAAGGAAAAGCAGTCACACTTTTCAAATACTTTTTTTTTTTTGCGGGGGGGGGGCGGTGTTGGGGTGTCAGGGGCTCAAACAGAACACAAATTCTTTTTCTTTTATCTATAATGCCCTGATAAAATCCACCCATTTCATTGCTCCCATCACCTTTTGTTAAGCTCAGAAATTACAGTGGAGGGGCAGGTTTCTATTTTCTGTTGAGTAGCACCACTGTGTCTTTAAGTCAGAAAAGCCCTGGACTCAACCAGCATTTCATTGCCAGGAAATTTGGCATCAACTCGTACAGGAATCCTGTGAGTACAGTATCTTGGATTAAAAGCCTGATTGCTTTGGAAGAATAAGAATCATGATTTATTTTTCCATATTAAATTAGTAAACAGAGAGGAAAGTAACCAGTCATTCTTATTTTTAGAAAATTTCTAAAGCTGAAATCAGGCATTCAACATAAAATGTAAAACTTAGTCTCAAGAAATAGAATGTCAAAAAAAGACTTATTATTCCTGGATCATTTTAAATTCTCAACAAAAATTCCCAAACAAGTGGAGGTTTCTAGAAGAGGGTCACACATGAATATAAATGGAAATTAATTTCTTCAAGAACCTCCTACTTCATTATAGTTGACTCAGGGGAACAGAATGCTAACCACACTTTGCCCCTTCATCCCCTTTTAAAAATCAACAGCTTGTTAAGGTATCAACAAGCAGAATAGGGTTGGCTTTCCTTGTTCCCTCTCTCTCCATGTTCTCTATTCCAGAGAGCCAAAGTTGATTCAACGAGGGAGAAATTTCCCCTTCCTCTTAGAGTTCTTGTGCCAAATATCCCTGGCAGTGAGCCTTCTCACTCTACTGATTCCTTGTGCATTCAGGCTGTACAGCTCTTTGTGCTCATACCAAACGTAATGTGGGGCTGGAGGCAGGTCCAAGACTAAGTTGGTTTACACTTGCCTTAATATAAAACAGACTTGGTTGCATTTCAAATCCTGTAGGCTTGTTTTACATAACGGAATCAGTTTTAGGATGGATTTTGTCCTAGTATTTATCTTCCTCTCAATCACTCAAAGGCTTAATTGACTGCTCAGAGATCCATTTCAGTTTCTAAATTTCCCACCCTTCTCAATCACCTGGAGAGTAACTTACCTGGTTCCATTAATCTTGATCTGTGTATAATACAGAAAGTGGGACTTAGCACGTTTTGCTCTCAAATTCCAGGCCTTCACTCCCCCTTCTCAGCCCCAACTCCATATAAAATTTCTATCAATTTATATATTGCATTTCCGCCCAAATAAATCAGTGATGTAACATATAGAATTGCAAGTTGGTAGATCCAAAATTATTTCTTTTTCATAAAATTTCAGAAAGGCTTTATATAGTAAAGATTTTTTTTTTAATAAATAAAAATGAAAAAGAAGCTAAAGAGTATGAAGCTCTAACTCCTCTTCAGGAGAAGAAGATGGTCACATCCATCTGAGAAAGAGAAGCCAGGCATTTTAATAGATAAAAAAACGTTCACAGCAAGTAACTAAAAACCTAGGACTTTTGCCAGATTAGCTTTTCTAATGCTGAAGATTGTACCTTTAGTTATAAATGTGATCTATTTGAAGATGAAATAACAAGACGATAAGAGTTCTAAAGAAATCTAAAAACTTTATTCTGTACTTTTATATGTATAAAGTATACATATTATCTCTTGACATGTACATATTGGGTATATCGCTTATTTACACTTTACTAGATGAGTACAGCCATATAATTGAATACTTCATCAATGTGTTTAGCTAGAAATGGTGGGCCAGCTCTATTCTGGCCCTGTCTGGCCTGCTGAAAAACAAACACACTGATATGCTATTGTCAAATTACACTTCAATAAAGGAATAGAAGATAAAAGGTGTGCTGAGTTGACTGATGAAATCTGATGTCAAAGTATACGCAAGATGAATTTCTTTTGCTGCTGTACCACTTTTTAGGTAATGTTTCAAAGAGTTTCAAACCCTTGAAATTAATTTTAATTTAGTAGTCCTTGAGTTAACACAAGATTAATAAATAATTAAATGTGTGTCTAAATTATGTCAAATAGGACATTTTTGTGATTTTAACAGACAAAATAAACAGCCTAGCTGACTATGCCCTACATGATGTAAAGTAGAAAGCTGTGGGGTTTTTTTTTAGTAAAAGTTATAAGTTTGTAATGTCACAGAGCCTTGCTCATTCATAAAATATCAACAAGCATTCTTATAAGAAAGATACTACTGTGCATCTCCTTTTGAGAACCAATATTTGTTCCCAACTATAGTTTCCCACGTTTTTCCTATAGGTGGCCTTATAGAACAGATTCATTATGATTACTGACCTCTGAATTACCAAAACAGACAGCAACACACAATGTTTCTTTTTGAATTTGAGACATTTCAGTTTGAATGAAACTTTATACTTCTTATAAATACTTCTTCACTAAAAAAAAAAAAAAATGTGTGTGTATGTATGGTGGGAGAGAGAGGGGGAGAGAGAGAACGTTATTAAAAGAATTAAAATGTTACATTAAAATCATTCACTTATATGGAATTAAATAGCACACTCCTAAAGAACCAATGAGACAGACAGATAAATAAATAAATAAATAAATAAAACAAAAGAGAAATTAGAAAATACTTTGAGACAATGAAAATGAAGACACAACATGCCAAAACTTATGGGATGCAGCTAAAGTAGTACTTACAGAGAAATTTATAGCTATAAATGCCTTCATTAAAAAAGAAGAAAAATCTCAAACCAACAACTTAACCTTCTACTGTAAGATTCTGGACAAAGAAAACTAAACCTAAAACAAGTGGAAGGAAGAAAATAATAAGGATTAAAGTGGAAATTAATGAAATATAGAATAGAAAAATATAGCAAATCAACAAAACCAAATGTTGGTTCTTTGAAAAGGTGAACAAAATTAATAAACCATTAGCTAGACGGACCAAGAAAAAAGAGAAGACTAAATTACCAAAATCAGAAATGAAAAAGAAGACATTACTACTGATCTTATGGAAAGAAAAAGTAATATAAGAGGAAACTATTAGCAAATGTATACCAACAAATTAGATAACCTAAACGAAATGGACAAATTCCTAGAAAGACAGAAATTACTGAAATTGACTCAAGAAGAAAAAGAAACTCTAGAGGACAGAAAACTTCCCAACACATTCTACCAGGCCTGTATTACTTGACAAAAACATCACCAGAAGAAAACTACTGACTGATATCTTTTATGAATATAAACACAAAAATCCTTAACAAAATACTAGCAAATTAAATCCAGTAACATATAAAAAGGATTATACACCATGACCAAGTGAGATTTATCCAAGAAACACAATGTTGATTTAAAATTCAATAATAAAAAAGACAAATGGCTCAATTTAAAAATGTGCGACGTATCTAAAGACCTTTCCCTAAGCAGATATACAGTCAACAAGCACACAAAAAAGACGTTCAACACCATTAGCCATCAGAGAAATCAAAATAAAAACCACAGTGAGATGTTATTTCACACTCACTAGGATTGTGTTTAGGTTGAATTGTGTTTCCCCCCCAAAATATGTGTAAGTCCTGATCCCCAGCACTTCAAAATGTGTCTTTATTTGGAAATAGGGTCATTGTAGATATAATTAGTTAAGTTGATGAGCTTGTAATTCAATATGACTAATGTCCCTATAAGAAGAGAAAAGAGACACACAGGAAGATGACCGTGTGAAGACAGATGCAGAGATTGGAGTGACACGTCTACAAGCCAAGGAACACAAAGTATTGATGGCACATAACAGAAACCAGAAGAGGAAAAGAATATGTCTCCCCTACAAGTTTAGAAGGAGTGTGACCCTGTCAAAACCTTGATTTTGGATTTCTGGCCTCCAGAACTGTGAGACAACAAATTTCTGTTGTTTTTTTTTTAAGTCACCCGGTTTATGGTACTTTATAACAACATCCTTAGGAAACTAATATAGATGGCTAGAATCAAAAAGATAGATAATAACAAGTGTTAGCACAGAGAAATGGTAACCCTCATACACTACTGGTGGGAATATGAAATAGTATGACTGTCTTTGAAAAACAGTCTGGAATTTCCTTAGAAGAATAACATAGAATTATCATACCCAGAATTTCCAATCTTAAGTTTATACAAGAGAAATAAGAATAAAAGTCCTCACAAAAGATTGCACATCAATGTTCATAGTAGCATTATTCACAATGGCCAAAAAGTGGAAATAACCCATATGTCCATCAACTTATGAATGGATAAATAAAAGTTGTATACAATGAAATATTATTTGGCAATAAAAAGGAATAAAGTACTGGTACACACTACAACATGGATGAATCTTAAAAAAATTATGTTAAATGAAAGAAGGCAATCACAAAGGGCCACATATTGTTATAATTCCATTTACATGAAATATCCAGAATAAGCAAATCTATAGAGATAGGACGTATACAAGCAGATTGCCTGAGCTGGTTGGAGGGGCAGGGTAGATGTGGGGAGAAAGAAGTGATGGTTAAGAGATACAGAGTTTCTTTTTTGGATGATAAAAATATTTTAAAACATTTAAAACAAAATGGATTGTGATAATGGTTGCACAATTCTGTGAATATACTAAAAGTCATTGAATTATACACTTTAAATAGGGAATTGTATGGCAAGCGAATTATATCTCAATAAAGCTGTTAAATAAAAATAACATTTTTAATCACACCTAACAAAGTTAGCAATAATTTTCCAATATCATGACATATCCAATTAGTGTTTTCATTTCTCTGACTGTCCCATAGTTTTTATTTTGTTTTGTTTTTGTTTCTGTTCTTATAGTCTGTCTGATTCGGGATACAAATAAGTTCCATATACTGCAATTGGTTGATACGTTCTTTAAGTCTCTTTTAAAGTACAGGCTCCCTCTCCATCTTTCCCTCTATTTTTTCTTACTTATTTATTGAAGAAGCAATTTATTTATGTAATTTTAAAAACTCTACAGTCTACATTTTGATGAATATACTCCCATGATGTCATTTAACATATACCATTGCCCTTAATATTGCCTGTAAATTGATCAAATTCAGGTTCCATTTCTATAGCAAATATTGTAGAACTTAAGATCATTATATCCAAATTATGAAAGTTTTGCAAAATGGGGATATTCTAAATCTATTTTACTTCTCTCCTTTTTTCATTTGTTTGTTATCTAGAAAATTTCTATAAAGATAAGATTCTGCCATCAACTATTTTTTGTTATACTGAGGATCAGGTTTTTTAAAACAGACAGGAAAAACACTTGATTCTTTTCTTTCATTTACCCGTTTTCAGGATAATGGATTGGAGACTTCTACTTTTGGCAATGATGAAGTAGCAGGGCCTAGATTTACTCTCCTTTTTAAAACTACATAGTGTCTAAAGTATATGAAACAATGGCTTTAAGAGACTGGTAACAGAAAGCACAGGACAGTGATCTTCGAAGGAAGGGAAACAAATGAGGTGAGCCCCTATTTCCTACTTGGCAAGAGTTTCCAGGCTTCAGAATAGGAAACTCAGCCAGATCCCGAATGGTCTCTGTGAGTTCAGAAAACAAAATTCAGAATTTGGGGAGGCCCTTGGAGCTAGGATTTGCGAGGTAGAATACTAAAAAGAGAGCTACACAGAGAGAAAAATAGATAAATCCATAATTATAATTGAAAATTTCAACACCTCTCTCAATAATTGATAGAGAAATCAGGGGAAAAAATCAGTAAGGGTACAAGCAACTTGAATAACGTTATCAACCAACTTGACCCAAATGACATTTAAGAACACCCTATCGACAACAGCAGAATACACATCCTTTCAAAACACACAAGAAACATGTTCCAAGATACATCATATTCCGGGCCATAAAACAAGTCTCAATAAATTTAGAAGATTCAAACCATACTATATAGGTTCTTAGGCCATAATGAATTTAAATTTGGGAATCAGGAACAGAAAGAGGTATAGAAAAATCAGCAAATGTTTGGAAGCTGAACAACACACTTCTAAATAACCCATGGGTCAAAAAACAAATCGCAAGAGAAAGCATGACATATTAAAATGTATGAGACGCACTTAAAGTAGTACTTAGAAGAAAATTTATAGCATTAAAATGTTTATGTAAGGGGAGCAGAAAATTTTTTTAAAAATCAAAGACTTAGGTTTCTATCTTTAAAAAACCAGAAAAAGAGCAAATTTAATCCAAACTAAGCAGAAGAAAGTAAATAATAAGAAGTGTGAAGAATTCAATGAAATAGAAAACAGAAAGCTAATGGACCTTCATAGGCCAGAAAAATTTAGAACTTCAAATGAGAATATGCTATTTTGTCTTCTGTTTTGTGCAACTGCTTCTACATGGATATGTCTCTGCATCCTATGCTGCTAAATAAATTGTATATTCTTCAACTGTGTATTTTCCTTTCAATACCATCACTGCTCCATTGTGACACTATGCAAACTAGTGTCAGAAATTGGAATGATATGATGTAAAAGATACATGAGAGAATTCATGGAACTGAAGGGAAAAGGAGCATAGCAGGCCAATATTTAGCATAAGTTTATAAAAACTTTGTTATAGATGAGAAATAAACTGCTTCAATGGGGTATGTATACCACCTGCTAGGGGACTAGACAGTCTAGTACATGGAACCGAAACAAATTACAGTCTAAAATTACGGGGGCTAGACTTAACAATTTTCATGTTGCTTCTATTGGTAGTTGTTTTAGAAGTTCTTCAGTGGGAATTGAAAGAGGAAATGATGGGGCTGGTACTCTGGTAAAAACAAAACAAAACAAAACAAAACAAAAAACTAAGACTGAAACTACAGATTTCAATGTCTGGGCACAAACACCTGGAATGGTAATGATGGGGGATGGCGATGTCCTAGTGACTACTGAACCAGAGGGTGGCAACTTTCCAGGCAGACGACAGATCTCTGCCAAAGTTTAGATATGAGAAGGTGTAACAATCGAACTAAGAAATGTCTTAAATTTTCATTGATCTGTTTCTCTCAGCTGAGGGTGGAAGTGTGTGTATAGGGAATACCACAAACAAGAAACAAGAAGTTACTGACTGTGGGGAAGTATGTTTTAACTTATATGAGCTCCAGTCTTTGTTTTCACAGACCTTCTAAAACAGAGCAATAACCTTGAAGCTGCGTGATTTTGGCCAATAAACTTTTTTATTTTTGATAGTGTTCAAAGATACAGTTTCAGAAATGAATTTCCCAAGTAGAAGATTAAGAGTACTTGATACATGAAACTTCTGCTGATAAAAGTATTTAAGGAAAAACTTCTTTTTAAATCTGTTCAAAAGATGGATAAAAGGATGTACTATATTAGACAGGTAAAAATACGTGAATGTTGGGACTGTGTCTGAAAAAGTTGTAACATATTTTTCATCATTTTCAGTATGGTCCATAGTCTACATATACATAAAATTGAAATGGTCTTGAAACAACTTAATTGAAGTATTAAATAACTGAATTACATGTTCAGATATAACTTTATTGGATGACTTTGGTGGATAGGAGCCAAATGAAACAAAAGGAGAAAGCCTGGCTTCTTTAAAGTTAAAAGCCTGGTAAATGTCCCCTGTTGGGAGAAATGGCCCTCCATGAGTCTCTCACTCACCTATATATCTTGCTGAGTATGCCAAGAATGCAACGCCCTAACCATTTCTCAAGGTTGTATTTGCAGTGAGAAACTTTGAGGGATAAGTCAATGTATACCTTGAGACAAAAAGAAGGCTTGCTTACTTCTGCCTTAAAATAGTATATTCCCCAAACTCAGAGTTCCTGTCCTATAATACAATTCACTGCCTATGCAAGCATCCATCTGGACCCTTGGCAAAACTCAATCCCCTTCCCAATGGGACTATGGGGTAAGGAGGGAACTAACACAACATGCTCTCTGTGCCAAGAATAATAAAATCCTTTGTTTCTAACTCAGGTCTCTTGTGTCTTCTGCCAGCATCCATAAAATAATAACAGGTAAACTGATTAACTCATAAGCAAGGTAAAATTGAATTCCAGGTCCAACACCTCCCCCTCTCTCTTTTGGGTCAGTTTAAAATCTTCGACTGAGGCCATGGCTTCTATGTTGAAGGTGGGGTGTTTTTAGGTGAGTATAATGGAGATAGGGTGTTTGCATAGGAACAATATGCAGTTCCTTCAATAAACTTAGTAGAAAGAAGCTGTATGATTCAACTTGTGAATGAAAAAGGAAAAGAGACAGAAATGGAGGGTGAGTCCAAGGTGATCTGACCTCCTCTCGCACAGAAACCATAACCATTCACAGAAGTGACAGTAAAATGGCCTGGGGCACATCCCACATATGCCTCAGTAGTGCTATTTCCTGTCTGAGAAGAGCTGCTCAGTGCGTATATAAGATAATAACCTCTAGTGTCACCTGCTCCCAAGCAGAGAGCTAATCTGAAGCAGTTTAATTCTCTGGAAGGCATGAGATGGGGCTACTCTTGGCAAACACCAGGCAACACAAAATAAATAACTGGTCCAAGCCTAATACTTGGCTGACTTGTTTGGATTTAGGCAAACTATATTCCAGACATGGGGATCTTATTGAGCCCAATGCACTCAGCAACCAGGAGGAAAATAACTTTGTGCTCACTTCTGGGGAAACCATGCTGTTACAGCAAAAAGAAAAACTGGACAACCATCGGATATTTTAATTTATGCAAAAGGTTGGGTATCTGGCACACACGCTCTCTGTGGCTTGTAACTTGTAACTTTCAATTCTCTGAGTTTGTTTCATATTAGTTTGACAACTTCTTGGGATAGGCTAAAAACACCTGGAACTTATTATAAAGGTACTGTAAGATTTCTAAATTCAATGTGATATAAAACTACAAATGAAGTAAATTACATACAAACATACAATACCTTGTATAAATTATGTCTTATGTGAACCAGACAATATTATAAACCATAGAAAATATTCCATGTTAATTTTTAGGGTAGTTTTTAAAATCTAATAATTCTTGATATTATTTGGATTATATTTGGGGACATTTTTTAATGGCTTTTCAAAAGTTAGACTAATAAAATATTGAGTTAATGAATATTTCTATTTAGTTAAAGATCATATATGGGATTCTGCTTATATCAAATTCTGAGATAGTGCCTGGTGCCCCTTGGAAGGGAGTTAGAAATTTTGTTTTTGTTTTTAGCCAGCTGGGATTCTAGTGAAATCGACAAGGGGGTAGACTGGACTGGATTTTCAGGAACCAATTCCAGATGTTTAAATAGAGGGTAACAAAATAAACACATGCTTTAACAGGGCAACATACAGCATAGCACATTAAATTTCCCCCACTGTTATGGGGGAAAATTAATGTTCTCCTATAAGATAAAAAGAAATCTAATTAAATCAGAAATGTTAATATGACCCCAGGGCATTGTCTTTTACTCTGCCTTAAAAGAATTGTACCCTACGGCTCATGTGAAACTATAAATTATATCCCTAGCACCCCGTCTTGGTACTTAATATTATTCTCACACTTCTGAGATTATTTTAATTCCTAACTCTCCTTAGGGACACACATCTGCTTTACCTTCTGACTGACTGAAGTGTGTCCCCAGGCTCTCCTTGGTTACCAAACTATGGTAAAGCCATATTAAATTCATGACCAAATCTACCTTCCTTGAGGATTAAATGAAGTTATATATGTTTTAAGAAAGGGGTTCCAGAGCTTCATGGCATCTTTTGTTTTCCGGACTCTGTCTGAGATGTTGTTAGATTCTGTTTTCCTCCTATGTGCGTGTTTTAGTTTTATTGCATTAGAACTGCATTACTTTTAGAAGGAAGAGGAAGAAGTAACCCAAGATTGGTCAGAGAGAAAATGGCTATGCATGCTCCAAGCAGAAACAGTCTTTCCACCTCCTGTAAATTCCACTGAGACCTCTCTAGCACTACAAAACAAATATGATTTAAACCCACATTACCATCTTTATTTAAGGAACTTCCCATTAGAAAATGTTTTAATTCTTCCATATACAGATATGTTTTGTGAGAAAAAGGGAACAAGGATTACCTTCTTTAAAGAATAAGGAGAATAATAATAATTTAATTTCTAAATACCATACATCTGGAATATCAGTAAATAGGTAGCAAAGAATCAGGGAAAGTTTGTGAATATCAGGAAAATAAAAAGTCCAGAAAACACAAACATGAAAGAAACTGGGGGAGAAAAAGTCTAAGTTAAAGCAGAAAAAAAGTGCTATAAGAATTTTTTTAAATTATAAAGTACTTTAAAGACAAAGTACTTAAGGGTAGATGAAGAACCTCCTATAAATAATCATCAGAATCTGAATAATAAATGGAAATAGTCCCCTTGGTACAGTGTAAAGGATGCAATTTTAATTATGTGATTTTTCTAGCTAATTTCTGCTTCAAAAACAGTAAAGTACTTCTGCTTACAAGGTGGCAGAGACGAGAACTTTTCTGAACCTCTCATATGCACGTTATCATCAAAATTTAAATTAGCAGAAACATGCCTTTGAGTTAAATCACAATTAGCCCTTAGACAGTTCTATTTACTGGAAAACCACTCTGTGCCAAACACTGGCAGCACGCACTAAACAACAGTTTACATTTGTAAAGCACTTTTTCCTTTTCAGGTTCTCACAAATAACATTTTAAAACAAACTATATTTGTTTTTCAGCACTAACTGCATGTGCTGAAGACATTCATTATAAATTGGACCTATTCAGGAGAGTTTTTGTTTTTAAAAGAAAAAGAGAGGAAGTGGAATATAATCAATAATATTGTTATGCTTGTACTGTGACAGATGATCACTAGAATTACTGGGGTGATCACATTGTAAGGTATAAAAATGGTGAATCACTATATTGTACACCTAAAACTAATATAACCAATATAAGAATGTATATCAACTATACTTACATCAAAAAAAATTTTTTTAAAAGACAAAATGTACCCACTTGTACTTGTATACATATATTTTACATAGTTATGAACGGAAGTCAGTCAACAATGATAAATACAAACAGATTGTCTGAAAAAGAGAAAACAATTTTCGGGGTACAGAAATGGCACATTTTTCAGAAGATGTCCACAAATAACTAATTACTTTAGCACAATGAAGATATTCTCTTAATACTAGAGTGTCTTATAAGAGGATACTCATTACTTTCTAACCATCTGTCATCACTCCTCCCCAAAAAACTAATTAGGGTTTCATCCAATCACACATTATAAATCATGCAAATGTGGATGGCAAAAAAACATAGTTTAAAGAAGTTAATATTATAACATTTTGTATTTTAAAAACCACAGGCTTCAAAACTAGCCTTTCATGTTCTAATAATTACCCTGCTTTTTTTTTTTTTCATCTTTTCCTGATTAACTATTAGACAGCAATCTTAGAAAACCAAATTAAAAAGAAAAACTTACAGGTAGTAGAGTTTTCCTGCAGCAGGAAGTCTCCTTTTCCGGTAATCTACCCCAGAGTCTAGCTGGACTGTATTACAGTACTCCTACAATCCAAACACATAAAATACCTTTTTAAACAAGTGTTGGCTTACAATTATAACCTTTCTGGTATCCTATTTTTAATTTTTGAAATTTTCTCAATAAAATAATATAATGAGTTTAGGACAAAACACTAGAGCTCACGTAAGAATCATAAAAGTCGAATATTAAATATCTAATGAGCCAAAAAAAATCAGTTTAAAAGATTTGAAGCATGTCTTCCTGAAAATTTGCTAAAACAATTCTGTCAGCAAATTCCCCATATAACTGCTCTACATTTTGTTAAAATCCTAATTTCTATTACCAGGAAGTAAGAAGTTGGAGGCAATCAGAAAGAATAATTCATGGGGCTTAAGTATCACAGTGGGAGAGACAGTTTAAGAGAGTTGGACCAGAACATCTGTATCAACATTTTAAATAAGGTAATCATTCTAAAGTGATAGTATATGTACATCTGTCCTTAACTTCTAAATGACTGCCAATGCCCTTTGTCCCTTAGTTCCCTCTCCAGCTATCAGTGTCTTCAAGTTCTTTCCTGATGTGAATACCTCTCTTCAACCCGAGCTGTCCTGTGCCATTAATGTCCTTCTCTTCTCCCAATTACTCTTTCCTTTCTATTGCCCACTCAGGGTGCATACGTGCATAGAAATTCACACACACGTGCATGCTCATACACATACCCTAAAACTCTCACTACAGAAGTATATGAACTTTTGCTACACCTATCTTGGTCAGTTGGCTTCTTTTTGCTGGAGGAGTGGGGATGTATATTGATAGATAGATAGATAGATAGACAGACAGACAGACAGATAGACAGGTAACATTTACAGGCTGATCTGTTATTCATGCAAAATGAAAATTGCTTTATGAAAATTCATGAGGAAAAAATTATATTTTAACAACTTCACTACTTTTATTAATGAAAAATTGTATTTGGGTGCCAAGGTAATTATGGCAGACTATTTTCCAAAGATGGCTGCAATAGTCTCTCCATCCCAACATGTTGTGACATTAGCACTCCAATCATCAAGAAATGGGGTCTATATCTCACTCCTTCGAGTCTTGTGACTATAGTGAAAATGATACTATGTAATAATATCCTGAGTGACACTCAAGGTAGCTTCTTACTTGTTGGCTGGGACACTTGCTCTAAAACCCTACACTGCCAGGTAAGTATCGAACTGCCTGATGGCAATCATGTAATGAGAGAGCTTACAGTGGCCCATAGAGAGAGCCAATCTGGAGAGGCCCTGAGATGACATGAAGAGAGAGGTGTCTAACCAGTCCTCAATTGTTCCAGTCATAGCCATTATGGTACTAAGGGGGCCAGAATTACCAGGTAGCCTTTCTCAAATTCCTGACCCACAAAAACCAAGAGAGATAATGAAGTACATTATCTTAAGCCTCGAAATTTTGCAGTCATTTATTGTGCAGCAATTACCAGAACAGTAATATCTGGGCGCACTTGAGATGTACCAACATTCTTCCTGCTTGAAACTGCATCCAGGTTGTAGTGCTATGCCTGGGCTGAAGGCTGTTTATTTATCACGTGCCCTACAGGGAGGAGACAGTATATAGCTGAGTGAGGATGCATTTCCCCTCCTCCCAGGCTGCAGCTGCTACAGGCTCAGGGAAGTAAAATAGGGTGATTAACCATCCCCCCTAGGACTGAGTTTTCCCAAGACTGAGAGATTTTTCTGGATGCAGGACTTTCAGTGCTAACACCATGACAGTCTTGGACAAACTGGGACAGCTGGTCACCCGAGGAATAAAGACCCAGAAATCTAGGCTGCAAGGCTGAAATAGGTTTAGCATTTTGATTTATACAATTGACCCTTGAACAAAACAAGAGTTAGGTGTGTCAAACCCCACACAGTCAAAAATTCATGTATAACTTTTGACTCCCCAGAAACTTAACTACTAATAACCTACTGTTGACTGGAAGCCTTACCAATACCATAAACAGTCAATTAACTCATATTTTATAAGCTATGTTTTTATAATAGAGTAAGCTAGAGAAAATGTTATTAAGAAAATCATAATGAAAATACATTTATAGTATTTATTGAAAAAATCCCCTTATAAGTAGACTCATGTAGTTTAAACCTGCGTTGTTCAGGAGTCAACTAAATATTAGCAATTGTGAATTTGAGTACTATAAAATGATCCCCAAGAAGAAGCTGGTCCTCTGTGGAAACCTATAAAGCTGAGCTTTTGAACCATGTATGTGAAAAGCAACCCCTTCACCTAACAAAGTCATGCCTCCCTACAGTGCTTAACCTGAGCAGCCAGTTGGCCTCCCTATACAGACATTCCTAGTTCATCATTCGAAGTCATTCCAACACACTTCCCAGGCTTCACTCTCAGAACTCAGGCCCTGTAACCCATTTCATCAGAAAAAAATACAGTATCGCCCAAATACATGTATTCCACTCTCCCCTTGCCTCAGATGACTGTAAAAAATAAAAGGGATAGCCCTATATTTTCTTCTCAATTTTGAGTAAAGTACTAAACCTGGGAAAAGAGATACTTCCTCTCCCTTGTCCATGCTATAATTGGAGGTGCTCGGCCACTCAGTACAAAAAGCAAGAGAGGTTCTTGATTAAGCAACACTTCTTACTCTCTTCTCTGAGGGAAATTTGTCCTGGTATGGTTAAGGGCCAATTATTCATAAGCTACCTGTATCACAGACAATATAATAAATAGTATAGTAATATATTCACATATTTCCCCAGGTTCTCTATTTCTTTTAAACCACAATTTATCTTATATAACTCAGTATTCTTAATTTACTAAAAAAAATTTTTTTTTTTTGCTATTAAAAAAAAAGGTTAATGGAAGTTATACAAGCTTCGATTTCACTTTCTGAGTAACTAACTTCTCTCTCATATGAGTGATTAAGCTCTACCAAATGATTGCATTTGTACATTCACTAATCACCACCGAGGAATACCTAATCAACAGCAAAAGAACCATAACCAAAGCCCTTAGGTGTTAGTTCTTAATTGTCTGAAAAATAGTAACACTCAGTTTATATTTTTAAAGAAAAATAAACCTCCAATTTTCAGGTTTTATTCTCTTAAGCTAGATTCTTCAAAAACATTTTGCAGAGGGTGGAGGAGGGTGAAAGCTAAGATATTTCCAAGTTGAGAATGAATTTAGTCATAAGGGTATGATCGCTAAGTAATTTCCTAATTTCCAAGGATGTTTACAAGACCTGTGACCTCTTATCATCAGCCAATTCAAATGCATAAAACTAATCAGCCACCAAACAAAATTGTATTTTAAAATCGTTTGTATATTTATGTACACAAAGGACAAATACAGTTACTCAATCTAAAAATGCAATTAGGAAGTTTGGGGAGGAAAAAGGAGGAGGTTAACACACCCCTGGGAACATATTCAAGAGTCAAAGGCCTTCGACTCTGTAAAGAAAAATGTAGTACTAAAAGAACCATGTTCCAGCAGTTTGCATTTTCCTCAAGACCTATTATTTGTATTTTTAGCAATTCTGAATAATATCACTAGAAAAAAGAGCCATCTCACAAAATAACTTTACAAGGCTTCTACTCTGCCTTTGCCCTTCCCAGATGGAACAAAAGAATAAACATTGTGGAGAAAATTCTTTAAAACTATAACATATCAACCTTGTGAGCAAAGACTGAGATAATAAAGATGTGCTCCACCAAAAAACTATTAGAAACAATAAATTAATACAGTAAAGCTATAGGATACAAAATCAATGTACAAAAATCCATTGTGTTCCTATACACTAACAATGAAATTTCAGGAAAAAAATGAAAAAAACAATCCCATTTGCAATGTTAACAAAAAGAATAAAATACTTAGGAATAAACTTAAACAATGTGAAGGATCTATATATTGAAAACAGCATTACTGAAAGAAATTATTTTAAAAAGGATATTCTATATTCATGGATTAGAAGTATTAACATACTTAAAATGACCACATTACCACAGGACAAACAAACAGAGATTCATGGACATGCACAATGGACTAGTGGTTACTAGAGGGGAGGGGAGAGGGTGGAGGGAAAAAAATAAATAAATAAAATGTTAAAAAATGTTAAATAGAAAAAAAATTAAATTAAAAAAAAATGACCACATTACCTAAAGCAATATGTAGATTTAATGCAATCACCAACAAAATCCCAATGGCATTTTTCAAAGAAATAGAACAAAAAAATCATCAAAATTGTATGAAACCATAAAAGATTCCGAATAGCCAAAGTAATCCTGAGAAAAAAAGAACAAAGTCAGAAGCGTCACACTCCTTGACTTCAAATTATACTACAAAGCTACAATAATCAAAACAGTATGGTAGTGGCAGAAAAACACACAGACCAATGGAATAGAATTGAGGGCCCAGAAATAAACCCACATGCATAAGGACAACTGATTTTCTACAAAGGAGACAAAAGCATACAATGGAGAAAAGAAACCTTCTTCAATAAATGGTGCTGGGAAAACTAGAAAGCCACAGGCAAAAGAATGAAATTAGACTGCTATTTGATACCATACATAAAAATTAACTCAAAATAGATTGAAGACCTAAATATAAGACCTGACACAATAAAATACATAGAAGAAAACATAGGTATTAAATTATGGATCTTGGTCTCAGAGAGGATTTTATTAATTTTACTCTAAAAGCAAAGAAAGTAAAAGCAAAAATAAATGAATGGGATTATATCAAACTAAAATGCCTCTGTACAGCAAAAGAAATCATAAACAAAAGAAAAAGACAACTAACAAATGGGAGAAGGTATCTGCACACCATACTTCTGATAAGGGACTAATAACCAAAACATAAAGAACTGATACAAGTCAACAACAACAACAAAAAAACAAAAAGTCCAATTAAAAACTGGGCAGAAGACCTAAACAGACCCTTTTCTCAAGAAGACATATAAATAGCTAACAGATATATGAAAAAATGATCAGTTTCACTAGCTATAAGAGAAATGCAAATCAAAACCACAATGAGATACCACTTCACCCGTTAGAATGGCTACTATCAATAAGACAAGAAATAACAAGTGCTGGAGAGGATGTAGAGAAAAAAGAACCCTCATACACTGCTGGTGGAAATGTAAACTAATACAGCCACTATAGAAAACAGTATGGATGTTCCTCAAAAAATTAAGACTAGAATTACCACATGACCCAGCAATCCCTTTTCTTGGGTATCTACCTGAAAATTTTGAAAACATTTATTCGTACATAAAGATTTATGTACTCCTGTGTTTACTGCAGCATTATTCACTATAGCCAAGACAGGGAAACAACCTAAGTGTCCTTCAATGGATGATTTAATAAAGAAGATATGGTACATATATACAATGGAATATTACTCGTAAAATGAAATACTGCCATTTGTGACAACACAGACAGATCTTGAGAATATCATGCTAAGCAAAATAAGTCAGATGGGAGAGGACAAGGAACATATGATTTCATTCATATGTTGGATATAAAACAAAAAGCGACAAAAGGAGAAACAAAACAAACAAGAAAACCTCATAGACACAGACAACTGTATGGTGATTAGCAGGGGGGAAGGAGAGTAGGGAGAGGTTAAAGAGGATACAGAGGGTCAAATATATGGTGGTGGAAGGAGACTAGACTTTGGGTGGTGAGCACACAATGCGATATACAGATGATGTATTATAGAATTGTACACTTAAAACTTATATAATCTTATTAACTAATGTCAGCCTAATAAATTTAACTAAAAAATATCTGCCTACTTTAAATACCCTTTATTATAAAAGTAATATTGCTTACTATAGAAAATTTGGATAAAGAGAAAAAATGACATAATTTAAGTTTTATGTCTTATTGAAGTGATTACATTAAGTAGGAATTTAAAGGATCAAAATTATTGAAATTTTTCTTGACAATATTCAACTGATTGGTTTTATAAATTTTTAATAAGTAAGCATAAAAGGAAAAAATGGCTGAGACTTTTTCTAGTTCCAAGAAATAAAATATTTAAATAACTAAGATCTATCTTTTTACTTAATGCTCTAAAAATTTGTTTTTTAAACTAAAAAAGTGATCTATGCTCATTGTAAGAAATTCAAATATTAAAAGAATAAAAGTTGAAAAGAAAATCTATCCTCTTCTCAGAAAAAAAGGTTGCTTGTAGCTTATATCTTTCAAGTTTTTCCTATACATATAGAGGTGATAGATATATCATACACATAGTTCTAAGCTTAATTCTTTTTGATATATTGAAATTTCTATGAGAGAAATAACTAGATTTAAATACAGGAAAGCTGTATTGCATACTGTACTATTTCGTTTGCTAAGAATACACTTCTGTAAGTAAATGACAAGTAAAAAGTAAAGAAAGTTAGTGAACCAAAAAAAAGGGTGGGAGACCAGGTGGGGTGTCTTTTTTTTGAGGGGTGGAGGGGCTGGGAGAGGCAGGTATACGTTCAGATATACACTAAAACAGCTTTATATTCTAAGATAATTGCTTCAGTCTCATTTAAACTAATTATGTAGTACAACTTATAAACTTAAGCAATGATATATAAAAATTCAATACATAAACTTCTGCATATTTTAAGCTTTTTACAATTTAGATATAACATAAAGGCAGAAAAGTACACAAATTATAAATGTCCAACTCAATCAAGAAATAAAACATCACTAGCACCTCTGAATACTCACTAGTATATTCTCTTCTACCTCCCCAAAGGTAACCAGTATCCTGATTCCAGCACCATAGAATTTTGCCTGTTTTTAGAACTTTGTGTAAGGGGAATCATACGGTATGTACTCTTTTATGATCATGTTCCTTCCTGTTCGTGAGATTCAGCCGTCCATGTTGCATATAGTTGCAGTTTGTTGATCGTATCCACCATGCGAATACACTACAATTTCTTGATTCATTCTACTATTGATGGACATTTGGGTTGTTTCTAGATATTAACTCTTTCAAATAATGCAGCCACGAAACTTTTGCATGTGACTTTTAGTGCCCACGTGCACATGTTCTCATTGGATATATACATAGAAGAAAATGCTGGACCAGAGGGTAAGAGTATGCTCAGCTTTAGTGAATACTGCATTTTCCAAGGAGATCATACAACTTATACTCCCACCAATAGTGTAACAGCATAAAGAAACAATTAATTTTTGAACACTGACCTTGTATCCAGCAGTCATAGAAACTCTTCTTAATGTAATATTTTTGCATACTGATTTTCAGGGTAATACTAAAGATGTTCCCTATATTTCATAAGTATGTTACATTGTTTTATATAACAAAAATGTACACTTAGGGTTTAGCAAGACCCCTGAAAATTCAATATGTATTTTGATTCAACCTAACAAATACTGGGCACTACATGCCAGGCACTTCCCTGGTTACTGGAGATATAATAATGAATAAAATACAGCTTTAGCTCTGACAGTATGATTAGTATTCAGATATTTACCTCATGTTATCATTTTCTTCTGCTCCTAATCATGGACAAAATTTTTCAGAATTGATAAGTCCTCTGTTAATTGTCTAACTGTGTGATTTTAGCTTGTTACTTAACCTCTCTGGATACCAGTTTTCTCCTCCATAATATAAAGGAATTGAATTATGATCCTTTTCAGCCTAAAATTCTTAACACTATTGCTGAAGTTCTCTCACTGCAGACCGTGGGCAAATTCTTAACACTATTGCTGAAGTTCTTTCACTGCAGACCATGGGCTCTTTGTCACGACACATACCTTCTATGTTCAGAATAAGAGAACAAAAGTTCAAAAATTCCACCATCTGTAAATATTTTGGTAATTACAATTTAGCAATAACCCTTTGCTGACTCAATATGTACAAAAAAATCCAATAAAATTCCCAGAGCATCATACTTCAACTCCACATGATTTCTTGTCATTTATTTATTTATACCCTGCTGTGTTCTAGAAGGGTTAATATGGCTTCTTAAAAAGATATTATCTTGCTATTTGTAAATTCAATTTCACCATTTAATTTTCAATGTTAGCTAATACACAAGTAAAGAGTAATTTGACAAAAGCTAACAAAGCTTTAATTGCATAGAACTTTTGTTCCATTTCTAGGAGTCTATCCTACAGAAACATTGACTCATGTGACTAAAATACATTTGTAGACAGATTTTTTAAAGCATTATTTGAAAAGTAAAAAACTAGAATAAACCTAAGTATACAAAAATAGCAGATTATTTTAAAAATCAAAGCACTATAGACTAGTGGTTACCAGTAGGGGGTGGGGGGAGGTAGACGGAGTAAAGGGGGTCAAATATGTGGTGACAGAAAGAAATCTAACTATGGGAGGTGAACACACAGTGTAAATATATATATGCCTTACTGTTAAAGTGCAGATGAAACTTATTGGATTTCGTTAACCAATGTCACCACACAAAAAAATAAATAAATAAATTTTAAAAAGAAAAAAAAGATGAGTGAATTGGGGAAAATAAATAAATTAATTAAATTAAATAAAAATCAAACCAGCCATTTAAAAGAATGACACTTAGGTTGTTTCCATGTCTTGAATATTGTGAATAATGCTTCAAGAAACATGGGAGTGCAGATATCTCTTCGAGACAGTGATTTCATTTCCTGCAGATATATACTCATAATTAGAATTGCTGGATCATATGCTAGTTCTATTTTTAATTTTTTTAGGAACTTCCTTACTGTTTTTCATAGTGACTGCACCAATTTACAGCTCCATCAACAGTGTACAAGAGTTTCCTATTTTCTACATCTTCTCCAACACTTAATCTTGTTTTTTTATGGGCAGCCATTCTAACAAATATGAGGTGATATCTCATTGTGTTTTTAATTTGCTTTTCTCTTATGATCAGTGATGTTGAACATCTTTTGATGTACCTGCTTGCCATTTGTATGTCTTTGGGACATACAGTTCCTGTGCCCATTGTTTGAAATCTACTATTACTGCATTGTCTATTTCTCCTTTCGGATCTGTTAGTATTTGCTTAATATATTCAGGTTCTCTGATGTTGGGTGCTTATATATTTGTGATTGTTATATCTTTAGATGAAGTGACCCCTTTATCATTATATAATAATCTGTTTGCCTCTTGTTGTAGTTTTGGACTTAAAGTCTATTTTGTCTAATATATATATAGCTATCCTTGCTCTCTCATGGTTTCCATTTGCATGGAATTATCTTTTTCTATTCCTTCACTTCTAACCTATGTGTTCTTAAATCTGAAGTGAGTCTCTTGTAGGCAGCATATAGTTGTCTTTATTTTTTTAATCCATCCAGACATCCTATGCCTTTTGATTGGAGAATTTAATCCATTTATTTACAGTAATTATTGATAGTAAGGACCTACTAATGACATCTTATTAACTGTTCTCTGGCTGTTTTGTAATTCTCTCATTCCTTTCTTCCTCTCTTGCTGCTTTTCTTTACGAACAGATAGATGATTTTCCACAGTGGTATGCTGTGATTTCCTTCTCTTTACCTTTTGTGAATCCACTCTAGGTTTTTGCTGTGAGGTTACCATGAGGCTTACATAAAATACAAAAACAGTTTATTTTACAATAACAACTTCAACTGCATTTAAAAACTGTACCCTCTTACTACCCCTTCCTTTTTTGTTTTTGATGTCAAAATTTACCTATTTTTATATTGCATATTCATTAACAAATTATTGTAGCTATAGGTATTTTGAAACTCTTGTCCTTTAACCTTTATACTAGAGTTAAGTGGTTAATATATCACCTGATATTACAATATTAGAGTCTTCTGAATTTGACTAAAGATGGACCTGATTTATGATGATTCTACTTACAGTTTTTCAACTTTACTATTGTGTGAAAGAAATATGCATTCAGTAGAAACCATACATCAAATTCTAAATTCTGATCTTTTCCTGGGGTAGCAATATATGAACAATATTCTTCTGTGATGCTGGGTAGCAGCAGTGAGCCCCAGCTCCCAGTCAGCCACACAATCATGAGGATCAGCAATCTGTATCTACAGCATACTGTGTGCCAACATTTTCTGGATATTGCGTTTTGTGTTTTCACATCCTACCATATCTACAAAATTCCCATGTGTGTCTCCTACTTCTGGTGAGAA
>NW_006494612.1:4438316-4484446 GCF_000325575.1 Pteropus alecto | reverse complement strand
TGAACCGTAGGATAATATAAGTGTTCTGAGCATATTTAAGGTAGGCCAGGCTAAGCTATGTTTGGTAGGCTAGGTGTATTAAATGTATTTTCAACTTAATATTTTCAATTTACAACAAGTTATCGATATGCAACCCCATCATAAATCAAGGAGCATCTGTTCATAGTTATCTTTACTGGTTTGTTGTATATTTTTATGTTTTCATGTTACTAATTACTGTCCTTTCATTTCAGCTTAAAGATCTCCTTTCAGCATTTCTTATAAGGCAAGTCTAGTGATGATGAACTCCCTGTCATCACTTTTGTTTGTCTGGGAAAGGTTCTATCTACATTTTATTTCTGAAGGATAACTTTGCTGGATAGAGTATTCCTGGTTGGATTTTTTTTTTTTTTTAATTTCAGCAGTTTGAATTTATCATCTTACTCTCTCTTGGCTTGTAACATTTCTGCTTAGAAATTTGCTGATTGCCTTATAAGGGTCCTTTACAAGTTATAAGTTTCTTTTCTCTTGCTGCTTTTAAGATTCTCTGTCTTTGATTTTTATGGTTTTATTATAATGTGCCTTGGAGAGGATTCTTTAAGTTAAGTTTGTTTAATAACCTATAGCTTCATAGACTTAGATACCTAAATCTCTCCCCAGATTTGCAAAGTTCTTTGCCATTATTTCTTTAAATAAACTTTCTTCCCCTTTTCACTCTCTTCTCCTTCAGGAACCCCAATAATTGACAAGTTGGTTTTTGTTTTGGTGGTATTCCACTGATTACGTAGGCTTTCTTCACTCTTTCTCATTCTTTTTTCTTTGTTCTCCTCTGACCGGATGCTTTTAAAGTTCCTGTCTTCAATGTCACTGATTCTTCTTGATCAAGGTTGATGGTGATGCTCCAGTGCATTTTTTTCCATTTCATTCACTGTATTTTTCAGCTTCAGAATTCCTATTTCTCTTTTGGTCACTTTTTGTTAAGCTTCTCATTTTTTTTTATTGTCTTCCTGATTTTGTTAAATTGTCCTTGTGTTTTCTTGTGCCATTGAATTTCCTTAAAACGGCTATTTTGAATTCTTTATGAGGCAAATTGCAGAAATCCATGTCTTTGGGGTCAGTTATTAGAAGATTATCGTAATCCTTTGGTGGTGTCATGTTGCCTTGATTTTTCACATTCCTTGAAGTTTTGCACTGCTGTCTTCACCTTTGAAGTAGCAGTAAACTACTCCAGTCTTTACTAATTGCTTTCAGAGAGAAATACCATCAGCCATGTTAGGTATCCTAGGGCTTCTCACATCTTCTATGGATAAACCTGCTCCATGATTCTTGCTCTTTTGTGGCAGAATTGTTAAGCTTGTATGCCTTCTCTTGATCCCACAATGCACTAGGCCAAGTGCTGACAGCCTCCCTTTTGTTTTTCCAAAGGTGGCACTAAAGCTCAAGTTTGTGTACTCCCCCTGGCCCAGAACATGCTCACTAGTCGTATGCCAAAGCTCACTCTCACCACCGCCATCAGAGGACATCTAGGGTACCAGCTGTAGAGTGTGAGTGTGTGTGTGTGTGTGTGTGTGTGTGTGTGTGTGTGTGTGTGTGTGGTACACACAGTGCTGAGGATGCCATCTGGCCAGCTGAGGGAATCTGTGGCTCATGGCGGGGCTTCTGGATGATGTCTATGAAGCAGTTTGTAGGATCTGCTTCCCTTTAATGTCCTCTGAGAGTCCTATCTGCTGCTCCCCCAGCCTCTTCCAGCCCTCCAGCCATGCAACTCATGATTCAGTACTCCAGATCAGGCAAAAAAGAAATGAGCCTCTTTGGCAGCATCCTGCACAGCTGCAGAAGCCAAATGATCATTCACATCCTCATACTTTCCCCAGTGAGAGAAATCACAGGGCAAGAAGATCTCTTTTGGCCCTAGGCTGTGCTGCCTTAGGTGATGACTGATTCAGGTAAAGTCCAACTGCTCCTCTTACCCTCTCCAATGTGTCCAAACTTGTTTTTTTTTTTCCTCCAATGGTATGCTGAAAGTTTTCCACTAGAAACCTGTACATCTACAAAGGCTCTCTCATCCTTGGGTGCTTGTGCAAGACAGTATGTTTCCAGGGACTCAGAGACCAAGGCTGAGAGGAGCTGGAGCTGGTTCACAGGCCACTGCAGGGTCCACAGCCAGGACCAAGGTCTGTATGCATATTACCTTACACACAAGTGGGCAAGCCTCCTCCTGGATCCCTTGGTGTATAGTGCTGGATCCAACAGCTCCCACAAAGGCACTTCTGTCTATGAATGGATGCCAAATCGTTGGGCAGGGGCGAGGGGCACATAAACAAGAGATGTCTTATTCAGCCATGATGCTGATGTTACTTCTCCACATCAAATTTTTAACAGTGGCTACTCCTGAGGAGAGAATTAAAAATGAGATTGGGATGGAGGGTAGGAGAAAATGGGGAAAGGAAGAGTAGTGAAAGTGGAGTTTTGATATTTATTGTATACACATTTATGTGATGATTGGATTTCTTTAACTTAACATGCATTCGTTTATCATTCATGAAATTTTATAAAAGGAAAGGTCTTAGAAAACTTCATGTATTATCCCCAAATAGTGGTGCTTGAAAAAAGCTGATAGCTATCTTATTGAAATCACAGCCATTATACATTTCCAGCTCTGTCATAACAAACAGAATTTTAATTAATATTCTATTCTTCTCCCACTGTTTACTTTATGCAAGAAAACCAGAGTCCTCATTCCTGAGGTAAAAAAAAAAAAAAAAAAAAAGAAAGAAAAAGAATGTAAAAAAATGTAAGAATAATATATCACAGAAAGATGTTGATGCAAGTACCTTTTAAGAATTTTTTTATAACCATGCTACCAAATGCATAACTGCAGTTCCTATAAGCTTTCATTTTCTCCACAAAAGGAACTGTGCAATACATCTCCAGACAAACAGGAACTTCACACCAAATATGCAGCTTTACAAAATCTATTTTTTCAAAATCCAGTAAATTTACCCACAAGATTTTTCCTTCTTCTATACAAATAATCTGAGGTAAACAATAACTTAACTTTTCTATCTAAAAAAATATATCCATACTATAAATATACAAAGTCCATACTGCATGCAATTCACTTACATTATAATCACAACTTCTAGAATAATAAAGAAAAACTAAATCTCAATAAAATATTTAGCTTAAAAAATAACCTGTCTAGTTTTGGAGACTTGGTTATTAAGACTTTTAGTATCCAGGATAGCATTTATAAATATTCTAAACTCTGGTTCTGCTCTTTCTTCAATGTATTTGCTTGAGTTTTTGTCATTTCACTGTTCATTAACACTTTTATCTAAAGATGAAAAGAGGAAGATAAAGATGAATTCAGCCAATCTTGCAACTTATTCTTATCTCTGATAAAAGATCTGAAGAGCAAATTTTAAGCTATTGGCTAAAACAAGATTTAGATATCTCTATATATTTAACTTATCATTGTGTATGACTAAAGGTACATTAATAAGGTAGATTATACTTTTATAAAAGAAAGATAAAGAATTGCTTATTGATAAAAGCAATTGAGAATATTATTAATTCTACCCAAAGATCTTTAAGAGTATAACATGTGAAAAAAAAGAATATACAATGTTAAAATGCGCACACACGTGCGCGCGCACGCACACACACACACACACACAC
Organism: Pteropus alecto; assembly: GCF_000325575.1. NCBI lineage: Eukaryota > Metazoa > Chordata > Mammalia > Chiroptera > Pteropodidae > Pteropus > Pteropus alecto. The sequence goes on along the minus strand of NW_006494612.1, from coordinate 4,480,786 downwards.
ACACGCACACACACACACACTGTGCAACATAGTTTGGTGGCATGAATTCCCAACAAAAAGCAGGAAATCTGGGCTCTAGATCAGGCTCTGCCCCTAGGTGGGCAATCTTAGGCAAGATGATCTTAGGGAAGAGCCTCAGTTGCTTCCACTGTACAACAAGGTGGTGGCATGAATGTTTCTAAGGTTCCTTCAAACTCTGACACCCTGTGAGTACACACACATACACACACACTTTTATTTACAGGCAAGCCTGGTACTCACTAGCACATACCAGTATGGTGTGACTGACTGTTCATAGCCCAGTGTCTATTCTGATTGACCTGTCAATAGAGTACCACTTGTCAGAGTTTGAATAACCACCCTGATTTAGTCACTCCACTAAATTATGAAATGTCTAAGATGTACAATCCCATGTTTGCACTCTGCCTTCCACATATAATGAGGATATTCCTCATTGTTAAAAAGGCTCTCTCAATCTCTGTTTATAAGTTAGAGTACAGTCCCTTTCCTATTACATTTTTCCCCCTCAAAAAGTGTTTCTACATATTCCTTGCTCTATATTTCTCAGCTCTCACTATTCAAAATTTATTTAGTTATTCAGGTAACTTCTCCCACTAAAACCATTTTTAGTTTTCTTCCTCTGCCCTTCCATTCTCCCTAAGCCTTGTCCAATTTTCCCAGGAAAATCCTCACTTCATTCTAGTTAGAGCAAAACAAAATCATAAGCATGATTATTTATTAAACCGAAAGTGATGGCAGTGCTACATCCAAATGAAGAAAAGAAAAGACATAAATTACATCAACCTCTGAGATTTGTAGACACACACAGAAGTCCATTCAGAATTCATATAAATTTTCATTTCATTCACTCATCCTTCACAATCGCCAGCATTACAAAAAATAGAAAACTTATAAAAAACAATATATTAAATTAAAACCACAAATTTTAAATAATTGTTAGTACTGTAATCTCCCAACACAGTTAATCACTCTTTGCTCATTCTATATTGTAGTATATTTTTCTATACTATATTATTATTATTTGTTGGTGTGTCTATTTCCTCTACTAGAACACCCTCACTTCCTTGATGGCAGGATTCATCTCAGGACAATATTCATCACTGTAATCCTAGTGACTAAGCACTTAATAAATGCATGTCTAAATTTGAATATTTTTTTTTTGTTATTTATCTTAGAAAGGTATAATAGTGGAGCAACTTGGAGCATCTAGGCTTTTGTACACTACCTAGCCCAGGGCTTAACACCACATTTAGAACAATGTTTGGGGGAGAAATCTATCATAGTTCAAAAGAAATATTTATGAGTAAATTTCTGAAATAATATTTTTGAATATTTGCAGTATAATAAGAGCCTTAGCCATCTTGTAATTGAATTCATCATTAACAGATGAAAAAAAATGTAAACTGAAGTGGATTCAAGAGAAGACCAAAGCCAGTGGCAGAGCCACAATTGCCTTCTTAATCCATTATTTTTTCTGCTGTATCATGGGAAAACCACATAAATAAGTACAATATGACTGTGTGGTTTCTTCTACTTTCAGTTTTTAAGAATTTCAGAGATTGATGTTACTTTAGACATTATATTAGCTTATTCAATTAATCAATTATATCTTTATATGAATCTTAGCAATCATTATTTTTTATTGGCTTAGGAATACACTATAATACACGATAAGTACTTCCACATGTCTTTAAAGACAAATAATAAAGTTTAATAAAAACAAAAACAAGTTGAATACTGACTACTGATATTAAAAGTACATTATGATTATATATTAAAAAGTCCTTTCTAAGATTCTAATTTAAGTGCCAGTCCACATTTGTTCTTATTAATTTTATGTTTGTGTGTAATTCAGAGAGGACACTATCTCAACAACTTGTGCATACTATTTAACACCAACTTAAAAATGGCAAGTGTAGACACGATCAATAGTAAATAATATACAAAGTATTTTGTACTAAGCACCCCTAATACACTATAATTTTGAGAGAGAGAGAAGCTAAATTCACCATGGCAAAAAAAGATTTCTTGGAAGTCTTGAAGCCTCAAAAACTTAGCCAAACTATTGTTCAATGTGCACAGAGTTTGTGTCTTCATGCTCAGATGTTGTTGAAACAGCAGACTTAAAAGAAATAATGTCAATGAATCCTACCAAGCACTATACATGACCTCTGGGGTAATTAGCAATCATTCAAAAGCAACAAGACTAAAATGTTCTATTCTTTATTACTGTCAGCTCTTATCTTGATCAGCATTTTAATAAAGATGGTTCGTTTCTAAGACAGTTTCATGAATCAGTCATAATTACATTCTGACATGCAGTGAATAGTAAAGCAAAACTAAATATCACTTCATCAACCTTTCTAACCTTTATGCAAGTATTAACTGTAAATAATTTTTACACAATCCTACAACAGAAAATCTGCATATTTCTTAGCTTTGTACATACTTTACCCCAAATGAATTTCCTGTGACCTATACCTGAAAAACACAATCAGCCATAATTATCCAGTTTTGTGAGATGTTCAGGTGTTGCCTTTCAGAGTTCAAATCAACTTCAAGTATAAAAGGCTACTTTATTCTACAAATGGCACAATATGCAAAATGGGTTAAGTAGCCAAAAGCATCTCAGAGCATTGTGGCTTGAAAGAAGTCTATCCAGAATCAAAACGTCAGAATAAAAATACACTAAAGCAAAGCAACACTTACAAAAATAGATTCATAAATTACACATTAAGGAATGGACCACTGATAACTACAGCATAAAGTCTTATAATTAAAATGTGTTAAGTATTAATTAGAAGGAAATCTGAGTACTTAAGTATCTGAGGGGTAAATTTTTTAAAAAATATAATTCCAAAATAGCTAGAGGAGAGGGCGAAAATTTATCAGAAATATAAAACTTACTTACAGATATTATTTTGATATGGAAGATAATGTGTGAACTGTTTTAGCCCCCCTACCAAAATACATGATTTACTTTAGAATTTTGAAATAGTTAATTTCTCTTCTTAAAAATATTTTAGATAGTCAAAGTGAACATAATTCTACTACCAGAATAAACATACTGCATTTTAGGTGATTTACTGTTTCAAGTCTTAGAATATTTCAAAATAAATGCAATGCTTTCTCAAGAATAATTTCTTGTCTTCCCAATAGTAGATACAGATTATCCACACAGAAGTAGGTTCCCAAACCTGCATTCCCACTATGTCTCTCAAGTAAGTAAAGTTTATGGTAAGTCTACTGAGTAATATTTTTAACCAAATTGATTTCCATTTAAAAACTTAACTACAGTGAAATAGGAACACATTTTACTTTGCGTAATTTTAATGTGAAAAATAAGTTCTTTCAAAAACCAATCTAAAATCATTTTCTATATGTTTTCTTACACGTTTTATTATAAAATAACCTTACTAGAATGTTAACAACGAGGCAAAAAGGAATATAGCAAGAATCTTTTTCCTATGAGATTAAAAACACAAAAATGTATAAGTCTTTTATGGGATAATTTTTGTTTAACTCTTCTCTTTAGCTTTCTTATTATTCCTTACCATTATTCTCTTCCCTTATTGGAGTTTCAAGCAAAAAAAGAAAGAGAAGTGTTGATTTAAGAAAACAGATTTCCCAGAAAGAAAAAAAACTGTGATTAAGATTTAAACAAAAGCTAAAGATGGCTTCCTCTGAGCACTGATGAGGTCTGCTACCTCATTACTAACAACTAAAAACTTGTGATGCATTTTGTTTCAAGAGAATCCAAAAGTCCTTGCTATAAAGCAGACAGGAGGGTGCAGAGTCCATTCACTCTTTCTGTATCACAACCATTATGTAAGAAGTATAAAACACTGCCTTTATGCTGCCAAGCCACAATGACTCTTCCTACATCAAAGGATTTTCACCACTAGGGTTTTTTCTTCAAAATTTATTCAAGCTAAGGGCAGAGAGACAACAATTCATACACGCTAATTACGTCTAATTATCTATTCCCTTTTCTGACCAGCTTCGGCCAGTGTTATTTGCTATCTGGATTTCTCACAACCTCCCTTTGCCCTGTCCATCCAGCCCAACAGTGAAGGCTTTGAAGAAAACAGTCGTGGCTTTTTAGAGTTTTCTCAATATAGGGTTCAAGCAAATTAAATAATTATTCTGTTAGTTTTGACACATTTATGCTTTAAATATGAGGACCTCTTGGTTAATTTGGCAAATTCCTCACATCTCTTCATGGTTGGAATCATAGTAACACCCTCTCATACAGGAGCTTCTCCTCATGCTTTCTTTTCATGATCTAAATGAAACGTTTATTGGATTAAAGTTCTTCTCTGCAGACCTTCATGGTGGCCTATGACAAAGAGCTTAAAAGTTCTATTAATTGGCTTGAGTTTTCAGGGAGGGGAAAGGGAGAATTTTATTTCACATTACATCACTAGCCAAGAAAATTACCATGTGTAATTAAACTAATTTATCTCATGAGTCAAAGAAACAACTAATTCATATTTAAGACACACTTCCTTTAAACCATTTTTGTCATCATAGAATTGATTTCTTATAATTTAACCAAAAATAACTATTTATTATTGTAAAAGAATTCAAGACCTAAACGGTACATATTTTACATATAAGCACTAGCTTGCTATATTCCAGTTTGAAACAAATATTATATATTTTATATATAATTATACAAATATAGATATATAATTTACATATTTCATGGGAAATCTTTATTTTCATTTTATATAAGACAACTACAGAAAATATTATGTTAAAAGGCATACACCCAAAATTACTTTTCCACAGGAAAGCCCTGACTAATACAAGGTGTATATTCTGGTATGAAGAAAGACAAGAATTACATTTTAAATCCACATCACAGCAATTTTTATTCTAGATATTCAGTCATTTTAAGGAATCAGCACAAAACATCATCACAAATAAAGTTTAATGCCTATACTATAGACGATATTCTTAAATATATTTTCTCAAACATATACAAAATAAGTTAGTTTATGAAAATATCGAGTAGATTTCCTTAATTTATTGAGCCTAAAACTTGGTAATTATGACCTTTTTGCAAGTCAAATATTCATTTTTATATCTTAAAATATTAAATAGTACAATTCAAATGAACACTTTAGTGGTTTGTGAGGTAAAGCCACAACTCTTTTCAATTCAGGAGTTTAGTCTACTACTTTTGTTCTGTCTTTTGCTTCTTTCAATCTTTATTGAAAAGCCAACTCCTAATAAGTAAAGACATTATCACTCTAACAAAGGGTTAATCCCTGCTAGGCTGACTCAGGTGACAACACAGTGGAGGTCAGTGGGGTTGACACTGACCTCAAAGGCTGATTCTGATTATTTAGCCCTGTGAAAGCTCTTGTATTGAAAGTTATAACGAACAAACTGACAAATCAATTTCACCAATGAAATGAAAATTGTTTCAGGAAAAAATGGCAAATTCACATTTAGCAAGTCTATAAATCCTAATGCAGGTGGCTGGACAAAGACTGAACATTGAAGCATTTTATCTAAGGGTTATAAACAAATTTTCTAAAGTTTGTAACCAGAGATCACACCATGGGAATATTCTCAAAGAGTTCACTATATGTAACAGATTCCTTTGAAAAAATTCCCCAGGAAACAAAAACACAAAGGCTAATACAGAGCTTAATTTTTTTAAAGTTTTAGATGAAGGATGCACAATAATTGAAAAACATGAACAACCAAGTAGAAGAAATGAAGTCATTACTTGAACATTAAACAAATATTATAAAAACAGTAATAATAACAAAACTGTTACTACCTGAGATTATAAAATACTTTTATATGTTGCATATTTAAACCCAACAGATGTTAAACCAAATGGACAACTCTTTATCAAGAACAAGAAAATTCATATTTATAACAGTTTATGCAAGTACCTTATTTTTCTCTAACTTCATCATCTGACATTCATCAAAGAGAAAATTATACTGTAGAATGCTTTGTTGGTTATTTTTGACCAGCTTACAGTTATCATTTTAGTAATCTATTAATTATCTTACTAATTTAATTTTAAACAGAAATAAAAAAATTTAAAAAGATAGCTTGCTAAAATGTTATTGTGAATGAGAGTTAAAGAGCTACATGACTGATAATTAAATCTATCACTCTGTGGCAAAAACACTACGTACAATATTGCACAGGAACATTTCCCGTGGGGCGATTATTTTAGATGTGTCCATACTGTTAAACTAAGAAAATCATTAAAAAAAAGTTAATGAAATTCACATGAAGAATTTTTTTAACTCTGAAAGTTATAAATAGCATTTTTCTCTTTCAGGGCTCATTATGGAATGAATCAAACACTTATGTAAGTGTAAGTAACAGAGTGAATAGATTTTTACCCAAATAGAAAATACCTGTTCAAAACATCATAGATTGCTAGAACTTGATCGGGTGAGAATAGTAATGCTTGCCAGGCAATTCATTTATCAAGAATGCCAATAACAGCCCATTGTATTTAACCTAAAAACCCATCCTTCTGATCAAAATACCAACTGGTCCTCTTTTCCTTTCAATCACAATAGTTTTAAATAATGCTTACCATGTAATGAGATTTTGTTCAAGATATATTATTCAGTAAATACATTTAAGACATGTTATTCTTTTTAAATGTAAAAATTTAAGCTATTTCTAAGAAAGTTAGTCCTAACAAAGTGACTATGTCTCAAGTTACTGAATTATTTGAAATTGATACTAAACCACCCTCTTGTATTTTGGTTCACCAAGCTTCCTTCCTTCTGTTAATCATTTATCCAGCAAGCTCTTAAAATGCCACTTTCTCCAATATCTACTAATGAAATCTTTGCTGACACTTGATTTCCATCGCTATATTCCTTAGCATTCTGTAGTTAACTCAATTATAGAAGTTCATACATATGAAAAAACATTATTGTCTGACTTACAGACCAGAATAAAACAATATTTAATCTGAATTAATGATCATCACCAATGTTTTCTTACCATAATATCTTGTTTATAAGTTATTAGTTTTGACTGGTGGTATAAAGCATTAAAGTAGTTCATTCAGGAAGCTTCATGAGGACTATAATCTTTAAATTATCATATATCCACAAAATAATCTGCAGGCTTAGAGTTCCATGACAGTTTAGCTGATAAATGGCCACATCCTTTTTTTTAAGATAGTAAAACTATTCCATTCTATCTTATCCTATCCTATCCTATCCTATCCTATCCTATCCTATCCTATCCTATCCTATCCTTTCCTATTCTATCCTATCCTTTCCTATCCTCAGTCCAGCTTGATTTTTTTCCCACTGATTTTTATTTTATGAAATTGTAGGATTCTTTCTTTATCTTTGAAGTTCAGTTATGGACCAGAAAATGTATTATTGTACTATTTTATCTTTACGTGCTTTTTTATAAATATGAATTATGTGAATGTTTGATCTCTATTTTCTGCTTTCCATATCTAGCATCTTCTCTGTAATAGTTTTCATCTCTATTTTATTTTTTATCTCTGACTATTCATTTTGTGTGATTTTTTCTTAAGTCTGGTCTCTTTATCGCTGACTTTATTTTTAGCAGCGTTGATTCTTTAACATGATTTTTCTAAGATGCTTTTCACTTTTTAATGGGTCCACTCTCACATTACCTATGGGCATTATACTACACTATCAAAAGTGGTTTGAAAATATCATTTTAAGTAAGTAAATTATATCTCCTCATGTAACTGTGCATTCATTTAGTTAATGATCTCTCTAAACATAGGGAAGATGTGCAGATCACTGTTTTTTTAATAGTTACCCTATTTACATTTTTGTACTTATGGAAAAATATGGCCCAAGTTCCTGAATTACAAAAAATTCCTGCCTTCTTCTTCTTTACAATTAAAAACTAAGAAAGAGTCTTACACTTTTGACCAAGGCACAGTAGTTAGAACTCATTTTTCCCTCCTGCTATAAAGCACTAACACAAAACAGATAAAACATCTGATATCAGACATATGTAGCAAAAGATAAGTAGCAAAGGATAGTAATCCCTGAGATGTGGGAAATAAATTAGGCAAGCAAGCATTACATTTTCCCTGGCTTTCTGTCTAGAGGCACTTTTTAGACTGTAGCACAGCAGTCTCAATAAGATGAGGAGAAAGTGATCAGAGTTTTGGGAAGCTGAGGCAGTTGGAATTTGCATGGTAGAGTTCAGCACAGGAGGAAGCTATACAGAGAGAGTTCCAGATATCTGCATAGAGAAGTCTATAATCTTTGGCTATAAATTAAATTGCACATGCATAGGCAAAGAAAATTTACGCAAAGCTGACAGACATAGCATTTTGAATAGTCACAGTAGAGAGACTTCAGTAAACAATAAGGGGAAAATAGTCCTAAAATAAAGGCTACTCTTGACACCCTAACGAAGCTTAAAACAAGCCTCAAAAGGATCAAGTTTATCTGTAAGACACTTAACCACTTGCTGAAATAAAATTCAACACCCTTAAAGGAAGTATCAGGGACTGAATTAATAATCACAATGTCCAGCATCCAGTTACAAATTACTAAACAAAAAAGAAACAGAAAAATAGGACTCACAACCAGGAAAAACATCAGACTATAGAAATAAAATCAAAAAAGACATTGATGATGGAATTAGCAGATGAGCACTTTTATTTATTTTTCTGATTTGTTAGTTCATTTATTTTGTTCTTTAGGTTCCACTTTTAATAAACTAAATTCTGCTCTGGGAAGATAGAGCAGATGCACTTTTCCCTATTCCTCCTGCCATGTACTATTTAAAATCCTGAAAATTATAAAGAAAACAACATAAGAAGACAATGAAAAGTGGAAGGAAGGAAGGAAGAACAGTTAGTGACCCCAAAATCTGAGAAACAACAAAATGGTGAGTTCCTTGGTTTTCTTTTTGAGTCGTAGATCCCAGACTTGGAGTTGTAGAAGCCAGAAACCCAGAAATGCCAATGAACACAGAAAAATGAGCCCCAAAAGCCTGCTTTCTTTAGCCAAAGGACCAAGAAAATGGCAGTCTAACAGAGAAAAAACTTTAGACAATAACTGTTGCATTGCAGCAAACACCATAAACTCAAACACACACAAAAAAAACCCCTAAGGCGTGACTACTTTCACTCATTCCAGCGAAGGCTAAGAAAAGCCTACAATTATACTCTCACAAGGCTGTAAGGAGGCACCTCAACACTTATACCAGGGTAATGTCAAAGAAGGCCAAGTAGGGAGCTGGAACTTTCATCTCTGCCAGCCAGTAATGAGCATCATCTCACTCCCACGATGTCTGTGGAGATGAGAACCCTTCCACCAGTAGTAGCAGGGAGCACCCTTGACTCAGGTGTCAGTGGAGGCCAGATAGGCAAGTAGGACTTCTACCTATATCTGGCAGTAATGAAATAGTGCCTCTCCTTCTCCTGCCAGGATGATGTCAAAAATAACCAGTTAAAACAGAAAGTTTAAATTAAGATCTACAAATAAGATCTACAAATGGCCAATAAGCACGTGAAAAGATGTTCAACATCACTAATCATTTGAGAAATGCAAATCTAAAACAATGAGATACTATTTCATACCGATTAAGATGACTATTAAAAAAAAGAAAGGAAGAAAAGAAAAGAAAAGAAAAAGTCTTGGAGAGAAAGTAGAGAAACTGGAAGCCTTGTACATTACTAGTGGGGATGTAAAATGGTGGAGCTGCTAAAGAAAACAAGAGTGGCAGTTCCTCAAAAAGTTAAACATAGAATTACCATATGATCCTGCAATTCCATGTCTTAAGTAAATACATAAAAAATCTGCAAGTAGGGACTAAAACAGACATTTGCACACAAATGTCCACTGCAGCGTTACTCACAACAGCCAAAAGATGGAAACAATTAAAATGTCCATCAACAGACGAATGGATAAACAAAATTATATAAATATATAATGGAATATTATTCAACCTTAAAATATAATGGAATTCTGACATTTGTTACAGCATGGATGAACCCTAAAGACATACATAATGAAATAAGCCAGACGCAAAAGCACAAATATTATATGATTCCATTTTTATAGGTACCTAGAAATGACAAATTCATAGAGATAGAAAGTAGAATGGTGGTTACTAGGATTTGGGGGAGGGAGAGAATGTGGACTAATTATTAAATGAGTACAGAGTTTCAGTTTGGAAAGATTAAAAAGTTCTGGAGATGGATTATGGTGACGGTTGTACAACAATGTAAATGTACTTAATGTCACTGAACTATACACTTAAATGGTTGAAGTGATAAATTTTGTTATGTATATTTTACCACAATAAAATATTGATAAAAAAATAATATACAAAGTCTCATGACAAATTATGATAATTTCCAAGTTTCATTTGAAAATCATTAATACCAAAAACCAGGAAGACCTCAAACTTAATGTAAAAAGACAATAAATAGATACCAACATCAAGATGACAAGAGATGTTAGAAGAATCTGATAAAGATTTGAAAGCAGACATGATAAAAATGCTTCACCAGGCAATTACGACTATATTTGAAACAAAGAAGCATTACTATTTAGTAATAACAAATTGATTAGAAAAAGTATCATTTAAACTGGAAAGGAACCTGCAAAAGAATGAAACTAGACTGTTGCCTATCACCACACACCAAAATTAACTCAGAATGGATTAAGGACCTGAATATAAGGCCTGAAACTAGAAAATGCATAGAAGAAAACATAGGAACTAAACTCAGGGACCTTGGATTTAAAGAGGATTTTACGAATTTGACCTCAAAAGCAAGGGAAGTAAAAGCTAAAATAAATGAATGGGACTACATCAAATTAAAAAGCTTCTGCTCAGCAAAAGAAACCACTGACAAAGTAGAGACAATATCTGAATGGGAAAATATATTTGCAAGCAACACCTCCAATAAAGGCCTAATTTCCAAAATATACAAAGAACTCATAAGACTCAATAACAACAAAAAAACAAATGATGCAATGAAAAAATGGGCAGAGGACCTGAACACACACTTCTTCTCCTTAGAGGACATACAAATGGCCAACAAATTTTGAAAAGATGCTCAACATCGCTAGCTATTAGGGAAATGCAAATCAAAACCACAATGAGATACCATCTGTTAAAATAGCTATAATCCACAGGATGAGTAATAACAAGTGTTGGAGAGGATGCGGAGAAAAAGGAACCCTCATCCACTGCTGGTGGGACTGCAAATTGGTACAGCCACTATGGAGGTTCCTCAAAAAACTAAGAATTGATCTACTATATGATCCAGCAATCCCTCTACTAGATATTTACCCCAAAGACTTGAAAACCCATATCTGAAGAGATATTTGCACAGCGATGTTCATAGCAGCATTATTCACAGTGGCCAGGACATGGAAGCAACCGAAGTGTCCTACAATAGATGATTGGCTAAAGAAGCTGTGGGACATATATACAGTGGAATATTACTCAGCCATAAGAAGAGATGAAATACTGCCATTTGCGACAACATGAATGGACCTCAAGATAATCATGCTAAGCGAAATAAGCTAGACAGAAAAAGTTGAAAATCACATGATATCACTTATATGTGGGGTATAAACTTAAAAGCAACAAATGAACAGGACAAACAAATAGAGACTCATGGACATGGACTACAGACTAGTGGTTACCAGAGGGTAAGAGGTAAGGGAGGAGAGGGGAGGTAGATGGCGTAAAGGGGGTCAAATATGTGGTGACAGAAAGAAATCTAACCATGGGAGGTGAACACACAGTGTAAATATATATATGCCTTACTATTAAAATGTACAACTGAAACTTATTGGATTTCGTTAACCGATGTCATCATAAAAAAAAAATAAATTTTTAAAAAAGTTCCATTCACAAGCAATATTTAAGAATTTTAAATCTGTATGCAACTTATAACACAGCCATCAAATATTTAAGGTCAATGACAGAACTATAAGAAAAATAGACAAATTCACAATTCGAGTGGGAGATGTTTTCCATAAACCTGTCAATAACTGATGGGAAAAAATATATATAAATAAAGATTTCAACAGCATGTTATTAACAAATCTTACTTAATGAACATATTCTGTTATACATAGATATCACACAAAACAAATAGGGAGTACTTATTATTTTCAAGAATATGGAGAATATCTACCAAAATTTTCTGTATATTGGGCTATAACGCAAGTTTCAACAAATTTGAAAGAACTTAAGTCACACGATACATTCTCTGACCATGGTGCAAGTAAGCATTTGTTAAGAAAATGGTAACAAAAACAGAACTACAAAATTCTCATAATTTGGAAATTAAGAAACATACTATAGCTAATCCATGGGTTAAAGAAGAAATCACAATGGAAATTAGAAAATATTCTAACTTGATAGTGAAAATAATATCAAAACTTTATGGGTGAAGCAATTTAGAGAAAAATAAACAGCCTTAGGAAAGGAGGTTTAAATAAGATTTAAAAAATTAATCTCAGAAAATTAGAAAAAAAAACAGCAAAATAAATACAAAGAAAGTACAAGAAAAAACAAAACAGGAGCCTCTCTGCTTAAAAGGTAGTGTAAGGGTTGGGTTTTGGTTTTGTTTTGCTCTGCTTTTTTCAAGGACTTAGTCTAGGAAGGCTTCCTAGAGGAATTTCATCCTCTCTTATGGTAGAACAATATTTCATTGTATAACTATATCACATTTTGTTTTTTCATCTGTTGATAGACCTATGGCTTATAACAGCATATTAATCTTCCTCATCATTCCTATCTTATAAAATATTGTTTACTAATAGCTTATATAAGTTTTTGTTATTTTTCTATACTACAAGCAACAAATCACAATGAATGACAAACTTGTTACCATTTGGTTTATAGAAGAAAACATAAAGGAAAATGGCTTTTGTATTGTATTTTTCCCAAAATAAATTTCTGTTTTATTTATAAACTCTTTTTATTAAACTTAAAAAAAAAAAGATTCTCTATTTGTTTTAAGATTGACTTCTGCTATACACTTCTCTCAGATGGGCCAAAATGAAAGAGTAATACAGCATATGTGAATAGGCAAAATGTCATTTAAATTAATATGATACAACCTTCATGTGCCTACCAAAAAAGCTCCAAGAAAACTAGCTCGAGTGTACACTTCATCAGGCTGATGTTTTGTTAGATGTGAAAAGTATTTTCAATAAATAAGACATTCTAGATCTTTTCTCATCCAACCTGGTATTCAGTTTCCTGGGAATTTCAGTTCATGTTCAATTTCGAATTGTGTATTATTAACCAGTTCTTGTTCAATTCTAAATTTGAATTATTCATCTATTTGGTTTTCCTTCATCTCCAAAAATAAAATTAAGGGAAAAGGAAAGAAAAATTACATTTCATCTGGTCAATTTAGTTTCCTATTAATAAGGCTATTATATGTTGAAGTATGACAAATTACTGGCCAAAAATTAAAGTTTGGGGTTAAAACACAGTGCAGCTACTAAGTTCCCTAAGAACCTTTTAACATACTTCACTCTATGAGCCTTCTCTCCTTATGTTTTGTGTATTTTATGCTATAAGAAGATACTATTTTTAGTACCTATTTTTCTTAGTTTCCCTGTTTATATTTGGGTATCTATGTATACCACATTACTTTGTATTCCTGGTATGGAGAAAACACTGAAAATCTACCTTCTCCCCAAAGGCAAAACAGGAATATAAAGGGGAAAAAAATTACTAACAGCATAATTTTCAAAAAAGTTCTTTTCCCACATCTATAAATATCTCAGAGAAATGAAAATCCTAAGAAACATAAAACTGATCTAGGAGACAGATGTTTGAATTCTCCTAAGTATAGTACAGGGAACAAAGTTTCACATCAACAAATGCAACTAAGGCATATCTCAAAAACACTGTCTGACTATATCTTTAGAATATCTGAAGATAAAATGTTTTAGTCCTTCTTGGTAAGAATTTTTGAAGTTTTAGTTTAGTTTTGTTTTGATTTTAATATAACTTTATCCTTTCTACAGATATGTGACTATGGACTGGGAAAAATATGTACTTAAAAATTATGGGAATTATATTTTGGCACATAATTACGCTTCTTTTAAGTACTTACTACATTTTGATTTGTGTTATGGGTATTTATGTACATATTATATGCCCAACTAGATTATAAATGACTTGCAAACAAAATATATAGTCTATTTCATAATTATATTATTCATTATGCCTAATATAGCACTTTGCACATAGTAGGTTCTCAATAAATACTAGTAAAATGTGGAATTATTAAATAATCATATAAAAATTGCTTGAAATTAACAGTGAAAAGGGAGGCTATTTTATTCTTAATCATATTGTAATGAAGACTATTTTAAACTCTATGCAGTGATGATACACACAAATATTTAAACTATTTATGTGCCTCAACTTGACATAATTTCATAACTTGATGGCAATCACATTTAAATATATTAGAATATTTTTGTAATAATGCTACTCTAGAATAGCAACTTTAATAGCTGGGAAAACATGATAATGGCCATTACCCTGAAGGAAACAGGGAACATTAAACATTTTTTCAGAAATCAATGTGTAAGTTTAAACATTCCACTATAATATTTATGAGCAAACCTCAAATTAAAATTTATAAAATGGAAATTATCAAATGTTTCAGTTAGACAATAATTTAGACTATATTTTGTAATTCTTCCTGTGAACATATTAATGAACACTGTATAAAAAAGATTATTTTCTCCTTTAGTGTCTTTGACTATTACTATCAAAATATCAAAATGAATTCTGCTTGAATGCCATACCATGGCAATCTTACAAAAGCCCTTGATTATCAATCAATATGATATTAGTCAGTGAAGACAAATAAGTGGTTTTCCTTACCTTCAGGACAGATATGAATGGCACAAAGTTAGCTCTTTGCAATCCATTTTTATAGAGATCTGAAAGAAATTTTTGGTATTAGTTTTTTACTTACCCTAAATCGTAATGTTAGCTTATATTTTAGCCTGATAAATAAAGCTTTCTACTGATAAAAAAAAAAAAAAAAAAAAGATAAAGGAAGAAAAGAGAAGAAAAATAATCAAAATTGATTTCTAGTCTGGTACTTTATTCTTAATAAGAGAAAACACTAATAATCACAGAAATAAAATCAAAAGGCATTCAATCAAATTAGCTTCAAACTATAATAAATAGCAATAAAAGAATTTGGAAGATATCACAAATGATCCTAAATAATGACCCAATATAGAAAATGATATATTTAAAATTACTTAATATTTGGATATATAGAATTTAACGGAGAAAGGAATCATATTCTTCTTTCCTCAACAGATAATAGAAGTTCTTAGTACACAATTAAAAGTATGTAATAAGATAGCCTTTTAAGAAAACACATCAATAGACAGATCTGTGTATATATTTGTATCAAAATTAAATATTTGACATTAAGTTAAATGACATTAAGACCAATTTGCTTTAAAAGAAATTATTTAAAAATCAAAATTCTATTCTTAATAGGCTATAAATCTAATTCAGTTATATAAATAGGTAGTATTTATTGCCTTAGAATGGTGTTTTTTATTTCACACTGTATGTTCACACACATACACACATATACTCATATATTGTCAAGAGCAAACAAGTAAAAAGGGCCAACAAATTTTAAGTCCTGAATATTTTTCTTTGAAAATGGAGACCTGAAATATTTTTTCAAGAGGTCAAAATTTTACCATATATAGAATATTCTGTTTACAAGTCAACTCTATAAAGTAATGAGATTTTTAAAATGAAAGTATTCATAAAAATGAGAACAGTAAAAAGTTTCTCAATAATAAAAACCACAAATTAGCTTATTGTCTTAATTTTTCTTAAAGAACTGTATTATGGGATCCTTTCCATAGTTTCTTTGTTTAGAGAAAATTTGATAACTAAGAAAGACTTCAACTGCCACATTTACTTATGGAAATAAAATGTGGTTATTAGGAAACATTTATTCTCTTTAGAAAAATATTCATCATAACATCATTATAGTGAAGAAAGTATTTGCATAAGCTCTTTGGTTAATTAAGAACTAGAAGCTTTAATTCAGTTACATTTAAATTTTTCATTTAGGGATATTATAAAAGGTAATAATGCTGACCAGGCTATAAGGATTTCAAAATTTAAAACAAGATGTTTTCTTTCCTATAATCGATACCTTGAATGAGTAAAATAGGGGCAATGCAGGGTTTAAAGTTAGGTATTTTCATAGTCTTCCCTAATTATCAAGTTGCTAGGGAAGAAAAACATTGCTGCATAAGAGTTGATAGCTGTGATTGCCAGAAAGAGGCAAAACTGAAAATAAAATAATTTTTAAATCACACTCAATGTCTATAGCAGCTTTATACATAATAGCTATTCATAATAGCTAAAAAATGCAACTTTGTTTTCAATAGCCAAAAATGACAAGCAATCCAAAGGTTCATCATTAGGCGAATGGATAAACAAACAGGCATATGTACAATGAAATACCAGTCAGCAAGAAAAAGGATAAACCATGCATACACACAACAAAACATATGAATCTCAAAATAATTATGCAGAGTAAAAGAGACCAGACCCCCCACAAAAAAAATGAGCACATACTGTGTGAGTCCATTTATATAAAACTCTAGGAAAAAGCTAACTAATCTATAGTAACAGAAAGCAAATCAATGGTTGCCTGAAAATGGGAGATGTGGGGCAGGGATGACAGGGAAAGATAAAAAAAGGGATGAGGAAAGTTTGGGGTGCGATGAAAATGTTCATTTTATTGATTGTGATGGTGATTTCACAGATACATATGTCAATATTTTTTAAACTGTATCCTTTAAATATGTGCCATTTATTATATGTCAATTATGCCTCAATAAGTTCTTTGAAAATTTACTGAGGAAATAAAAAAGCATACACAACTTTAGTGAATATCAAAGAACACAATGCTACAGAATTAAATTAAGATATTACACTAATGAAAGTTCATCTATGTTAAGTTAGCCTTTCAGTCTTACTCATGGAATATCTTTTTTTATGGACATATAGGCTCTGAAATGTAACTTAACAAGCAAGCACCTTTAAGTAGGTTAATGGCAAAGAGATGTAAAGGCCCACTTGTAACATTCTTGATTAAAAGATTTCCATGCATCAATAAAGTTCAAGTAGAATATCAATGCTTTTAAGTTTTCAAGATTTATTTTTTAAAGAGTTAACAACAACAAAAAAGCCTTTATAAGAATATATAATTCAAACCTTATGCTCTGAAAAGTATTTTCTAAACAAAACTCTAAACAGAATTCACTTGTCTTGAAAACCGTTAGGTTTTTATAGGACACTTAAGTGAAAAAGGACTGTATTCATTAAATTGAAGAGTTCTTTACAATTCAAATAATATGCTAATTATCAATGCAATATATCCATCTCTTGAAATGTTATTTAGCTACCAAAATTTTTAATACTGATTAACATTATTTTTCTTAGAAATAAAGATTTTATAATATATTTATATTGACATTTGTCTTTATTTACTAAATACTATTTAAAAATTCAGCATAAGTTCTTGTCTACAATTTTTAATGATCTCTGAACAAAGCTAAATGAGCATGTAGTATATAAGACAGAATACTGGGATTATGGGACATTCATTTCTTGAGACTGGTATAAGGACCTCTACATTCTCTACAGTGAATAACTGTAATAATACTTACAGATGAAATAAATGCAAAGAGCATTTTTAAAGTAATTACAAGGATCTACAGTAATACTTCGGAGATGCACATGGATATGTAGATCTTTTCTTTGAAAATCCAAGTATCAAAACCAACAGAGTGAATAATGTTTATTTACATAAATACTTATCAGTTTAGAGTAAGAAAAACTTTTAGGATAGGTAATTAAAAGGAGGTTTTTTTTATAAATGAACACAAAATAATTATACAGCTTTATGAAACTAATCTGACTTATCCTTCCAGGAGATTTTTCTTTATAGAAGATACAGATTAAAAGAAAATGGTACCCTTAGACAATTTAAGTAACAACGGCTACTTAGCTTATTTTTAAAATACTAATTGGAGTTAAAATAGTATTTTACTAAATGTGTTAATAATACAGCTAAAGAAATGCTCTCATTTTATGGTATATTATAGTTTTATATTCAACATACATTCATAAATTCCTACTATGTGTCTGCACTGAAATGAGTGATAAAGACAAAAGATGAATAAAAGAAGGAACTAAGACTTACAGAACATCCACCAGGAGCCAAGTAACACGCTAGGCACCGTATACAAATCATTATAACCCCACAAAGTAGATATTTCTACCTCCATTTTACAGATAAAGAAACTAATATTCAGAGTTTTAAAAATAATTTGAATTCCCAGGCAGTAATTGGTATACCTAAGATTAGAGTCAAGGTCTTCAATGATGTTAAAACTTACAGACTTTTTCAGAACCACTTGTGACCAGTTGGGCTTATCACAGCTGACAGACACAAGCAGACATAACTGTGATACCAGGAAAAAGAGACACACAGTACAAACATAACACACAGAGCAAGAAGCTAGCTACTAATCTGGAGAGGAGGATGGTTCAAAGGCAGCTTTACAAAGGTAACAAAAGGACTAGACTATCTTGGAAAAATAAGCAGAGAGGAAGGAAGGCATGAGCTCATGACTTTGTCTCTACCTTCTTTCCTAATATTCTACAATCAAATCTATTGCTCAAATGCCACATTTTCTATCAAGCCTTCCTTGAATTCACTATAGTGGAAAGACTTTTAGAGTAACCCTCCATAATCCCCAGACTTGCTATTCACAGTTTTACGAAAACATGGGACATTAGAGAAAAAAAAGATAGTTATCCCTGAGAAGGAAAGAAATGCAATGAGTTCTACAATTGCCCCAGCTCTGTGCCTGGGAAAAGTTTAAAACAGTCTACAACAGGGAGGGGGAAACCAAGAAGGACCTGGTAGTCTCCCTGAATTCAGGAGATGGATGAGAGTCCAGAGAGGAAAAAGCAGCTACAGTTCATAAGGCAGAGTACCAGAAAAAAAAGAGCTGCCCAATGAAAAAGCTCCGGAGATCTGCTGAGGGTCCCAGTTGTGTACCAAGATGGGTAATGATCAGTACATGTGTGAGGAAACTACCCAAAGCCAGGGTACCCAAAAAAATCACCTAAAAATATTAAAGCAAATCATCATTGGAACTCATACATGCCTGTCTCCACCAGTCAGATTGGATAAACTCGTAATAATGGGGTAACAGGTACAGTATTGAGAAGAGATTTATCTCAGTAATGAGAAAAATTAGTCCTAGACTAAATAGTGCTCTGGTCCTACTGTACAAAGCTTAAAAGCAATACCCCCAAATCAAACAGTTTCTAACACAGAGAATAAAGCTTAAGAATATGTATAGGAATATAAAAATATCCAACACCCAATGAAGTAAAATTTATATTGTCTGACATCTAATAAAAATTACAACATGAAAAGAAATAGGAAAATATGACCCATAACAAGGAGAAAAATCAACCAACAGAAACAGACCTAGGAATGACACAGATACTAACTTTAGAAGATCAAAACAGTTATTGCTGAATTCCATGTGTTTAAGCAGCTAGAAGAGTGACCATAATAAATAGAAAAATGAAAAATGTAAAAAAGACCCAAGATAAACTTTTAGAGAAGAAAACTAAAATATATGAGGGGAAAAAAATATGCTGGATGGGAATAACAGCAGATTAGATACTGCAAAAGAAAATATTATTGAATTTAGAATCATAGCAATACAAACTACCCAAAATGAAGCACAGAGAGAAAAAAAAGAGTAGGAAAAAATGTACAAAGAATAAGTGAGGTATGGAGAAACTTTAAGCAACCTAATATATGTGTAATTACAGTACCTGAAAGGGAGAAGAGGAAGAGCTAGAAAAAAATATTTGAAGAAATAATGACCAAAATACTTCCAAACTTGATGAAAACTATAATACCATAAATCTAAGTTGCTCAATAAAGCCTAAATATAAGTTGTTCAATAAAGCCCAAGCACAAGAAACATGAAGAAAACTATATCAAAGCATATTACAATCAAACTCTTAAACTGCTGATTGAAGGGGAAAAAAACTTAAAAGCTACCAGAGAAAAAAGATACATTACATATAGAGGAACAAAGATAAAAATGATAGCAACTTCTCATTGGAAACAGCATATGCCAGAACATGGTGGAGAAACATCTTTAAAGGACAAAGGAAAAAAACCTGTCAACAAAGAATTCTGTCTTGAGCAAAAATATGTTTTAAAACACAGACTTATTTTGTGAAATACAAAAGCTGAAAGAATTCATTAACAGAACTACAAGAAATCTTAAAAAGAAGTCTTCAGGCAGAAAAATAAGATTGAACGAAACCCTATAAAGAGGGCCAGAGATGGTAACTGGGTAAATATGAGACTTTTAAAATTGTTATCTAAACCTCTTTAAAAGATAACTATTTAAAGCAAAATTAATAATAATATGTTATAGGAATTATAACATATACAGAAGTAAAATGAAAATGATAGCACAAAGCCTAGGAGGAGAGAAATAGGTGTATACTGTTGTAAGGTTCTAACACTATACCTCGAGTGGTATATCACTTGAAAGTAAACTGTGATAAGTTAAAGATAAGTACTACAATGCCTATTGCAAACCATAAAACCTTTTCTAAAACCTCATCAAAATGAAATTATGGAGCATGTATTCTTTTGTATAAGGCTTCTTTAACTCAGCCTAATGTTTCTGAAACTCATCCAAGTTGTTACAAGGTCATTCCTCTGGATTGTGAATAGTATTCAATTTTATAGAATATACCATGGTTTGTTCATCCATCCTCTAATTGATAAATACCTGAGTTATTTCCTGTTATTGGTTATTCCAAATAAAGTTGCTATAATCATTCTTGTACAAGTCTTTTGTGAACCTCTTTTTTCCATTTCTTTGGGTAAATAGCTAGGAGTTTAATTGTTGGGTCATAGGATAGACGTATGTTTAATTTCATAAGAAAATACAGAACTTTTTTCCACATATATCTTACATTTTACAGCCAGTCAACAGTGTACAAGAGTTCTAGTTATTTCACATCCACATAAGTATTGAGTTTTGCAAGTCTTTTTAATTTTAGTTGTTGTGGTGGCTGTAGAGTATGACGTTTCATCGTGCTTTTAAATTGTATTTACTGGATAACTATTGAAGCTGGGCCTTTTTGCAAGTGCCTACTGGCCAAAATAAGTGCCTTTTCAAAATTAGGCCCAATTGTTACTGGGTTGTCTTTCTATTACTGACTTTTAGGATTTCTTTATTTATTCTGAATATCATCCCTTTGTCAAATATATGATTTATAAATATTTTCTCCCAGTCCAAGACTTGCCTAGTCATTTTCTTAAGGTGCTTTTCAAGGAGCAAAAGTTGTTAATTTTGTTGAAGTCTAATTTATCAATTTTTATTTACGATATTGTTTTCTGTGACTTGTCTAAGAAATCTTTGCCTACCCCCAAGTCATGAAGATATACATCAGTGTTTTCTTCTAAAAGCTTTACAATTTTAGCTTCTTTGCTTAATTAGGTCTATGATCCAACTCAAATTAATTTTTGTGTACGATGTAGGGTAGTAGTCAAAGTTCATTATTTTCCATATCAACAACCAGTAATCCTAGCATCATTTTTTCCCCAATAGATTTCCTGCTGTCTTTGTCAAAAAGTCAAATGATCCTATAAATAGACATCGATTTCTGGGCTATTTTTCATTCCAATTACTAATCTCCATTGATTAATTTTTCTATCCTTATGACAGTACCATATATCTTAATTACTGTAGCTTTATAGTAAGTCTTGAAATCAGCTATTGTTTGTCCATCAACTTTGTCATGTTTTTTTAAAGATTATTTTGCTTATTCAAGGTACTTTCCATTTCCATATAAAGTTTAGAATCGACTTGTCAATCTCTATTCTCCCCGCTACACCCAAAAAAAGCATGGTGGGGTTATGACTGTGATGCACTGAATCTATGATTAATTTGGGAAGAAGTAATATTTTTATAAAACCGAATGTTCCAATACAAGAAAATAGTATATCATTCCATTTATTTAGTCCTTCTTTAATTTCTCCCAGCAATGTGTTATATTTTTCAGTGCTGAGTTTTTGAAAGTTTCTGTTAAATTTATTTTTAATTACTTTATGTTTTTGATGCTATTGTAAAAAATTGGTTTTTCATTTCAGTTTTCCAATTATTGGCCACAAGTATGTAAAATATCATTGATTTTTGCATATTAGCCTTGTAACCTGTGACTTTGCTAAATTCACTATTAGCTCTATGAGCTTATTTGGAGATTTTAAAGATGTAAACAGTGTCTTCTGCAAATATAGGTATCGCAGAGTCTAATTAAAAAATTAGAAAATAGAAAATTTCTAGTGCTTACTTCTCTTTCCTACTTATTGTTCCCATATTTTTTTTTTACATACCTTGAAAAAGGAGTGGTATGACTAATTTTAGTGAAACCCTATAATCAAGACATGTGGTTTTTCCTTGGTTCCCCTTACTATCACCTAGTTGTTCTATAATCTGTCTGTACTGTAGTTCAATGTTAAAAAGTGATAGTTGGCATCCTTAGCTTGTTCATACTTGTAGTAGAACTACCAATGTTCCCACTAAGCATAATTGTGACTTCTGAACTGATATACACATATTTGGTATCATATTAAGAAATTATCCGTCTAATTAAATTTTACAGTATGATTCTATTAAGAAAGATGTTGAATTTTGCCAAATGCTCTTTCAGCTTTTATGGTGAACACCACTGATTTTTCTGCCTAGAAGTATTAATATAATAAATTACATTAGTGTGTGTGTGTGTGTGTGTGTGTGTGTGTGTGTATGTGTGTGAGCGCATAACTGTTAGCCAATTTTCTAGTGATATCCAGTCTTTTATTTACTATGGATATATTGGCTTGAAGGATCACATAGTGTTATTGCCTGATAATCCAAGTAATACAAGATTATTCTTAGACATTCTAATGCTATCTGTAGCATTTTTATTATAATAAATAGTAGATTAAAAACTAGAAAGTTCAGAACATACTGTTCTCACAGTTCTGCTATGTTCAGTCCATAGGGGACTTTTTTCTTTCTAGTACCTTGCAGTTTACTGTCAAAGAAGCATAGTCATTTCAACTTACATATTTTATATCCCCATAAAGATATACTATTATTTTTGATTGAATAAGTTGTTTAATTATTAATTTCAATTTTCATTAATTTAATCTCCTAGTTTATTATTAATTTATTGTTATGGTCTCTATGCATTTAAAACTTATAATATTATTTTTCCCTACTAGAATATCATAGAATTAACAAAACTTTATTTTAGAACCTGAAAAGTAAGTAGCATATATGTGAGTTTTTAATTGTGGATTTTTGTTTCTGGTTCTTCTAATGACTTTACAATATAATCTTTCAAAAGTAAAAATGTGTTTATTTGTACATAGGTCATATGAAGTATTTACCTAAATGACAAAATTGCTAAATAAATCACTTACTTGAGGTTTTAAAAAACAAGAAATTGAATACAAACTCTCTCTAGATATGTTTTATCTGAAAATTTCCCAGCAACTTCCTATTCCTCTGGATCTGATCCAAATTAAAGAGCCTTAACCAAATTACCCTAGAAAATACAAAGTAGTAGTACTACAAATGTTGTACTAAAAACAACCAAACAAACAGGAAGCTAAAAGTTAAAGGAATAATCATGAGCTGACACCAGCTTGGGTTTTAACAACTACATGGTGTATAGAGGATGAGGCCATGGACCGACCCAAGCAAGGTAGGAATTAAAATTTAGGGCTAGAAAAAACAGTGGCAGACAGGCAGTCACTCTGGTAGCTTATTCCCTTCACCCCCTCAAGTATTGCTTCCCTTTCTTCTCTTCTACAGGACTTTCCCAGACCAGTCCCTACCACAACTATTTTCTCTCCTACATTCCTAAATTCTGATGTTGCTTTTACTTGCCTATCAATTATTGTCTATTAAAATTTTCGATTTATTAATGCTTCTGATCATTTTCTATTAAAATTAATAATTCATCTGTTTATAAGTTGACAATTATTAGTTGATAAAAGATTGGAGTATGATTGTAACCTCCACCAACAATAGCTCCCATTCTTGCCCATTAAATTAATACATTGTAACTAGAAATGAAGAGAATGAGATAAATGAATTGGAAGAAATTTAAACAGAGAGGCTAAAGACTTAGTGGAGAAAGGAAAAATACATGCACTTCTACACTGAGCAATAGATAAGGTCCAGATTTTTCTGTGTATATTGAATGACAGGTACCACTACCCACCCACCTGTACAAACCAGAAGTTTAGAAACTGTCTTCTCCCACTTCCTCAATTTCCAACCTATAACCAGGTGCTATCCATTTTATCTCCTAAATATCTTTCAAATCTATCCTCTCCGTATCCATTGGCATCACTGGTACTACTGACTTTTTTGACTAGATAAGTCTTTGTTGTGGGGGGAAGCCGTGTATGTTATAGGATGTTTTGGCAGAATTCCTGGCCTCTGCCTACCTACTAGATGCCAGTAGCAGGACCCTTCTCTTGCCCCAAGTTGTAACAACTAAAAAGGTCTCAAACGTGGTCAAATATCTCCTGGTGGGCAGAAGAGTCTCCCAGTTGAGAATCACTGCTTTATACCACGCTAGCATCATTTTTTCCAGGTGTACTGTAATAGCCTCCTAATATGTCTCCTACCAAATCACTGCACCCCATTCCCATAATTCACCTCCACACCCTAACTAGAGTGATTATTTCCAACTTCAATCCTACTAGTCACTGCTTAAAGCACTTCAATGGCTTCTCATTTCCCTTAGAATAAAATTCAGAATGATTATAAGTGCTTTATATGGTCTAGCTCTCACTTCTCCAGATTCGTTTTGTACCTCACTGCATCCTACTGACCCTCCTTCGCTGCACTCCAGCCACAATGGCTATCTTTCAGTTCCTCAAATGTGCCATCCTCTCTCCAGCCACTGGGCTTTGCCACAATCTTCTGCCAGGAAGGTTCTTCTCCATCTCTTATAAAATTCTGAGAACAGTAGATACTACTAAAAAAATAATAAGCACCTATCTGGGGGCTCTCGGTTAAAAGTTGTGACCTAAAGAAAAAGCTGAATGCATTTTCATGGTTGGGAAAGGGGACACTCTTAATGTGAGACAGGGCAAAGATCAAGGATGATCAACAAGGAGGAACTATAAGGGGCAATGTCTTAAATGAGTCACAAAACCTAGAATCTAGCCTCTGCTCTGCCACTCGCTATCCATGTGATTCATTTTTTTATCTAAATATAGTAAAATTAACTTTCAGGGGGTGTACAGTTTTATGAATTTTAACACAGGTAACCACCACCACTACAAAACAGTTCCATCACCCTCAAAAAATTCTCTCATGTTACCCCTTTGAAACACTTCCTCATTTCAGCCCCTGACAACCACTGATCCATTCTTTGCCCTATAGTTTTGCCTTTTCCTACATCCATACTTAATCTCCGAGTCTATTTCTTCACCCATAAAAATATTTCTATTTCTATATATAAACATTTGTATTACTTGTATAATGATAGATATGTCAGTTCCTTTCTATTATATTTAAAATATTTATATATAAATGTATATTTATATATGCAGATATGCCATCTTCTTTATGTTATTATGACTGTTCATCTGACATGGCTAAGAAACCTGGTGTATGACAAGTGTCTCTCCTACAGTTTATATTTAGAAAAAGCTTTAAGTTTGTGGCTAATGCCCAATTTTTGCAATTCTGCATCTTGAACTTTCATTCTTCTACAGAGGGTGGATCCACCTTGGCTTTCTGCATGCTAATTTGGTGGGCCTGTAACTCTGCTCACTCCTACAAAGCTCTGAACTCTAGAACGTTCCTTAACCTCTCCTTGTGGTTGTCCCGCCTCAGTTTACCACACTGCAGTAGCCTGTACAGCCAACTGCAATTTCCTTTTAACAGAAGGGCTTCCAATCTTGCTTTAGTACCTTGCTATTTATGAACATAGCTTCTCACTGACTATCTAGGGATAATATTGATGACACTATTAAGTCAACCAGTCAGCTAGAGAAGACTCAAGCCTCACTCTCACCTACAGAGATGATCTAATATTAAAAAGCTTGGCTCATATGGTTGCTACACTAGTAAATTACAAGATGCTATACATAACATTATGGATTTTAACAAGTGCATCTGACAAAATCATTCGTATGTAATAGATTAGATATAACTATAGTTGTTTGAATAACTGGATCCAAAAGTATTAATTAATTAATTGATGTCTCCCTAAAATAAAGCGTCCAGGGGTATACTACAGGGGTCTAAACTTATTTAAACACTTTAATTAATGGTCCTATCTTATTTAAACACTTTAATTAATGAATGGCTGAAAACATAACAGTATGATAACCAAGTTTAGAAATGTCGCAGTTAGTAGAAATAGCTAAAAATAACTCATGTTGGAATCATACTTCAAATAAATTGACTCAATGGAACAATGCAGGCAAACTAAAAGGCTGAAATGTAATAGAAAGAAAAAGAAATCAACTACACCAATAAAGAATGAGAGCAACCTAGTTTGACAGCAGTTCACACAGTAAGATCTAGATGTATGAGTAGATTACAAATTCAAAATGTCACATCAATGTGACGTGCATATTTTTTTAAAAAACCCACACACCATTACATGCCCTTTTCAGGTTCACTAATGAACTCTACATTACCAATTCCAACGGTCAGTTCTCCACCTCATTTTCACCTCCTAGCAACATTTAACAAATGTGATCGCAGCCCTCCTTTCTGTATGGCTTTCTTTTTCTTCACTTGACACTCCCTTGGTTCTCCTCCTACCTCACTGGCTGCTCTTTCGGGCTTCCTTTTAGCACTGATGACTCTCAAATTTATATCTCCAGTCCAAACCTTTCCACTAAAATCCAAACTCTTATATGCATCTGCTTCATCACTATAGAACCCCTACTTCATCTCCCTACCCACATCTGCTTCTCTTGTAGTCTTCACCATCTCAGCAAACAGCAACTTCACCCTTCCCACTGCTCAGGCGAAAACCTTTGCATCATTCTTAATTCCTCTTTTTCTTTTCTTTCATATCCATCGGTAAATCCTTTTGGTTTTGCCTACAAAATATATCTAGAATCTGACCACTCTCACTACCTTTACTGCTCCTTCATCTCCCCTCACGACTGCTGCAATCATCTATTAAATTGTCTTTTACTTCCAGCCTCGAAACCCTATCCCCAACAGTCTCTTCTCAGTACTGTAGCCAGAGAGATCCTTTTAAAATATGCATGCATTCAACACTCATTCTGAGACTATTCACTAAAATCTATCTGTGTGCTAAGCACTGTCTTAGGTATTTAGAATACAGGTGAACAGAAGAAATAAAAGTCACTGCCCTCACAAAAGTTTGCCTCCTGGAAGGGGACAGACAATAAACTATAAACACAATAAATAAGTTAAGTATATGCTGGGTCCATATGTGCTACAGGAAAAAAATAGAGCAGGTAAGGAAATGCGGTGCCAGAAAAAAGGGAAAGTTCATAGATTCAAACAGGGAGCTAAGTCTAGGCTTCATTGGCAAAGTAATTTTTCAGCAAAGAAAGACCAGAAGGAGGTAAGGACAGAGCCTATATGGAAGAACAGCATTCTAGGCAGAAAGATGTTAACATTAAGAATGCATAAAATGTTATCTTTGGTTCTTTAGACCTTCAACTGTCCACATAATGAGCTGAAAGATACTAGATCATAAATTTGTTTTTATCTAAATATGACTTAATTTTACTTCTTAAATATTTTCCTAATAAGCCACGAGTGCTTTTTTAGAAATGATAAATTAAATGAAGTATTAGAAATGACTGATACAAGTAAGTTTTAAGTCTTTTTCTAAAATTCAGTTAGGAGTTTCGTCTTTCATTTCATTTATGGCCTATAAAAAGCAGTTAGAAAGGCCTGCGTTTTTTTTGATATGTACATAGGACATATCTAGTACTCAGAAAAAAACAGCAAGTGCCTCAAACACGAGAGATCACCTGGATTTAGCTTGCTACGAATATAAACATTTTTCAAATACAAATACCAATTGGTTTTTCAGAGGACGTGAATTACAAAAGTAATGATAAGCAAAGTCCAGATTTATTAACATAATAAAATAAGTACAAAATTATGGATTTCTAAAAGCTTGTTAGTTTCCACCTAATTAGATGAGGTTAGCACAATGTTTGTTTTTACCTTCCGGTGGCCTGTTAGATGTTGCCACAACGACGACCCCATTTTTGAACAGATTTTCAAAAAGCTGTTTCAGAATCATGGCATCAGCAATGTCAGTGACCTATGGACAACAACACATTTGTTTTATTTTAATTTCACTTCTGCTCTAACAAACTTGCTAATGGCTCATCTTTAAAACAAAAAATGATGGAAGTGAATTCCAAGAGAAAAATTCTAATTATCATCATGAAAAAAAGAGTCGATAATTAAAAGCATGAAAGACTGCAGTCTTTTAAACTTGACTCTTCTTTTTTGCAAGCCTATCATTTCTACGCAAATTATCAAATGATTCTATGTTAACTTCTTTTATAGAACTACAGGTGGAAGGCACAGATAATTGTCCTAAACACTTAGGAAGTCTAATTAATTAGGACTAACATGACCAACTCCCTCTTCTTACTCGCACCACAGCCCCCCCCTCCCCCGCCTCCAAAAAGATGAGAGAGAAAAAAAGAAAAAAAAAAAAACACACTGGCTGTTTGAGATTTCTAATACCTTCTGACAAAGGTCTCTGAAAAGGTGACTTTAAATGGCCATGGAACTTTAGAAATAAGGACAAGTAGCCAGTGAAACATAATCAGCTGCTGTTGAAAATAGAATGATATGACATAGATACTATTGTGCAATTGTTGCACAAAACAATTCAACAGATGGCCCATCACAAAAATAAGCAATTTCATTGTTCTTTTTAAGTGCCTTCTATTACTGTCCATGAATAATCAAAAGGCACTGCAGTCACTTCCAGCACAGCCAGTCTCTGCTAACCTTCGCAAACACAAATATTCCTTCTACAAAAGAAAAAAATTTTTTTAAAAACTTACAATGGTTAACACAGTGCTTTAAAAAAATAACTTCTGACAAAATGAGATGCATAATGAAGATAAAATTATTTCATCTAAGTATAGAGATACATATAACTATTGATCTTTTCTAAAATTATTTTTAAAAATCCACAATTAACAAATAAGCTTAATGACAATATTTTGAAAAGCTTTTAAAAATCCCAAAGAAATACAGAAATTAAGGAGGGAAGGAAATTGACTTCAAAAATAAATGAATAATGAAGGCTGATATTAATCATCGCACCTTCCCTTATGAATATAATGTGTTTTAAATATTCCCAATGTAAAAATGTTTTGATCTTTCTTTAATAGCACATTCTCAATAATTGCAATAAAACTTGTTTCATATTCACAATATATATCACATTGTTAGAGTACACGGAAAATAGTGTAATTCTTTCAAATTAGACCAAAATACTACGTTACCAACTAACTGGTTATAGTGCAACTAACAACAACCTGGGTTGGAAGGGTCTCAATCACTCTTTTTTCTCTTTACAGCTGATACCTTACTCAAAAGTTTAATTATTCCCTTCCCACTTGAACAAAACAAAACAAGACCAAGATATGGGGATGTACAGATATTTTTTCTGTCTCAGGGTATAACTTTAAAACATTAACTAAAAAACTACTAAAGGTTATTAAATTAAAAAGACTTCAGGAACTTACAAAGTGGTGAATAAAATGAAAAGAAAAGTGGCACTGATATTAATTAATTTGGAGCTTAGGATCACTGTCAAATTTTGCTTCCGCAAAAACACTCAGAGAGAAGGCCCTTTTCAAATGCTCAAACACCAGTGGCATTTCTGATGAGAGGACAGAACAGCTTGCAAATTTTAGAAGCAACTGCACTTTTAAATTGGATTCCCAATATACTGACTTTTAAAAAGAATGAAATCAATTAAAAGTTACCCAATTTTAGAGAATAAAAATGGTCACTTGACTATCTCACTGATGTTTTTGAAAAAAAGTTAAAATAGCTTTTGAGCGATAAGGTTCAGAAAAGTTAAGGGACATTTAGCTTGTAACACACTGTAAAGGTTTAAACCGAAAGTTGGAGAAAGCAAACAATAAAGACTTGAGGTTGAATTATCATTTGTTGTTTTTGTACTACAGAGTGGTTTTTGCTCCATCAG
The DNA here is from genome assembly GCF_000325575.1 of Pteropus alecto. Classification (NCBI taxonomy): domain Eukaryota; kingdom Metazoa; phylum Chordata; class Mammalia; order Chiroptera; family Pteropodidae; genus Pteropus; species Pteropus alecto. Next base: position 4,450,393 of record NW_006494612.1, on the reverse strand, counting down.
AGTAAATTAACTTGGAGAAGCTATGGCTAATTAATAAAGCAGGAGTCAGTTGGTGTAGCCAAGTGCCAAAGAATACTCTTTTGATCTTGCCCCTGTACTTGTTCAGCTTTGCTGGGGAACAGTAATTTTACAGTATGAGTGAACAGAAGACAATTGGCCACACATTCTTGAAGAGTGGGCTTTTTCAGCACCCAGCATTTCATTACTACCAGGAACAAAAGAGAAGGCTACAGATTACCAATAAGGGTAGTCTGCTAATACAGAGAGTGGAGACATTTCATTAGCATTAAAGAGAAAAGATTTTTTTATGACCTAGAGTTGCTTTCCATTATGACTCACTTAAGTAAAAAAGAAAAAAAAAAATCTAATAGTTAATTTACATGTGTAAGTGCTTGAGTTTCAGTCATCCACTGATTGGTGCAGTGCCATGTAATGAGTGACAAACATAAGCATGCATTATCGGTAATTAGTATTAGCACAAAAATAAGCATATATTTTTATTAGCACTTTTTAATAGCTTTCCTGTTTTATAAAAACGGTCAAAACTATTTTTTAATGATATTGATAGCATACAGAGGAGAATTTTACATGATATTCTGCTCATCAGAAATCTTTTTTTTAACCATATTAGGAAAACATCTAACCAATGTCCCTTAAAAAAGGCAAGAAGAAATAACATATTTTTAAGTTGATTTCCTTCAGTATTCTGATATCTTTGGAATCATAAATAGTTTAATAAGAAATATAAGCATTCAAGGAGGCATAAGAAAGACACTAAAAAAATTTTAAGGAAAACCTATTTTTTTATTTCAGCCACTAAAACACATAAAAACCCATCTAGACAAATTCTCAAAGTAAGAATACTATTTCTGATACCACAAGTAAAACTGAAATGCTACACTTACTAAAGATGACCAAGCTAATGAGGAATACATTCTATAAATGCAATCTGAATGCTACCAAAACATAGTGTGAAAAATGCCTTAAATTCAAGAGCAAAAAAAGAAAAAATATGTTCTTGTTTTTAAGCAGCAATAATTCCCATTCATCTCCCCAGTAAAATAAATATTGTTAATTAATATCACCTAAAACCCAATAATAATTACTTAAAAGTCAATTTAAGATTCAATTTTAAAAGAGGAGTAGTGATTATAAACATACTGTTGTTAAGATTAAAGTGCCTAAAAAATTCTTTTCTAGTAAATCAGTAATGTATTGTACTAGGCCTAAACAGGTTTAAGGTTCTATCATTCAAGCATCTACTAAAAGCCTATCTAGCTCTACCTAGATCTGTATATTTATACACAAAATAGAAGACATCATATACCAAGGAGAACATATAACATAGCTGTTCTTACTAGTGAATAAGAGCACTGATGATGGGTTCAAATTGAGTTACCAGCTGTGCAACCCTGGACAAGTTACTTAACCTCTCTGACCCTTAATTTCCTCATCAATATATGAAAGCAATACTTGCAAAATTGTTATGTTACATATAGTGAATCCTCAGGAAATGTTAACTATGACTATTACCTATGTGTGGCATGTATGCTAGTATAATTCCATATTATTTATATATAGCTGTATAGAATTTTAGCTGTAGATGTAATATACAGTAGCGTAATATACAGTAGTTAACCGGCATATAGAAAACACTCAGTAAACAGTAGTTAATATTACAGAATATACCTAATAGAATGTAAGCATTCTAATAAATGGGCATTGCCTCAGATAATTCGTAAAAGGTGGCTTTTAATTAGAACATAAACAAACACAGAAAAAAATTCAAGTATGGGGACAATATCAAAAGAGTATTCTTTGGCACTTGGCTATACCAACTGACTCCTGCTTTATTAATTAGCCATAGCTTCTCCAAGTTAATTTACTCTGATGGACAAAAATGTTAAGATAATTCAGAATGTTGACAGGAAAAAATGTGGGTTATTACTATATATAAAAGAAATTGGACTTAGTTGGAGGACTACTTCAATAGTTATTTAGTACTAGGATTTATTCATTCACTCATTCATTCATTCACTCATTATATTATTCATTCATTCATTCATTCGTTTCAAAGCACTGTTCTAGACACGTGAGATACATCGATTAGCAAAACAAAGATTCCTGTCTTCAAGTCTACATTGTGGAGAAATACATATAATAAACAGTAAACATAATAAGTAAATATATATGTTAGAAAGTGATATATGCTATGAAAAAAACAGGGTAAGGGGCATTGGAAATGTGGAGTTCAGTGGCAAATTGCAATTTTAAATAGTGTTGGATAGGCCTCATTAAGGAGCTAATTGAGCAAAGATCTGAATAATATTATGATGGGTATCTGGGGAACAGTGTTTCATGCAGAAAGAACATCCAGTGCAAAGGTTCTGCCTATTTGTTCTAAATATATTAAGGAATATATTAAGCGTTGGTACAGTAATGTTTTAGGGTAACCTTTCACCCTCTTGAATTTTAGAAAAAGGGGACAAAAGATCTGGACGTATAATAATCCAATTTTAGTGTCTTAGAAGAGTTTCCTTAAGACCAACAGAAGACCATCCAGAATACTGAAATCAGGAAATCCAGGCTCAGCTCTGTGATGGCCTCTGACTTTAGGGGACACATTCTTGCCCTCATACTCTCGCTTTCTGTGGCTCTTCTCAATAATTAGCATATTCAAATATTGGCCTTTTCTTGCATATAATGGTCAGCTCCAAGGTTCACATTTGGAATGCAGAAGAAATAAAAGGGCAAGAATATTAACATTTTTCATTCTAGGACATTCAGGCCAACTTACTCAAAGAAGAGGGTCTCTCATGTTGTCAACTCTAACACTCTAGAATGCTACACTGAAATTTGGACTCAAAAAAAAGTAATCAATTTGGCATTCAGCACTGTTTTATCATCTCTGTGCATATTTCTTCAGAGTCCTAGTAAGAAAGAAGCATTTGGTATAACACCTATTATTAGCTATGATTCCCTAATCTATGAAGAAAATAGGATTGAAAACAGTAGGGAACAAAGAGCTAGGCTGAAAGCATAGCAGAGAAAGTCAGAGAGGAAGCACGAGGTTTTGAGCAAAAGGAATGACACTATCTTATGTAGCATAATATCCCCCCTGCCTTAGAGTTTAAGCCCTTTTAGGTTGGGCTTACTGCCGCCAAAAGCATCCTAGTAGATATCTCATCTCTTTGCTTTGCTTGGGCTTAAGTTCATCAGGTAATTCTCTTTCCATTGGAGAAAATTTTATATTAAGGAACGTGACATTTCCTCACAGTACTTCTATTTTTGATTTCTTTTATAGATCACAGGGAAATCTCTCTTGACATAGAAGACAGGAACAAAACATGAGTTGAATAGTTCCACTCTCATTAAGACTATTTGCAAGAAACAGGAGATCCAGCTAAAGAAAGGGGGTTTACTTAAGACTCCAGAAGGGGAACAGCACTTCCTGGTACTGCAGCTGGAGACCAGGCTGGGATTAGAGGTAGCTCTGGAGAGCTCAGCCACTGTCTAGGGAGCACCCTACCACTCTTGCCTCTAATGTGATTCGGTTACTTCCTATGTCTCTTTACTCCTGTCTCATTGCTAAATGGGAACTTCCTCTGTGCTTTTTGGTTCAAATATTTGAGAGAGAAGGTATATGACTGGCCCAACCCTAGGCCACAGCACACAAGTCCAAGTTTGTGGACAAGCTTGTGGACTAGCTACTCATAGATCAGATGTCCAGACATGGTCCATTTGACTGTGGAACAGGTAGGGTCCTGTAGTATAGAATAAGACTCTTTAAAGCAACTGGGATGGATGAGTAAATGAAGGAATGAACATCAAACCAACTCTAGGTAGGGCAGGCAATGACAGACAGCTCCATTACATCTCTTTCTCTTGGTTGGCAATCAACATTTTATAAGCAAGGAGCCTGTCTCTGTCTTGTTCTCCTTTGTTCTTAATATGTAAGTTGAAAAAAACCCTTTTTGTTGCCTGAATTTCTTTTGCAAGACTCAAGTCATTTAGAATATTATATCCTGATAGTTGCTTCTGTTTCCTTCTCCCCAACCAGGTATCAACTTTATGCAATCTTAACTTAACAGAAAATGCCCAGGGCAACCAGGAAGGTTTCTATTAGGACCTCACTAACAGGGCAGCATTGTGACTTCCACGGGCCCTAGGCGTTTTCACCTTTGTGAGCACCTTCCTCACTAACAAATTAATTAACTATATATAAATTAGATTTTATAACTGCATTGGTATAAAACAAGTATAATATAGATACATATACAACCTGGATTCATTGCTGATATATTCATTTTTCTTCAAAATTTATAAGAAATTAAAATATTTTCATGAATCCCTGAAAGTATCATGGACCTCAGGTGCTGTGACTATCAAGCCTAATGGGTAATTTGGCGCCTCGTACAGACAGATTCTCATTGCTTCCCAAACTTCTGAAATAGCCTTGCCAGAAGTCCTCATGTCGACATGGCAACCATTTCTCTGACTGTTTAAAATATACATTTTTTTAAGTTAAGAATAATGATTTTTACATGCTACTTAGGAAATTCTAATGCTTTACTTTCCTCATCTATATGATGAAGACAGTAATAACTATTTTACAGGATTAAATAAAGGACATAAAAATACTTTGTAAACCATGAATCATTTTACAAAGGTTGGTTATTAATATATCTTTTTAATGTTTAACTTAATCAAAAATTTAGCTGTGCCAATTCAATTTTATTTAGAGATAATTTAAGAGACTCATAATGAGAAAAGAAGGGAGATGTTCTTTATTGATTCGTCACTGACTTTCTGTTGAAGGCACCACAACGGTTAACTTGATGCTATTTTTAGAACTACATGAGGCCCTTCTCTTTCTGCACTACCACGTTGGTGTACTGAGTATACCTTCTCAGAGTAGTGGGAAACATCTCTTTTCCACAGGCCTCTCTTTCGAAGACCTTTGTACTTCTGTGATACAAAGGTGAATGCCAAGCTGTCTTACTATGACTGAGGGAGAAAAGAAGTAAATATTCCTCTTCCCCAGCTGGTTCAGTTTAACACCACTCCTGGTGAAATTCCTCTTTGTCATCTATCATAAATCAAAACCATTGTTAGCTATGTGGGTCGAGCTGTCTCATTTGGGATAAAGGCATCATGACCACATCATATTTTCCACTAACCCAGGTTTTTAAGCATGGAAGACCAGGAAATAACGCATTACCACTTTAAATACATAATTTCAGAGAATCTTAAAACTGGAAGAAACTTTAAAATTCAACTAGAGCAATTCTCTCACTTCATCACAAATATCAAACGAGTTGTGTGAATCACCCAAGCCTATTAAAGAGTAGACACACATGAATGTTAGTTTTCTACCTTTGAAAGTTCTCTAGGCCTTTATTCTAGGCAATCAGACACAGGAGTTTCTGCACTCAGCTTCAGAAATATTTTCCAAAAGCTTTAGTGTGAAGCTTTATTTTTAAGCTTATATTCAGTACTTGTAAATTTTTCTATTTTCATTCCAATAATCAGTTGCTCTTATGATAAGCATTATAGAAAACCAACTATTACATTTCAGACTACTAAGTAAAGCAAATAAAAAAGAAGTAATTTTTAATCTAGAGTATCATTTAGCATTATTATTATTACTACCACTACTATTACTACACTGGGCATAACATAGGATACAGAGTAAGCATAAGACATGCTGTTAGCTTTCATGCCACATTTGCTCTCATAAGAAATAAAGGTTAGGAAATAATTTACTACCAATTTAAATGCACATTGCAGAGAATCCTAAAACTAGAAAAAAACTATAAAAGTTCAACAAGGACAATTCTCTCCCTTTAGCACAGATAAGCTGTGAAGCTTAAATGAGATGTGTGAATCACTTGCTTTTTATATAACACTTAAAAAAAAACTTGAAAAATCTTTAAAGACATTATTAGGTAATCATTACATTATCTCCATCATAGTGTGGGGGGAATGTGAATCCACTGACTAGAGTATTGAGATGGGCAAACTTTTCCTATAAAAGGCTGAATAGTAAATACTTTAGGCTTTACAAGCCACATATGGTCTCTGTTGCATTTTCTTTTTCTTTTTCTTAATGATCCTTTAAAAATATAAAAATTATTCTTTTCCCACTGACCATATAAAAGCAGATGGGCCACATCTGCCTTGTGCAAGCTGTGACAGTAATATTAAAGTCATAAGAGATAATGTATCAAATCAACTTTTAAGCAATGATAAAATTGAAAACAGACTTTAAATTTTCACAGTTCATTCGGTACACCATTCTACATCCATGAATCATCTCTGCATTACCTGAAATTCATCAAAACATAAGAGACATGCTTCTTCACTGATTTCTTCAGCTATGGGAGCTATTGGATCATATGATTTAGACATGAACCCTGGTTTCCTTTTTGGCAAACTCTGTTTAAGGCGGTGTATTCCTTAAATGAATGAAATTAAACACAAAATCAAACATTGTATTAATAATACATTTTAGACAACTATAACACTTTTTAAATCTCTAAATGAAACTTTCGTGTAAAGGTAAAAATTAAGTTTAAATTCCACAATCAAATGTGATTATTGAAATTGGTTGCATTTTTTCTATCCCCAAATAAGTTGTTCACATGTTATTATACTTCTATGGTTGTAAGGATACTTTGTGGTCATTCCACCTTTATTCTTCGATCATGTCAGAGATGACAAAGAGATAGACTAGATGACTAGACAGTGACTAGATGGATCAACAAATCAATCTCAGTCCTAACTTTCAGGGATGCGGGCAGGGATGCCTCTTCTATGTCTAGCATATCTAAACAGAATGTTCTCTTGTCTCTATCCTAATACACTAAATCCATACCCACTTTACTCATTATATGTATTCTAAATGCTGAATACATTAGAAGAAAAAAAAACATTCCTTCCTTGAGGAGGTTATTGTGTAGCTGATAGCAAAAATGATGTAACATAAGAACACTGACAAAGCAATAAGGCATATATACAAGTACAAACTGAATGCTGACATGCTAAGGAGATACAGCAGAAATGACCTAATCAAGAATAACTTCTTGAAATAGATGAGGTTTTAACATTTCTTACTGATCCTTAGTAGAAAGAGAAAATGCCTGCCCTTCAAGTAGTAACTTCTATTCTTTTATTTGGAAATACTGATTTGTCTGCAGGACCAACTCTGGACACATTAATTGTTTCAATATAGCACAAAACAAATGAAACCAAACAAAATCTTACTTTAAGCAAAAATCTATTTTTAAAAAGATTAAAATATTAAGAATTTTAAAAGATGAGGGAAACTATTTTGTAGTGTTTGCCCACTAAAAAATCACTTCTTCCTGATCACTTACTTTTGTGAACATCTAGCATGAAACCATGAAAATGAACCCGTTTTTTCCTCTTCATTTCCACATAAGCATAAAACATGTCCATCACCATTGTTTTCCCTGTACCTTAAAAAAAAAAAAAAAAGAATACTATTAAACAGTATGTACTGATTGCTCTAATGATTGTTCATTAGCTTTGAGATAATGAAACCGTACTCTTCTACTGAAAAGCTTAAGACGAAGTTACTTTTTTAGGAGTGTTTATATTTTATATTAAACTAGCTAAAAATAAAATGTTGATGTTTCTCTTTTCTGTAAAAATCCTGTTTTTAGGAAATATAATATTTAGTTAACATTACAAGGGGCTATTTCCCCCAGAGAACTATGTTCATAAACTGAAAAGACTGGAAGATTATTCATTGTTCAGTTTCTCTTCCAAAATGTGCCAGTACGGATAAAATAACTTAATTAAATAAATATTTATTGGGCCATTAGTAAACGTGAACTGTGTTAGGCACTATGGGAAAATTAAAAAATGAAAAATAAAAAAGTAAAGATTAGCATCTAATATAAATATTGAAAATAAGTAACAGATGTAGATTAGACCTGGAGAATTGCCAATTATAACACTTTTTAAAAATCTGAAAACATAGGTCTTTCAAAATTGAAATTCTGATATGGTCAGTCCTTATCATTAAATTATGTAATTTTCAACACTCTGAAACTTTTCACCATTACGACTGCATTAGTAATCAAAGAGTCAACAGCCTGGGCATTTATCATGGACATGCACGGAAAGCCTATTCCCAAGTAGAAAGCCCAGGGCTCTGGGGACAGTGGCAGTGCTCAAGCTCAGTTCACACCAAGCATTTCTTGGCAGGCCAGGCCAGGGCATGCTGGTCCTGTCTCTAATCCTTCCTGCGTCTCCTACCACCACCCACCACGGTGCCCATGTTCTTCTCGCAGGGTCTGCAATTAAGGAAGTGAGATCTGAATCTTAAATCTTTAGGGCTTTCCTCCATTCCACAGGAACACTTTGTGCCTGTGTGATTTAAATTTCCAGAACGTTTTCTGCATATAAAAATACAATTTACTGAACAGATTTTTAATAAAGAGGCCACTTAGACTGAAAAGTAATTATTTTGCAAAAATATTCTGTGCAATATCTCTTGATAGAGTGAGTGGCAACAGATTTTAAATTACATTTATCTGATAAGGTAAATCAATAAAGTTTCAAATTCTGCCTCATAAAGCATAGTATACTTCTTGATCTAGTCATGAATTATCTAACCAAAAATGTGAATAATATATATTTGAATGTAGTCTTTGTGATCTTTAAAAAATGGGCTTAAAATATAACAAGACCATCCTATAAAAAGTTTCTGGAGATAAAAGTGAAAAAAAGAAAATCATAAAGGAAAAGACTGATAGATTAGTCTACATGAAATCAACCTTCTGAACACCAAAATGATCATAAATAAAATTAATATCCTTATTCATTTAATCAATATATTTTTACTGAACGCCTACCAATTGTGAAGCCCTATTCTAGGTACTTAGGACATGCTAGTGAACAAAACTAACAAAAATGTCTGCTCTCATGAAACTTGGGAGTTTAACCTTTTATGTCTTTAAGATATAAAGAGCTCTTAGAAACTACAATGGATTTTTTTTTTTTGGTCTGTCCTAAATCTCTTCCTTCTGAAAACTTCTCTACTTAGAATGATTCTATGAGGGTATCAATCACAGAGTGGACCAATAAAAATACCCCATTACCCCATACAGTGTGGTTGGTCCTTCTATGGGTATGTGACTCAATTAGGTCAGGTTCTGTGAGGGTAGTTAATATAGATTTTTAGAATGAAAATCATCTCTTCTCCTTTTAATAGAACAACCTAGAAGATCCCAGGAGCCATCTTTCCTGTAACATCAGAAAATTCTTACTAAGAATGAAGCCAAAAATAAGGAAAGCAGAACCAAAAGATGAAGAAGGGATAGGGAGAGTAGAAGGAGATTCCTAAAATATTATTTAAGCTCACATCTCTATCCATAGCTGAATCAGGCTCATATCTCTATTCATGACTCAATAAGATCATTACCTCATGGAATAATTAAACCAACCATTAAATTCTTCGCTGGCTCAGCTAATTCAACTTTTTTTTTTTCTGCAACCAAAAGAATACTGAACAATGTAGAATTAATGGGGGGAGAAAACGATGATCAATGTGCAAAGAACACGAGTATTCAAACAACACAAAAATATGAATAGCTTTAAACATATTTTTTAAAGTTTAACTCCATCAGAAATAAAAGGAATACAAATTAAAATACCAATGATTACCATTTTTATGTGGCTGAGGATGTGGGTAAATAAGCACTCTGACACACTTCTAGTGGGGGTGTAAGACCAATCCTTTTGGAAGTCATTCGTCAATGTCTATCAAAAGGTTTAAAATATTCATAACTAAAATCAATACCATAAAGATATTTGCTCCCTAAATTATTTCAAAGTTCAATGGTATCCCAATCAAAATCAGTTTAGGATTAACTTGACAACATGCTTCTAAAGTCTATCATCTCTTAAAAAAATATATATATATATAATATATATATGCCTATCTACAGGAAATTGGTTAAGTGAATTGTAGAACATTCATATAACAAAATAGTATACATCCAGTAAAATGAATGATATAGATCAATATGTACTGATATGGCATGATACCTAAGATCTACAATTAAAAATATAAAGTACTTAACATTTGAATAAAACAAAATAAACACCTGCCACACTTTAAAAATTCACATGAGTGAATAAAAAAAAGTTTCAAAAATATTCCAAAAAATTGATAAATACCAAGTAATAAAGGTTGATGGAGGCAAGGAGGAAAGGGAGAAGAACTACATAATAAAAATGTATTATAAAATTAGAGAAATTACATTTGAGTGGTACTGGATTTTTTTTAAAAAATCAAACCAAATTAGTAGACCCAAGTGTGTGTGTGTGTGCGTGTGTGTGTGTGTGTGTACATATACATATATATGTATATATACATATATATATACGTATATATATGTGTATCTGAAAAAATTAACTGCTAAAGACAAATACCAACCATTTGCAAAAAATAAAACTATATCAATACCTCACATTTCACATTAAAATAAATTTCAGATGAATCCAAGATGCTAAAAAAAAAAATGAAAGACTCAGAAGATAACATATGTGAACATCTGTATAACTTTGGAGTGGGGAAGGCTTAGCGATGTGTATTAGGAAAATGAAAACTTGTGAGAGACCATGTGAAATTAACTGGTTCTAGTCTTATCATCCCAATATAAACAACTACAAAAGTAGATAAAATATATAAAACCAATGTTTTCAGACATTGAAAAAGAAGCAAGAAAAGGCTCTGATCCCTGAAAGATGGGAAAAAACAAGATGAGCCTTATATCACTCCAGCTTTTGGCCTTGAAGCACCTTCTAGATAGATGCACAGTAAGGGGGAATCCAAGTAAAATACCCAGGTCTGGCTAAGTTGGGGCAAGAGATCAGAATTATGGGAGTCCAACACAGGTGAAATCTGCAAGACTAAGTGCCAGAGAGAAGGAGGCCTTATAATGAAGAGCTCCAGAAACCACCATATGGGTACTGTTGAGTCACTGGCTGAATATTAGCTGCTCAGGTGTAGAGTGATACTCCATGTGAAAATGTCAAAATATGTCACATGTAAGGGTAAGTTTTCTTTCCTGAAACTATTTTTCAGGTGAGTGTGTATTCATACACTGGGTCAGGATGTAAAATATCTTTCTTGCTGTGGGTCACATTCAAAAAAGTTTCAACGCCATTGCAACAGCTTATGAGCTTTGGGTAAGTAAAGCTGCATCTGCTTTAATTCACCATTACATGTCTAGAAACAACAAACTACCTGACACAGGCAGATGCTCAACAAACATTTGTCAAGAGAATGGAAGAATGAGGACAAGAGATATTGGGAAAGGGAAAAAAACAACACTAAATTTTACCTATGTCACAATCTTGCTTTAGTCTCTACAGAATCCTAAATAAAACCTTGTATTTTTCTCAGAAGATTCTTGCTAGGAAAGTAATCCGTAAAACCTAAAACTCTTTTTTACGTTCTAACTTTCAAGCCTATAGATAGGTAACCAAAATTAACTACTTGAGAGTCCCCACCCCATACCCCACCCAGTGCCATCCTTTTTATAGTTGGTCCCCTGCAGAAGGAGATGTAAGTGGTGTCCTCCTCACTGCCTCCAGGCCCAGTCAAATTTTGCTATCCAACTCCTAATCTTAAAACCAGCTTACCTTTCGACTGATGAAATTATCAATGTGAAATAGGAAAGGTTCAACCAAGAGGCAGCAGAAAAAGGACTGTTCAACAAAAAGTTCGTTTATTCTCTACTAATGTATTGGAGAAATAATCCTGCCATCACCACTGCAGCCAGGAGTCAAAAACCACGTTGTAGGGTAAGAATGAAGCCACAAAATACTACTACTACAGCTTCTGCATGACATGTGCTAAGCATTTTATTGATAAAAACATTTTGTTTCAAGATTGAACCATGATGATAATCCCTCCAATTTACATATCAACTCTACTGGGGTTCCCTGGATTGAGGGTCCACCTGAGTCAATCATTTCAACACATCTGTGTCAAAAGAGAGTAAAATAGGCATGACAGAGCCCAAGTCAAGTACATG
>NW_006494612.1:4407122-4438248 GCF_000325575.1 Pteropus alecto | reverse complement strand
TTAAAATTGAAAAACTTGTTTCCCAAATCTAAAAAAAGAAAAATAGTAAAAAAAATTAAAAATAAAAATAAAATAAGAGCTTGTGAAGGCACTCTGAGGCTATCCTCCCAGTCAGAGAGCCTCCGAAAATGAGAATTTGATCTCTCTTTTATTACCTATTTGTAAGTATTCTAAACTAAACTGAGTAGCCACCAAAACATTCATCTCACTTCCTATTTCAGAATTCCTGTCTCTTCCGCTCTCTACATTATAAAGCTATTCTTAACCAAAGGTTGCCACGCACCCAGCCTATGAAAACACCCTATGTTATCGTATCTTTTCTAATTCTTTCAAGCATTCAGATGAATTATATTTATTGTACTTCTCTTCAATTAGTTAGAATATGGTTGAATTTTTCAAACTCTAAAACCCAACAACTTTCATGGGTTTTTTAAGTCCTTTTGCAGAAGCAGAAGTTGTGCTTTACTAACCACCTCCATTTATGGTTAAGTGGTTAAGGTAAGAGGCGAAATAAAGATGTTGCTTTAAGCTATGACTGAACACAAAAGTGAAGGTATAGGAAGTGCATGTTTACAAAGAGGCAAAGAATGAGATCTGACAACAGGATGAGATCTGCGGGCCATCCCCAAAGATGCAGACATATAAAACTAATCAAGCACCTGATCTAAAATGCTTTCTATCTATGAAGCAAGCACATACAGGTCTCAAAAATACCAATTAGCCAATGAACTAAGAAACAGAATATTCTGAGCTTCTTTCACATTTTTTAAACCTGTAAGTTTCAAGAACTTGAAGAATTTTATGGGCAATCTCTGTCATTCACTTTTATAAACTAAACAATTCTCTTTTTATTAGGTTTGCTAAATCTGTAAATGTAAAACAGGAATTTAGTGGCATTCGTGAACAAATCAGAAAAAGAGGGAGGGCCCTCTTCTTAAAGATGAGAAGATAAACCCTTAAAGTTTTATGTTTAAGGCACTATAACTACTTATTCAACTCCTATTTTAATTCTTGTCCTAAAAATATTACTAATAACTTCTGTCACCACTCCCTCATAATGCAAATTTGTTATGGCTATAGGGGAGCTTGGAACTTGTTTATTAGTCTAGGACCAAAATCAATCTCGTTACACGTAAATGTGAGTTTTGAGTATGCTAATATAAGAAATGATTGGCAAGTAATAAGGCCAGGTAAAGTAAGAGCAGCCACCTTCATGACATCAGTGAATGTGGATAACCGGGGAGAGGTTTAGGACTAGAAGATTAGATTTGGAAATCAAAAGCAGAAAACAGACAATTTTGGCAAGAATGAGGTCAGGGAAGAAGAAAGACATTCATTTATTTAGGAAAATCTAGAAAGTAAGCAACAGCTCAGAAAGTTTCAAAGAATGTGAATCTTTGTGCCCAATATATAGAAATGGGAGACCAAGGAACTGTTACCACTCTTGCATTAAGAGTACCCACTAATAACTAAATTGAGGGTAAGGGCTTAGATTGTGAGTAGAAACATTAGTGGAAATTAAAGTGAAAAAGGACAGTTTTTTAAAATAAGGTATTAAGCTGAGTCAAACAGCATTAGGCAACAAGATTCTAAATGATCTAATAACCTATCTAGAGATGATTTCCTTCCCCAAATCAACTCACTTTATACAGTAAATAATGTTTGCACCCTAACATGTTAACTAATACTGCCTTAAACTACAGGCACACCCTATGAGAAGTAAAAGAGCAAATGAATATAACCACCCTCCCCTCCCCTCCCCTTATTTTACCTCACCTCATCCTATTCTCTTGCTGGTAGTGGATTGAAAGATGGATATAAAAGTTATCCCTTAGCGAAAGCTGGGAAACTTTCTGTTTGTACCACCTTATATTTGTTTTAACACACTTACCAACATCTCCATAAACATACAGGCCCTTTGGAGGTTTGCTCCTTGAAAAAAGCTGCAAATTAAGAACAAATTATGAATCTCTAACACGGAAATAATTACATCATCATATACATAGTGTTCCTAACTGTTCTATAATATATACAGGACTAAAAGGGGCTACTGTACACAGTAAATACAAAAAACGTGAAGTAAAAGGCTGGGAAGCCCAACTTAGGTTTCAACACAGGAGGCAAGAGCTCCTAAGCCACACAACTTAAGTCTCCATCCCCTTGGCTACACCATCTGCTAACCATGTAATCTTCCTCTTTTCCCAAACTGGTTCCCCAAACAATGGCAGCCTAGCTCATTCTAATTAAGCAATAGAGTAGAAGAATTTTTCTGGAGAAACTGAATGGTCTACAGGAAAAAAAAAAAAAATGCCCAAAGGCACTTACTTATGTATGGGTTTCTTCCACAGAAAGAGCTGATTCCCTACCAGCTCACCTTATAGAAAAGCACACCAGTCAACGAACCTGAGATGGGCCTTTGAATCAGCTTATTAATATTTGAAAAGATACTAAAACAAATTGACAGCCAAGAATCAACAGATTTGGGGGGAAAAATCTTCCAAGAGGAAAGTTGGAAACCAGAGTAAATATACAGGGGGAAAAAAACAGGAAACAGAGACAAAACAGAGAGAGCAAAAGGAATCTTCAGAAATAAAACTGTAAACAATATAATTAATATGCTAGGAAAAATAAGAGAAGCTATTAAAAGTATAAAGAACAAAATGCAATTAAAAAAAAAAGAACATCAAGAACAAGAGAGCACTCTGAAATTTAAAATATGGTAGCAGAAATAAAATTTCTGAAAAAGGATTAGAAGCTTGAGGAAATGTTCCAAAAAGACAACACATAACCAGCAACAATAAACAATGAAAAATATAAGAAAATTACAAGATTAATTCAGGAAGTCCAACATCTGACAAAAAGGAATTCCAGAAAGAGAAAACAGAAAAAAAAAATAATAATAAGGCAAAGATTTTTCTCAGAACTGAAGGACTTGAAGTCTAGGTTGGAATAACAGACTAAGTATCCAACATAATGAGAGAAATAAGATCCATAACAAGTCACAATCCTGAAATTTCAGACGCCAGAGATAGAAAGAGGTGGCAGTGGGGGCAGGGGTTGAACAGGTCACAAACAACAGATAAAGACTTGAATGAAATTTGAGGGATAATGATTTCCTACTTAATCTATCTGATCTAGCCACTGAGTGTGAAAACAGGAAAATTGGCATTCCATACAAACAGGGTTTCAAAAAACCTCCGCAACAGAAAGAGGAACACCCAGGTTCCACAAAACACAAAGGATCCAGGGAAGGAAGCCCCGATAAGATGGAGGGTTACTCCGGGACTGCAGCTGCGCAGCGAGTCAAGAAAGAAATCAAGTTCAGAAACAGGAGGATAGAGGGCTCCAGGGAAAAAAACGAAAGGGAAATTCTCTTTACCCAATATTATTATCAACCCAAATAATCATCTTGAATTTTGAAAAAAAAAATTAGAAGAAAAACTTTCAAACTCTGCAGCAGTTCTTAAGACACCTGTGCAACAACCAAGGTAAGCCAGAACAGAGGATTCAGAGGGTAAATGCAGAAAGATTATGGCACTTAGCGCCAACCAGAGTAGTCAATATTTTGGCAGAGAACACTGTCAAAAGCTAGACTTCAGTATCTAGTACATAATGCTTTTGCTTTTTAATATGTGGATACACTCCAACCTGCCTTAGAAATCTCTCTTGCTTTTCTGTTCCTCTTAGCTTTCTCTACAAAATCCAGCCCCCGACTCCAGTATGCTTCTTCCAGAAGAACCTTCACCATGGCGTAGACAGAAGGATGCACTTTGCTTTGATGGTACCCGATGGGTGCCTTCCCTGTGTCCCTCTGCACATTAGCTTTCCATCTACTCTTAGATCCCAGCCGAAAACAGATTCCACTCCTGCCAACACCTCTTAATTTGTCTTGTTTTAATATTGTATATGAACCATTCTTGTATTAAAAAGGTATTATGCTCTTAAACAATTTTAGAACAGCTTTGAATTGGAAAACTTACATGCAACCTAATAAACTCTAAGTATGTCCTACATATTAGAAATCTTCCAAAAGCAACATTCTTTATTAGGTAACTGACAGTGTCACAGCAATTCATAATTCTTCACAACACATTTTGCGTAAATAGTCTAGGGCCTACTCTAGTACTGTTCACATGATGTAATCAATAGATGCAGAATAGAGTTCAAGTCAAAAAAAATTAACAAAGATGAGGATAAAAGATGACAGAGAACCCAATGCTGCAAAAAGAAAAAAAAAAGGCACTCAGGGTCCTATTATATTTTACTCACTCAAACATAATTTATTTTTGAAAGAGCACTTTGACAAATATTGTATTACATTATAACATATATAATTCATATTATATTATATTGTATTTTATAGTAATATTTAGAAGATGATAAAGAAATATTGTTAGAGAGTACTAAAGGAGAAGATCCTCCAACATCTGAGATCACAGACACTTGGTATGACATAAATACTGTTTAAGATGAATATTTTACTCTAACTTTTTTTACTTTTTTTGCTATTAAGAAATTGATAAACAAAACAGATAGTCTTCTGATGATGTTAAATATCATCTATCTAAACAATATATATTCTCAAGTATTTTCACTTGCAGAGGCAAACCAGTTTTCTCCTAACAAAATTTCAGTCTTCCAAGAATTACTGAAATTATTTCAAGGGATTTGAAAATCCATATTTTAAAGAGATAATCAGAAGATTAAATAGAGAACAGTAAGACTATTTAGAAAGCTGTAGAACAGGTCCTTAAGAAATTTTAAAATTCTTTATTCATAGTGAATTCAAGGAAAGTTAGTTTCATGCATTTTTTCTAAATGACTAACTTACACAGGAACCCACATCATTTACATGCTCTTAATTTACATTTCCTCACAATTTACCCTATTTTTCAGTTCCATTAAATTTCCTTTCTTAATTTCCTGTAATTTTTTCTTATGTCTCAGAGAACTCCTCCCTGGCACGGGTCCTCGGTGCTGGTATTCTTCTCCAAGAGCTCCTCCCCTCCCTGAGATGCCTCCTCCTCCTTGCCCTGGACCCCAGGATGCTGGCTGGCTTGCTGGCTGGATGCTGGCTGAGCTCAGCCCCTAGGAGGCACTACCTGTAGGAGATAGAATGGAGGGGATGGAGGGCAATCCGGGTCATTCTCTCCTACTACTCCCCGCTTTGGTGCTGTGTCTCTGGCAGAGCTGCATCCCTCCAGGACCATCAGGTCCTCATGCCACAGCTCCAGCTCTCTCCAGGCTCCTCCTTCCCCTCTCCAAGCCTTATTTGCTGCCCTAGGCCTGCCCTGCCCCATGACTCTCTAAGTGGTCTCTTGGTTAAGTTCTTATTTGAAACATTTGTTGTGAACTGTTTCCTGCCAAGACTCTGATATGTGCCCAACACCTAAAATGCAAAAAACAAACATAAGACAAAGACTTGGAAATATGATTGTGAATTAATTTCTCTAGCAACCAGTGTAAGATTTGTCATGGTACTTGTATCTCAGGAAATTTGTAAAAGAGGATGATGACACCTTCTCTAATGGGTTTTTGATGACTCCAGTGACACTGCATTGTAGATTGTGCAGATGGTAAAAAGGAGGATGTCAGAAGATAGTGGTAACTTACCACCCACCTGTTAAGCATAAAGGATACAGCGGAAGAGTACTACAGTTGAACCCAAAAGACCTGGTACAAATTCTTGTTCTACTACTTATTAGCTGTGTGACTCTGGGTGAGCCACATCAACTCTACAACCCACTATTTTCTTATCTATCAAGTGGGCTCGCTGCCCACTTCTGCATGCCTAATCACGAGACCCACTCACTCACGATAAAGACTGCACACTTCATGTGCTTACTGATACCCGTTTCCATTCAAGCCTATGGACCATGAATAAAGAAGCATTCACCCTTTGACATACCCTTCTTAAAGATCTGAACAGCACTAATGTACACTCCAGATATTTCATAACTAAAACTATACCAAACAAATCGAGAATACATTCAAGAACATGGAGCACAATTTCAAATATAGTCCATATGCTTAAGCCATAAAGGAAATCTCAATAAATTTTAAGGAATCAGTGTACTCCAACCATAATGTAATAAAATTAGAAATAAATGATGGAAGGATAGCTAAAAATAGAAAAATCTCATACTAAGATATTGACCTTCCTGTCATGTGTACCCAGACTTCTGAAGATTGCTGAAAAAAGTCTGAAAGCCCTGCAGAATGTACCCTCTCACCAGTCACTCCATATTGTCAATAATTCTGTTGCCCTGGTTACTTCATTCTGTCTCTGCACTGATGCTCTAGAATCTTCTCAGCTCCCTTCAAGCTAAACTACACTTCCTCCATTACTTCCTCCATTACTTTCAGCAGATGTCTCCTACTTCTTCATACAGAGAAGGCATTGGGTTAGAACACCTTCAACTTCCTATATGAAACTGCAATCCTACCCACATCTGCACCTATCCTTTCCCCACCCATGACAAATGAAGATGATTCCTTTTCCAGTGCAACTCTCTATCAATTTATGTGTCTCAGTACTCTCCACCCCCTACCACTCCTGCCAACCTTCTCAGGAACCCTAGTCTATCAAATTAAATTTTTCACTTATCTTGTGAGCCTTCCATCAACATCTTTATAAATGTCTTCCTGTGAATTTATTTTTACAGTCTTGAAATGTAATGTCTTACGAGCAAAACATAAACCCAAAAACCATAATGGAAAAGATACATTAAAAGCAGTGGAGGCAAACATTTCTGTTTGGGGAAAAAAACGTTAAGGTAAAAAGACAAACTGCAAAAATAAAACTGCAACATTTATTACAGATGAGGACTTACTTCCTTAATAAACAAAGAGCTTTTATAAATTGATAAGAAAAACAAATACAAAAAGATTAAACATATGAAAGAATACTTAATTTCATACACAATAAAAGAGGTGTGATTTAAAATAACAATGAAATCCTGTCATGACAAAAATCTAAAAGTCTGAGAGTATACAGTATTATCAAAGGTGCAGGGAGACAGGCAGGCTTATAAATGGATAAGAATATGAATTGCTATAGTCTTTTTGAGGCAATTTGGCATTGTCTATCAGAATGTAAAGTATATATACCCTTTAATTGAACAATTCCTTTTCTAGAAATTTATCCCACAGGAGCACCCATACATGTACACAGACATATTAGTATATTCATATGATAGAGTACTATACCACCATTAATAGCTATTGAATTGTGGGACACTCATATCGCCTGGATATAGTGTTAAATTAAAAAAAGTACAGACCAGTGTGTATCCTGTGGTCCCACTATATAAAAATGAAATGAAGTTTTCTGGAGGGCTCCACAAAGAAACTGTCAACAATGAATGCATCTGGAAAGGGAATGGAGGTGGTAAGAGGGACTTAATTTTAATTGCGTACTCCTTTACACTGTTTTAATTTGTTACCAAGTATATGTGGGTTTTCTCATTAAAAAGGATGATTTAGAGAAGAGCAGATATGCTTCTGCCAGAGGACCCATGAGCCATAGCACAAGAAGAATAAAAGAATAAAAAAGGAATTAGGTACAAAGAGGATAGGACTGGAGAGGAGACATCAACTGACTAGAGAGTTTAACAAACTTTGGAAGAAAGAACACAACAAAGAAAGGTTAACCGGGAAAGCTGGGTAGGAAAGGCAGATCGCAGAGTGGCCCTGGAGAAAGGTGCCCTGAGGACAAGCACTAGAGAGGTTGAAAG
The DNA here is from genome assembly GCF_000325575.1 of Pteropus alecto. Classification (NCBI taxonomy): domain Eukaryota; kingdom Metazoa; phylum Chordata; class Mammalia; order Chiroptera; family Pteropodidae; genus Pteropus; species Pteropus alecto. The sequence continues at coordinate 4,430,512 of NW_006494612.1, read as the reverse complement.
TCCTGGGAACAAAGAGTCCTGTACAGCAAAAAAGTGGAGCAGGGCAGGGGGGAGTGGACATCTATATATAGAATAGTCACACACAACCACTCCTATCCCCCTCCAACACCGCAGCAGCACCCCAAGAAGACAGGCTGCTAACGCCTAGGCAAAAGACCACGAGCCTCTTCTCAGACCAAAATCAGGTTCATCGAGTTCCACTGTATCAGAGCATCCTCTGGACTACTTGATGGAGCCAACAGACCACAAAGAACACATCTTTCAAAGTTTCCAAAGATTTTTAAACTCTAAATTTCCTATTAAAGTGTGAACTCTAACCCAGAACAGGATCTCTTCAGGTAGGGACAGGGAATTAATCACATTAGTATCCACAGAACACAGAGCAGACACTCAGAAACGAATGTCGATTCAACACCCTAATGAATTACAGGTGATGGTTAAGAAATAACAAATATGTAGATTTCTGAGACAAACTTAAAGGAAATCATGAAATTTGTATATAGACTACACACAGAAACAAAAGGATGAGAGATGTATTATTGTCATAAAAATCTCTTCCCCTCATTCCTGCACTAGGCTTTTGTCAAGTTCCCTGCCTCAGATTTATAACTCATTTGCTAGTTGACTGTTCTTCCCTAACAACAATACTAGTTATTTATTGTAAATGTATTAACAAAAGCCTGAAAAATAGAACAAATATAGTTTGAAGTTGGCAACTAGAAAAATTTTATTGGACCACATGTTTTGAGTTAATCCTGGCATTAATTTGGATATTTTCAAACAGCTATTCATCCTAAAATACATCAGCCTTCTTAATATTTATTACTTTAGCCACTGCCACGCATCAACAGGGGCTTGATAAATGTCTTGAAGTGATGGTGACCTAGTCTGAGGACCATAGGATTCTTAGTGCATTAGAATAAGAGGTCTTTCCATGGCCACTGCAACTTCAGTCAGAGGTCCATCAAATATATCACAAAAAGAGACCTGGTGATATATGGGGGGGTTCAGTGCAAACACCATACTGTTAGGAAAAAAATACCTCAAATGCATGTCTTCTCTTGGGAAGTTATCTTTAAACTCAACTATAATTTCCTCCCTAGTCTCCATTCGATTCCACTTTTCCACAACTGTGCAGCAGCGATGCCCTTTAGGTGAGAATGACCCCACTTCCAGCTCTATCCTCCACAACAAGATGATGGTTTCAGGGGAGAGCTTAGGACCTAAACTATGGATCCTGGGTCCAAACACATATACACATGTTCTTTAACGAAATAACTGTTTTTTAAAGAAAGAACATTTGGGAAAATCTGAAGAAATTTGTGGGCTTCATATTTAGGGTTGCCAGATAAAATACAGGATGCCCAGTTAAATCTGAATTTCTGATTAACATCAAATAATCGTTTAGTATACGTATGTCCCAAATATCACATGGGACATATGCATAGTAAAATACTATTCATTATTCATCTGAAATTCAAGTTTAACCGGACATCCTGTATTTTTATTTGCTAAATCAAGAAACCCTATAAAAGTATTATATTATGTGATAAAAGTATTACATCACCGCTAACTTTCTTGTGTGTGATAATGGTAACATAGTTATGCAGGAAAATATCTTTGTTAGGAAATAGGTAGTGATGTTTTTAGGAGTTAAGTGTTATATTGCTGTAACTTACCTTCAGATGATTAAAGAAAAAATAGAGAAAAGAAGAACACCAATGTGGCAAAATGTTAAATTAACCCTTAGTGGATTTAAGTGTACTGTTGAAATTTTTCAAAATAAAAAGTTGAGGAAAAAAAATAAAAAAGATTTTGATAAGGTGATTAATTATCATATTACTTTTACTTTTGAATTCAATCTAAAATCATTCCAAAAGTATCTGCATATTTGCATTTTAGACAACTGCTTTCAAAATGGTTAGCCAAACTATTCTTTTAACTGTTGCAGAGTAAACATTTGCCATCCATTATTCCAAATATTTTGATTGAATCATTGTAACGTTATCCTTTGTTCCTTATATTAAAATTCTAGTGTTAAAAAATAATCCTCATTAAAGTTATAAATTAAAATAGCATGTCCTCCACCTGCTACTCTGGCAGGATTTCCATTAGGACAAATAGATAACAGGGGTGGTCCTGTTAAAATAAAAAGAGTTATTTTCAATTTGTTTAAAATGCAGGAATACCACTTTTCCTGTTTCTCCCCACTCTCCCCACCATTCCATTATCTCCCAAAATGACAGAATCAGAGACAATGATTCCAGCTGGAATGCTGAGCATAATTACATCTTTTAAAAATTAGCATATATCATCCTCAATATAGACTACTTTTTGATAAAAATGTATATCATTCAGGTTTCTAAGATCTTATAAAACTAAAAACTGAACTGTATGTTAGCACCCATAAATTCTCTATAAATAAAATCTTTTTTTAAATACCTTCAGCAGATTTGCAAGAGAACCCTCTTAACCTAAAATACACTAATTTGTTCAGTTTACTAGTATAATTAAGCCTATTTAAGTATCTAAATAACTTGCAAGTGTGTGTGTGTGTGTGTGTGTGTGTGTGTGTGTGTGTGTGAGCTTAAACCTCTAAATCAACCAGCTTAAGAAATGGCTTGCCTTCTGATTATAACAGAATTTGAAGGTGCAAATTACTTTTTAATGTCTCATGCATTCAAGCAACAAGCATGTATAAGTGCCTGTATGTGCCACTGGGAGACAAATGTCAGGAGACAATTTCTTCAGCGAATCCTTCCATGTTCACTTACTCCTGATAATCTGATTCTGGACCAGCTTAGGTGAAGCTATGCTAGGTGTGATCTACTGCAATCCACCACTGGATGTCCAGGACATAAGCATAATACTCAAACCAATGAAGAGTTCATCAAAAGAAAAATGTGGAAAGTACCCACTGGTCTGAACCTGGTTGAGGTTCTGAATTTGAAGAATTCAAGTGGCCTTCCAGGCTTCGTCTGGATTAACAAAGAAATGACACTAAAGAGAGAATGAGACCACAAACACAGCCTCAGAGAGGCAAATAGACATAGGAACCTACACTCTCACACAGACACATAAACAGGCTAACAGCCACCAGGACAACTACCTTCAGAATCAGCAGAGAATTATTTTGTGACTCTTCAGTGATGAAGAATAACTGAAAAGATGCCTTCCTAGAGAATCTTCAAGAACAGTAACTGTAAAGGCAACTGGTGAGTTCACTAGAGACATCTCTTAACTTCAAGCTTAAATAGATTTATGGAATCATAACTGAAAAGAAGGAAAATCTACACAATTCAGAACTAGGTTAATTGACTAGTGACTTCATGAGAAGAATGAAACCACCAGAACATAAAACCTATTATGTGCCATGGCTTTTCCAAATACAACAATGCCATCTGAAAAGAGCCTTTTTCACTCTCCTCTACTCAGATTCTCACTCTTGCTACCATGTTTTCCTCCCTAATTCTTCTTCCAAACCAAAATCCTGTTGCCGGTGGATCCAAGTGGACAGTTCTTAAAACAAATCTCTGTTTTCCTACTCCCTAAATACTTTCTGCCAAGAGATTTTTCTAGCCTACTGACTATCCACCAAGAGGTTTTCCTGATTTTCTCTCTATGGGCTGAATTTTCCACTACCATCCCCATATCCTGAAAATAACAGAGAATTATCATTAGAGTTGATTCAATATTCACACAACCTACTACTGAACATCCTGAACCTGACCAAAAACTTGAGACATTTTTGTCTCTCTTCAAAGTAATTTTCAATTCTCAGTAGTTTCAAAAACTATTACTTAAGTTATATCCTTTACACAAATGAAAGCTTTATATAATAATTCTCAGAAGAGTTTTATAAAGTTTATTTAAATTTTAATCTTATTGAGTGCATTATTTACATTTTATTATTCTCCCTAGATAGTAAACAGTACATTTAATCTAATTAATGGTCCATTATTACAGGTATAATACTGAATTTATGTAATACTGAAACTATTCCATGACAGATCAGAAATTAGACACATTTGAAATGTCAAAGCCATTCTATATGCCAAGAGCAGTATCTTATTTTAATTATAAGACAAATGTAAAAATAAATATATTCACATCTGTATCCTTGGCTTCCAGTATGGAGCCTAGCACACAGTGAGGACCAAACTCTCTTTTGGTTGAAATGTATTTATGTATAATAACTCAGGGTCCTTGGTAAGTGAAGAAATACATTTCCTAGCTAAGCATGATAGATGTTTCCAGAAATCTAAAAATCATTTACTTTTCCCTGCTACACAATGGAGCTGCTTTGCCCAGTACCCTCTCTGGGGATGTATTAATTCTCCTTTAGACGACAAGAAGATACTGGCTAATTATCCCAGTACATGAAATGAGCACATTACCTAGAGAAGACAAAACATTACCATATATGAGATAAGATTAAATCCAATATTATATGGAGACATAACTACACATCATACATAGAACTCACAAACATCTAGCATTCACGAAAAAGATTTAAGGCCAAGAAAATTCAGCTTATGAAACTTCAGAAAAAGGAAAAAAATTCCATTGCTAAAATCTTTAAGATATTTCCTATGTCTGCCTTTCTGAGCACTGTGCTAATAATTCCCTTTCCTCAGTCTATTTGTAAGAGGGAAATGCTGACTAGTAGAGTCTAAAATTATATTATCAAAAATGTTGCATTTTCCTCAACATGATAAAAAAAAAACTAACCTGCTGAAATATCTCATAATTACACTAAAAAATATTTTTACTATGGAATATTATAAACAGGCTAACTTGGAGAAAATATTGGAACACCTGGTTACCTACCACCAAGCTCTATCAAATCTTTACATTTTGACATATTTATTCCAACATTTAAGTAATAAAATATTAGGTACAATTGAAACCCCCTTAGTGCCTTTCTTCTGCAAAGTTAACAATCCTGATTTTGAAGTTTATCATCCCTATACTATGCGACATTCCATTTTAGAAATACATTTTGATTTATTTATCCATTTTTGTGGTATCTGCTGTTATCCCTCCAAAACAGACTCTTTGCCCATTTTTCTACTGGTTTGCTTAATTTTTTTTCTATTATTTGGTAGAAGTTTTTATATATTCTAGGTAGCAATCTATATATAGTCAATTATTTTTAATACAAATTTTCTCCCAGTCTGCAGTCTGTGGTGTACCTTTTCACTTTTTCTATGGTGCTTTCTCTTGACTAGAGTTTTAAATTTTAGTATAGTTAAATGTATCCATCTTTACTTTTATAATTCACGCTGTTATATCTTGAATAAGAAACGCTATCTTTTCCCATGTACTTATATCCTTCTATATTTTCTTCAAGAAATTTTAAAGCTTTACTTTAAATTTAGAACATTAATAGTATATGATTTATTTTCTGTTTAGAGAGGTAGGTACTTAATTTTATTTTATTTTCAACATAGATAATTAATTGTCTCATCTCTATTTATTGAATAAGTCTATCTTTTCTATGATTTTCATTACCAACTCAATCATATAGCAAGTTTCCATATATCTTCTAGATTTTTTGTTTTGTTCCATTTCTCTGTTTGCCTATATAATAGAACAGCAAATAAAATAGTTCACCTGACTACAGGCAGACATATATAAAGGGAAGTAATGGGAGATTCGATTGGAAAGCTCGACTAAGTACAGTTCAAACAGAACCTTGAATACAATTAATGGTCCCCTAACAGCCCTCAAATCTCATTAGGTAGCAGTCTATCCAGAGTAGGGTCAAATTATGGCCTGTGGGCCAAACGCTGACTGATACCTGTTTTTGTAAATATATATTTATTGGAATACATTTATTTATGTATTGTCCGGGGCTGCTTTGATTAAAACTACAATGACAGAACTGAGTAGCTGTGACAGAGATCATACGGCTCTCAAAGCCTAAAGAGATATCCTATGAGGTCTTTTACAGAAAATACTTGCTGACTCATGATACAAAGACCTCACTATAATTTCAACATAGGTACAGTTCAAACAGAACCTTGAATACAATTAATGGTACCCTAACAGCCCTCAAATCTCATTCCAATAAATATATATTTACAATTTATAATTTCAACATAGGTTCCATGGTACTGATGCCTTCCTATGGCCTACGTAATTCTGCTGCCATAAGCAAAATAGTCAGCTCTGGTTGAAAATGACAGATAAAATTCTAATCTTAAATATTATAAAATAGGGGCATAGCCCTTTTTGTTAGGTAGCTAGTCAGACATGAATGACAGGATGAACAAAGGAATAGGGGCCCAGCTTAGAGTCGGCCCGAAGAACAACCCAATGGTAGTAGAATTCTGGGTACACACATATGCACTAGGCAAAAAGTTACATATAGCAGCCCAGTGTCAATCAAAATGACCTTACTTGTCGATCACCTAGAAATGCCTTTGGAACCACCCATCACAGCCCAAATATAATGCAGACATTCCCACTTCTGTGTCCTTTTTGCCCCTTTTTGCCCCTTTGTAGTCCTTTTGGACCTTTTGTGTTAGTTATTGTGGTTACAGTACTGAGACATAAGCCTTGGTGCATACTTTGTCTTTCTAAAATATACTTTTAATAAATCTTTTCTAAATCTCACTGACCTGTAATTCTTCACTGCGTCAGTGAGGAAGAACTGAGGAAAATGCTAACTACACTTCTGCACTGTCTTTATCCCTTTCCCTCCCCAATCCCAACAATGGGCAACACTGAATTCCCATCAGCTCCGACAGTAACACTTTCTTTAAATTAATTTTAAGGGATTTATTAAAGACATTCTCATCTATGTTAATAGCATAATTTCGCCTGCTGAAACCATAACAAAACTTAAAATATAATTGAATACCCTGGCTAATTATTCTGGAGTCCGAAGCAGACCCACTACACTGTTTCTCGAATTTCAGATTTTAAATGAGTCTTTAGCATGTGTTGGTTTTCAAAAAACAATGTAGTTTGACCCCAATCTCACTTCCCTGCGGGTACTTTCCTAGGGTTAGGACACAATGCTTTTGCTTCAACTTTCATAAAAATTTGAAAAAGAAAAATTCATTTTAAAATATTTCTAGTCTTTAATAAAACTGTAGCTATAAATATTGCCTACTTTTTACTCAATGCTGCTTATGATTTTCTAAAGAACAAAGTTCCAGGAATCAGGGAAGCTTTACCTAACTTCCACTGCTCAACCTACTTTACTTATAGAAAATGCCAATTCTAAGAGAAATGGAAAAAATATGCTCACTGCCTTAGTTGGAGGGGAGAAGGGAGGAACTGAGGGAAAACCAGCAAACTGCCTGGAGGTCTCTCTGAAAAAATCTTGGATAAATAACTGAAGGGATCTTGACAACCAGGCCTCAGACATCTCCTGAGAGAGAAGTCCACAGCCCACATTCCAGGTATTGTACTCACAGCCTCCAGCCACTAGAAGCAAGAACAAGGAAAGCATCAAGACCTTGGATTAGCTGGACTGAAGGCAGGGCAGTTCTTTTCTACGTGCATTGTTCTCAGGAGGTGAGAAAGGTGTCCAAATAAAATACGGTGAGATGTACAAGGAAGTTGGAAATAATTTCTCATAGGGAAAAACTAAAAATTATTTTGTGGCAAGCAGGAGAAAAAGAAAAGGAATTTTGTGCCTCCCTACCCAATTCCCAAATCTCTTGGGCCACAATGTCTCCTCCCAAAAGATGAAAAAACCTGGCAGCCTGATTAATGGAAACAGATTTTTCAGAGTAGCTCCACACTATTTAATTCTCTCCCTTCCTGACTCCAGAAATGCTTGATTTGGCTGTGTAAAAGTAATTCTAATTATAGTGATTTACATGAACTACTTACCATTTATGCCTAATTACCCCACAGCACAATAACAATTATGCATACATTAAATGTGTCAGATTAACCTGGTTGTAAGTCTTATTTGGTAACAAAAGTAAAGGGTTCAAACATGCTCATTCTTCATAGTTGGTTGCTTATATAGCATGGTCATCTGCTCATAACTTTTTCTATTTTTTATTAGCAAAAACCTTGTTACACAGGTAGGTGAAAGCGGCCAAATAATCTGCCACCAATTATATCTCATTAATTAATAATTCTGGCATTTTGTGAAGAAGGTAACTTTTATTTTAATATTATAGCTTAGCCTTATATAAAATTTCTTAAGAGTACAATGAGAAAAAAATAAGTCCACTATAATGAATATTTAAACATCTGCATTAAAAACAAAATCAAATGTCCATAAAATCATTAATTCTGTTTATCAAAATTAAGAATGCTATAAATAAAGTTCTATCACTAGAAAACCTAATAGCCCAATTTTCCTTCTCAAAAATCAGCATATCAGTGTTTATTTTTTAGACGAACTAGGTCTGTGGCACCTTTACAATCTTCAAAATCTAAAGTTTTTATAGATATTTTACTCAAATTATATTAGATAATTGAGTCTTTTTCAATGTTAAAGATTTAACAAACTTCAGAAACTACAGGACAAATACTACCACAAAGATATGTTGATCTATCAACTAAACATTTACTCACATATGCATTAGGATTTAACAAATATAAGCTTCCATTAGAAACATGTGAAACTACTGGACATGTCAAATCTCCTAGTTCCATAAGATTATAAGTATACAATAAAACCAGCGTTTGACTCATCATAGCCAATTGAGATATCAAAGGTGGAAGCATGAGAAAACACCCCTAAGAAGAGCCAAACAATAATTTTGGGGGGAAGAGGGCTCATGGGTTTTATTTTGCCAAAAAGTAATTTTAAGGGGAGCGGGGGTTGTGGGGGGAACTCTGCTGAATTGGCAATCAGATAAGTTAATGATTAAAGAATACTTTTGAGTGGACAGAAGTTCACCAGTCACAGTAAGATGAGACCAGAGATGATGCAGAGTGGGGAGGAGGGGAAAAAAAAAACCACTATATTTCCCAAAGCGAAAAAACTAGAAAGGGAACAAGATACAACATTCATGAGCGTAATTTAACTCTCAGATAACCAAAAACTCCAGTTAAGTAAAACATCTTGTTTCCTGGCTATGACACATAACCAAGTTGTTATTTTATTTGGAAAGCCACCTGTATTGCAAACTATAATTAGGTATGCAGTACATAAGCAGTCTACATTTTCCAAACTATTTAGTTCTTTACTCACCTAAAACTTTTGGAAATATGGGGGAAAGAGGAAAGGCTAGCCATCAAAAAGGATAATTCATTATTTCCTATAACTATTGCACTGTACTGGCCAATCATAGAGGGCACTACAATTACAGCCCACTTCCGAGGGAAATTGCCATGCTCAAAGGAGTCCCAGATGGAACCTTATGCAGAGATCCAATCTTTATGCTGGCTAGTGGCATCTGAAAAAGCCGGTATTAAGGCACTGCCCAAACGATGATGAAGTGATTGGTTGGCCTATTGGATTCTTACTCAAGAGTTTAAACCACAGATACAGAGAGAGAATTTAGAAGTCAGTGGAATGACTAGAAGTGAAAATGGATATGGGGGAAAAGGAACAGAAAAGGGATTACATGAACGAAAGAGCACTGGAGTGAGAATCATCTGGTACCTGCTACTACTGCCTGTCAAGTCATCAAAGCTTTCAGAGCCACTAATGCTGCCAGCTCAAGCTTCCTGAGGTCTGCCTATGTAATGGAAATGTCCTTCATTGCTATTTGCATAGGTAGTCTTATTCTATATCTCCATTTCTTTCTGTAACCTAAATGAATCTCTATTCCTTTGAACCAAAAGATGTTAACACAATGCCTTTTTCTTTATATAAAAATAAAACTATTTAATTATATTCTCATTCTTTTTAAAAAGTAAAATTACTTTCAGTAGAGTTTTTAAACAAAGTACTATTAACACATATTATACAGTACTTTTCTTCTAAAGACATAATAAACAAATATTCATGTATGAAAGTGAAGGGAGGTGATTTGGTCAATTAAAGGAAAACTAGTTTCTTAGATTAAACCATATTCTAACTCTTATTACTATTAATGTTCCTCATAATTTGAATATGACACCACTGATGTCACTGACTTCTATAATGAGATAAGGAATGGGAGTTTTCCTGTCATCTCAGAATTTCAGTAAAAGCTCAAAGTCAAGGACAAAGGGAGACAAGCTCTCCTATACTCTGAAGACAGGCACTAGTCATATCCATGCAGAGATTACTTAAAAAGAAAAAACAGCAAAAATAGTCTTAAAATCAAAGTGGAACTGAACTGATCAAGGTAGAAAGTTGTTAGCCAGGTAAGAAATGCTGTGGCATTTCCCCTAGATACAACCTCATGCCAAGTTCATGGATTCCCCAAGAGAAGCATCTAAAGAGATGAGGACTGAGTATAGAATGAGATGGGTATCCCCTTCCCCAGGTGGATGCTTACCTAAGTGAGGATGTCCTCAGGCAGCTACAAAAGCAGAGTATGGAAGAGTTCATGTAATAACATGATGTGTATCCCCAGGATCATGGGAGTGTATAGGATAAAGACAGAAACTGGTGCCTGCTTCTTATCTGCACAAGTCCAAGGGCAAGGGTTAGAGAAAGATGTTATACTTCTTGTGGCCTAAGTGGACACCATAAAAAGTGACCTGGCTAGAGCTGTCCTGAAAGGATCCCACCCAAGAAGGCCAAGTACAAAAGCAAGGGGGTCCCAGGAGAATACAGTGGCATGAGGCATTCCCCTACAGTCATAAGATATCTGAATGAAGCAGTGGGGAGATCCTGAGGGCAGTCTTGAAGATCCACCAATGTGTCTCAACAAAGAGCTAGCATGTCAGCATCTACCACACCAAAGGCCCTTAACTGGTCACTTAAGACTGTTGTTTCTCTCTAATCTTCCATCCCTCTCATTCTGACCCTAGAGAAGCCAGGCAAACAGGAAAAGGAGGAGGAGAGAGAGGAGAAGAATAAATCATCCCCCTTCTCTACTGCTGATCCTGGGCCTCGCCTGAGCAAGAGAAAGGGGAAAGCTTTGAATTGCACAGAGATTTTCATTTTGACTGGACAGCATCAATTATTACCTAATGTGAATCCCTCCGAGGTAAAAGAAAACTGTGGAACATCAAGAAGTCAGGTATGAGGATCTAACAGAGCTTATTTAAAGGTACTAGTAGGAAATGTTCAAGTTGTTTCATGACTGTACCCAACTACATTTAATCCATTTTATAAAATGCTTACACTTTTAACTGTTCAATCTTTAATACCACACAAACCTCACCTTTGAGAAAAGGCCTTCTGCCTCTACACTGTATCCTTTAAGGTCCTCGTGTAATTTCTGCAAACACTGTATGACTCTTCTTTGATGTTCATCGTCCTTTAGCTCATGAGATTTGATCAGAAAGTCATAGTGATCCAGAGGTCCATGGCAAACAGCCATAGCTTTCAAATAAGCCTCTGTAGCCGCAGTTGGAGGCATACTCTCAGGTGTCTGAACTGTATAGGCTATAAACAAAAATATATACAAAATTTTAGACTTCTTAAAATTAAGACATTTCATAGTACTCTACATATGTTTCTTAACTCTCACATTAAAATCTTTAACCAATTATGAATGTATATATTTGATTAGTTACAGTAAATATCATTTTTATAAAAATATAAAACAATTTTGTACAATATATTTATAATTATCTCATTTTAATAAAAGAGAAACCATATCCATAAGCTTTAATTGTAACTCCTCTTACAGTAAGCTTAACCTGCTATAGAGTCTCTGCTTTGCCTCCATTGAATTAAATAAGCCACTTGGGTTCATCAGATCTTCCCCACAGCAGAGCTGGTGCCTTTCTTTGAGTTAGGCCTAATTCTGGTTCTTGAGTACCAAGGCAGAGACGTAGAGACTAGCCACAAATGGTTTTCTACTGCCCCTTTATTTTCTATCCAAAACCACACAGCATTCAGACATTACCACATGTCCCTAACACAGGGCTCGTAAAACCCCTGGAATTTCCTGAGGGATAGGAGTATCTCTTGATATCTCATCACACCTGAGTTATGCCAATGAGGTAACTTAGGGTGGGGCCCCAAGATAGCTTCAGAACAGGACTGGTCCCCAGAAAGACCAAGTGTTGAGGGGGTTGGAACTTTCAGCCCCACCACCCACCTCTAGAGACAAGAGGGGAAGCTGGAGATTAAACTCTATAAACACTCTTGAACAACGAGGTTTAGAAAGCTTCTGAGTTGATGAACACGAAGTGCTGGGAAGGAGGGGCACCATGAGAGGTGGAAGCTCCCATCCTTGCCCTGTGCTTCTCTTCCATTTGGCTATTACTGAATTGTATCACTTATAATAAACTGGTAAACATAAATAAAGTGTTTTTCTGAGTTCTGTGAGACATTTCTAGCAAATTATCAAACCTGGGGGGGGCGGGTTGTGGGAACCCCTGAATTTGTAGTTGGCCATACAGAAGTGTGGGTAGCCTGGGTAGACCATGTGCAGCTGGAGTGTGAAATACGGCCAGTCCTGTGGAATTGAGCCCTTTCATTTGTAAAATCTGATGCTACAACTCAGGTAGTGTCAGAATCTAACTGAATTGTTAGATACCCATTGGTGATGGAGGATTTGAGAATCTCACAACCAGAGAAAATACTCTTTTTCACCCTCTCCTTTAATTTTCTGGAGTCAAACAGATAAGAAACCCAAGAGTAATACTAATTTCCTTCCCCTCCATCCCACAACCCCTCTCCCCAACCCTCAACCAGGTTCTCAACCAATCAAAGCTACTAAATTTTACATCCACATACTCTTAAATCCATTCCCTCCTCTCCCCATCATACTCCCCATCACCCCAGCTGGGGCTCTCATTACCTCTGGCTTAGCCTCCCTCCCTCTGACCACCTTCTGTCCCAAATTTACCACTACCACAATTTCTAAAATATCTTTCATCGACTACAGAGCTAATATTTTTAAAATCTAAATGTAGTTTTATCAATAATTAGCTTGAAATTCAGCTCACTGTAGTCATCAAACATAATTTTAACAGCAGCACCTATTTTACATACAAAACCTTCCATGGAATCCTAAACTTATTAAAGAGACAAGTGAGAAAAAGTCTATCCTCTTCATATCTCTTTTATTCCCACACCCATACCACCCCCATTTCCAAAGCAGTCCCTGAAGCCATCTCTCTACCTCAATGGATCATATTAAATATGAATAATGTACATAAAAGAGTTAACACAGCAGGCCTGAGACTACTATCCTTATAAAGGCCTGCTTGCAAGGTGGGCTTTTGGCTGGGAACTTAAACTCCAAAAAGGTTCTCACCATTCCCAGAAATGTTAAGAATAATTCACTGTGCCTAAATATTTGTACCATGTGCAAGCAATGTGGTCCATGCTAAACCCCTAGTTTCCTTCTACAAATTTAGAATTTTGGCACATGCTAAGTAGAGAGGACTATGTTCTCACCCCCTAACCCTAAGCATTGAGTCTCTAATGAGCTTCCCTAACAGATACCTGTTGTCACAGCTGGTTGCTGGAGGAATTAACTATGTTCTATGTGACCCCAATGGGAGAAGGCTCTTGGATGCTTGCCGCCTTTTCTCCAGATTTTGCCCTACATGTCTCTCTTTGTTGATTGTGCTTTGTATCTTTTAACTATAAGAAATCATCACTACGAATGCAACTATACGCTGAGCCCTGTGAGTCCTCCTAGCAAATCACCAAACCTAGGGGTAGTCTTAGGGATCCCCAACAAATATAGTATTCTCATTCTAGGGTTCAAGGAATCTACAATAGGGACCCAGCCTGCATTTCTAGACCACTTTCCCTCTCTCTAAAATGCATCCAATAATAGAAGAAATGATTCAGTACCTATCACATGTAATGGGTAATGTAATGGGAAATAGAGAATATCAGTGTTTTTTTTTTTAAGAGAGGTAGAAAGACAAAAAAAATTGCAACAGTAGTGTATAGAGATTAACTGGCAATAGAAAATAAAATTAATTGGGGTATAGAGAAAACTGGTTATGAAATTGATTATTCTAAGTGGGAGATAATAAAGGCCCAAATTAGAATAGCAGAAATCAAGATTATTTTTTTATTACAAGTTACTCGCATCACCCATGAAGTTGAGTAGTATTATTTCAAAGTGGACTTGGATCAGTTATAAATGTATATCACAAACTCCAGAGCAACCACTAAAAAAAAAAAGGATAACTGATATGCTAAGAAGAGAAAATAAAATCATATAAAATGTTCAATTAAAACCACAAAATGGAAAAAGAGTAGAAGACAAAAGTAGGAACAAAGAACAAGGGCAACAAATAGAAAACAGACAACAAATATGGTATGTATTAATCTAAGCATATCAATAATTAACAATGAAAATCAACGGTATAAATGCACTAATTAAAAGGCAAATTGTAGATCAAAACATAAGATCCAACTATATGTTAGCTACCAAAAAAAACCCACTTTAAATACAAAGACACATATAAATTAAGTGCATAGAGAAAATATGCTAATGCTAATAGAAAGCAAGAGTAGCTATATTAATTTCATACAGAGCAGACTTCAAAACAAGGAAAGTTATCAAAGGTAAAGAAGGACATTATATAATGATAACAGAGTCAATTCTCCAAGAAGACATAATGATCCTTAATGCATACGCACCTAACCACAGACCATCAAACTAAACTACGTAAGGCAAAAACTGATAGAACTGTAAGGAAAAATAGATAAATCCACTATCATAGTTGGAGATTTCAACACCCCTCTAGCAAAGCAGACAGATACAGCAGACAGAAAATCAATAAGGACATAATTGACCTCAATACTGAACACCATCAATAAACTAGCTATAATTAACATCTATAGAATACTTTATCCAACAACAGCAGAATATACATTCTTCTCAAGTTCACATAGAACATTCACCACCAATATCAGACAGACCAGATTCTGGGCTATAAAACACATTGTAACAAAGTTAAAAGCACAGAAATCATATAATGTCTGCTCTCAGACCACAATGGAATTAAATCAGAAATCAATAACAATAAAGACACCTGGAAAATTCTAAAATATGCAGAGGTTAAACAACACTATAAAATAGCATAAGGGTCAAAAAAAGAAACCTCAAAATATTTTAAACTAAATGAAAATGAAAACATGAAATATCAAAATTTGTGGGGATGTAGGAAAAGCAGTGCTTAGAGGGAAATTTACAGCACTAAATGCATATATAAGAAAAGCTAGATCAAAAATCAATCATCTAAATTTCCACCTTAGAAAATTAAGGAAAATAAGAGCAAATTAAATCAAAAGTAAATAGAAGAAATAATAATTAGAGCAAAAATCAATGAAACTGAAAATAAGAAATCAATAGAGAAAACCAATGAAACCAAAAGCTGGTTCTTTGAAAAGATCAGTAAAATCAATGAGCCTCTAGCCAGGCTAACTAGAAAAAAAAAGAGAAAGGACATAAATGACTAATATCAGAAATAAAAGAGAGATATCACTATAGATCTCATGGACATAAAAAGAATAATAAAGGAATACTAAGAATGACTCAAACCACAAATTTGATAACCTAGATGAAATGGACAAATTCCTTGAAAGACACAATCTGCCAAAACTTACACAAGAAGAAATAGACAATCTGAATAGGCTTACATCTATTAAAGAAATTGAATCAATAATTTTAACATCTTCCAAAATAGAAAGCATCAATCCCAGATGGGTTCATTGGTAAATTCTACCAAACATTTAAGGAAGAAATTATACCAATACTCTACAATCTCTTTCAGAAGTTCGAAGGAAAAGGAATACTTCCTAATGCATTCTATAAGGCCAGCATTACCCTAATACCAAAATCAGACCAAAACATCACAGGGAAAGAAAACTACAGATCAATATCTCTCATGAACATAGACACAAAAATCCCAACAAAATACTAGCAAATCAAATCCGACAATATACAGAAAGAATTATACACTATAAACAAGTAGGATTTATCCCAGGAATGCAAGGCTGGTTCAAAAATCAATTAATCATTCAAAAATCAATTAATGTAATCAATCACATCAAGAAGGTAAGGAAAAGCCAGATGATCATATCAACAGATGCAGAAAAGACATCAGACAAAATCCAACATCCATCCATGATAAAAAATCTCAGTAAACTGGGAATAGAGGGAACTTCTTCAACTCGATAAAGAATATCTACAAAAAATCTACAGCTAACATTATACTTAATGGTAAGAAACTAGCTTTCCCACTAAGAATAGGAATAAGACAAGGATGTTACCTCTCATCATTCCTTGTTGACATCACACTAGAGGTTCCTACTTAATTCAATAAAACAAGAAAAGGAAATAAAAGATCTAAAGATTGGGAAGGAAGAAATAAAACAATCTTTTTTCAGAAATGACATGTTCGCCCATATAGAAAATCCAAAACAATTGACAAAATAACTCCTGGAACTAATAAGCGATTATAGAAAGCTTCCAGGATACAAGGTTAATATAGAAAAATGGAAATTAAAAACACAATGCCATTTATATTAGTACTCCACAAAAAGTGAAATACTTAGGTTAATAAATAGATTAATAAATCTAATGAAATATATATAAGATCTATTATGAGGAAAACTATAAGACTGATGAACAAAATCAAAGAACTTAAAAATGGAGAGATATTCCATGTTCATGAAAGACTCAATATTGTCAAGATACCAATTCTTCCCAGTCTGATGAATAGACTAAACACAATCCCAATCAAAATTCTAGCAAGTTAATTTGTGGATACTGACAAAACAATTCTAAAATTTAAATAGAGAGGCAAAAGACCTAGAATGCCAACATAATATTGAAGAAGAACAAAACTGGAAGACTGACACTATCCAACTTCAAGATCTACTATAAAGCTACAATAATCAAGACAGTATGGCACAGGCAAAAGAACAGACAAAGAGATCAATGGAACAGAACAGTGAGCCCAGAAATAGACCCACATAAATACAGCCAACTGATCTTTGACAACCAAGCAAAAGCAGTACGATGGAACAAACATAATCTTTTCAACAGATGGTGCTGGAACAACTGGACATCCACATGCAAACAAATGGAAAAATATTCTAGACATAGACCTTTCACCCTCCACAAAAATTAACTCGAAATGAATCACAGACCTAAATGTAAATCATAAAACTATAAAACTCCTAGGATACAACATAGGAGAAACATAGGAGACATAGGAGAAACCTAGATGACCTTGGGTATAGTGATGACTTCCTAGATACAACACCAAAGGCACAGTCCATTAAGGAAATAACTGATAAGCTAAACTTCATTAAAATTAAGAACTTCTTTTCTGCAAAAGGCAGTGTCATGGTCTCATTAGAGGACAAGCCACAGACTGAGAGAAAATATTTGCAAAAGATCCATCTGGTAAAAGGACTCTTCTCCAAAATATACAAAGAAGTCTTAAACTCGCAACAAGAAAATACAATATCCAATTTTATAAATGGACCAAAGACTTTAAAAGACAATTTATGATAAAGAGGGGGCTATAGGGATACATTCCTACAAAGCACAGCTATCAATAATATTTTTTAAAAATGGGCGAAAGCCCTTAATTGACATCTCACCAAAGAAGATATACAGATAACAAAGAAGCATATGAAAAATTCTCCAGATCATAAGTCATCAGGGAAATGCATATTAAAACAACAATGAGATACCACTACATCCCTATTTAAATAACCAAAATCCAGAACACTGACAAATGTTGATGAGAATGTGGAGCAACAGGAACACACACTCATTTCTAGTGGGAATGCAAAATGGTAAAGCCACTTTGGAAGACAATTGATGGTTTCTAAAAAAAACTAAACATATTCTTACCATACTATCCAGCAATCATGCTACTTGGTTTTTACCCAAAGGAGCTGAAAACTCATGTCCACCCAAAAACCTGCTCATGGATGTTTACAGCACCTACCTTTATTCATAATTACCAAAACTTGGAAGCAATCAAGATGTCCTTCAGTAAATAAATGGATAAATAAACTGGTACATCCAGACAATGGAACACTATTCAGCACTAAAAAGAAATGAGCTATCAAGCCATGAAAATACATGGAGAAAACAAATGCATATAACTAAATAAAAGAGCCAATTTGAAAAAGCTACATACGGTAAGGTCATATTTCCAAATTATATGATATTCTGAAAAAGGCAAAACTATGGAGAAAGTAAAAAGATCAGTAGTAAAGGAGGGTGGTAGGGAGGAGAGACGAATAGGGGGAGGATTTTTAGGGCAGTGAAAATACTCTGTATGATATTATAATGATAGATGCATATCATTACACATTTGTCTAAACCCATAGGATGTACACCATCACGAATGACCCCAATGTAAACTATGGACTTTAGTTAATTATGATGTATCAATGTAGGTTCATCAATTATAACAAATGCACCACCCTGGTGGGGGATGTTGATAATGGGGGAGTCTGTGAACGTGGGTGTGGGGGATAGAGGGTATATGGAAATCTCTGTACTGTCTTCTCGCTTTTGCTGTAAACCTAAAACTACTCTAAAAATAATAATAATAATAATGCCTTTAAAAGAGAAAGAGAATCAGTCAGACAAGACACTCAAGGCTGAAAGATTGGCCAGCTTAGGCCTGGATAGCAGCTGTATAAATTGAAACACAAAAGGCTTCTCAAAAGCTGCACTAAATTAAATCTGTCACTACATCAGTGTACACAAATTATGTGATGCTGCTGCTATATTATTTTGATTTGTATTAATTTGTCTTATTGTATTCCAAATGGACAGTGGGAAAATGCCATTCTGAAGATCCACACACTAATCTACACACATAAATGAAAGATTTTAGAGGCCCAAAAAATTCTGTGCTGTTCTAATACCTTAATTTTGTACCTTATTTTACCACTTTCTCCTGAACTTTTAGGAAGATCCCACTGTACATCATAGCCTACATGCTGTAAGATTTAGTCAATATCATGATGTCCTAGAATTTGAAAAATCTATTATTACTTCCTAGATAGTATTTTAACAGTTCTATTTTTCCCCCAGGGCAAAAAAAAAAAAAAAGAGTTCTCCCAGGCTTTCAGTGTAGTTGTGATTACTTTGATTTCCTTCCCATATTTTTTTTTTGAAGTGAACATAACCACAAGATTTGATTGTCTTCATAGTAAAACAAAGGTGAAGCTTAGAATTGAATCACTTGGCCCTTTCTCTTATCTCCTCCGTGTTCAAAATGCTTCCATGTCTTAATGGCTAACAATCTCTAGATCTGCAGTTGGGCTCACTGCATTCAAGCACAATCTCCTTTGTGGTTTTAGCCTTTTTCCAGAAAATTGGTTTAGTCAGCCCAGAACAGTCTCTCTGTTTCCCTTATGACGGGCTTTCCCTGCGCATACGGATATTCCTTGCCCTTCTTGTCCTGTGTCACTTTTGGGGTTTAGTGCTTGCCACACTTCTTACAGGAAGTCCAGCAAGTTTTAGGAACATACACCATGTTTGTTTGCTGGGGCACTATTAGCAGGGAAAGAAGCGATATCCTCCGATTTTTAAGTTTTCATCTTAAAACAGAAGTCTGGAACAAAAAAATTCTTCTGAGTTTTGCAGTCTTGTAGTCTATGCTAATATGCTCTACTTAACAAATCTTACTACATTAATAAATAATAAGCTGCAATGATGTTCTTCTTATTGGCATATGTTTCATATGCACATTAAAGACTGAGAAGCACTATGCTCGAGAATGACTGGGGACTCCTATAGATTATGAGAAAAAGCCTTCCTGCGGAAGTGACATTTCTGTTCCTGAATGCCAAAAGGATTCGGCTCTGAAAAAGATCTGGGATAATATGCCAAGCAGAGGAAAGCTCTGGCAAAAATCCTAAAGTGAAAATGGAAAAAAACTACATATTTCTGAGGAAGAAAAAGATTTTATGTGGCTGATTTAAGCAACCAAGTTGGAATCAGTCACAAGATGATGTTGGAAAGGGAAGCAAGGACCAGTTCACGTAGGGTCTTGTAAGCCATGATAAATACTGTGGGTTTTATCAGCAGGATTAAGAACAAGTAGAAAGCTTTCAGCAGGGATGTGACACAATTTGATTTATCTTTTAAAAGATTCCTCTGCAGAAAAAAAATGGTAGGAATGCAAATTGGATGCAGAAATGGGTGAATATATGGTATGTGAATTATATTTCAAAAGGTTAGTATTATATATATTGTTATATATATAAAGGTTATTTTATATATATATTATATATATGTATTTAAGTGGATACATACAGACCAGTTAGGAAACTATAATAATAGTCCAGTTCAGAGAAGTCTAAAAGTTGAACCAGAGAGTTAGCATTACAAGTGAATTGACCAAGATCATGTAGCTAATAGCAGCAGAAACAATAACCTTTACTGAGTACTTACTAAGTGCTAGGAATTTTTCTAAGTACTTTACATACATTAACTCATTCAATCTTCACAATCACCCTATGAGGTAGGTATTAACATTATTCCTACTTTAAAGCTTAAGAAACTGAGGCGCAGAGGGGCTGAGTAAGTAACCCATCCATGTTCCCACAGCCAGGGAGTGGTAGAGCCAGCATTTGTACCCACAGGTACAGCAGGGAGACAGGATGTTACAGTGGAAAGAGCATGGGCTCTGGAGTCATACCCCCTGGATTCATTTCCTGACTCCACCATTTTGACTCTCAGTCACAGTAATGTTGTTCTCCGTGATACACTGGGCACTAAATCACCATTTTAGGCAAAAATACCTAAGGGAAAGTCAGTTTCTGCCACAGTTTCCCCATCCTCTTCAAAAGGAAACCAGGACAGGAATTCATCCCTTCCTGTGTTTGTACTTTTACACGTCAAATAGGGATACCTGGACTGCTGCATCTTAAGAACATGTTGCTACATGGAAGACAATCATAATCTTGATATATGTTGTGATAGTTAATTTTATGTGTCAACTTGACTAGGCCATGAGGTGCCCAGATGTTTGTTCAAACATTCTGGATATATCTGTGAAGGTGTTTCTGGATAAGCTTAACATTTGAATCAGTAGACTGAGTAGAGCCAATTGCTCTCCAATCAGTCGAAGGCCTAATAGAACAAAAGCCTGACCTCTCCCACCAGTAAGAGAGAACTCCTCCTGCCTGACTGCCTTTAAGCCAGGACATTAGTTTTCTCCTGACTTTGGACACAGACTGAAGCATCTGTTCTTCCTGGGTCTTGACGCTGCCAGCCTTGGACTGGAACTACACTGCGGCCTCCCCTGGTTCTCAGGCCTTCATATGTGGACTGGAACTCCACCACTGACTCTCTTTGGTCTCTGGGTCTCCAGGTTGCTGACTGCAGCTCTTGGGACTTGTCAGCCTCCATAATTTTCTGAGTCCATTCCTTATAATAAATCTTTCTAAATGTATATACATCCTATTGGTTCTGTTTCTCTGCAGATGCATAACATACACATATGTCATAAGCTTAATTGTACTGACACTGTTTCCATAGAACCAAAATATAATAACACGGGGGATATGTAGCCTTTGTGTATGTTGGTGCTTTAAACTGGAATGGATTTCTAGTTTTACACATAGGTAGATATCTTAGAGATATTCTTTGGAGACTTAAGCAAAATGGTGGACCAGACTGTTTCAAAAGAAAGTAAGCATTTTCCCTTTAGAAATGCTATTTTAAAAATCTGCTTCATCCCTAAAGTTTTTTGATTTATGTCAAAAGTGGTACTGCGATAGCCTGGAAGAAAAAGATCTCTATTTAAAAAATATTCCTGGATGTCAGAAACATGGCAGAGTGAGAGACGTCCCCAGACCTCTCCCCTTGAAACAACAATAAGCTGAACATCTAAAACTCAACAAAATACATGCAAACTGCACACTAGCACATCTGAGTGTGCGATCTGCGCATAAGACCTACCACAAGTCAGAACTCCGGGTGTCCGGTGGTGGACTAGGAGAAACAAAGATGCTGCCTCTCGCGGCCGGAGTTCCCTATAGGAGGAGGGGGAGGAGAGGAAGTGAGGTGAGCTCCCTAAACATCCCTGCCTGAGAGAGTTGTGAGCTCCACTCAGCCAGCAGCAGGGCCCAGTCATCAGGGCAGAAGGCAGAGAAATGGGGATGGCAGAGAAACAACAGTTAATTTTTATCAGCAGAGGTTGCAAAGCTGAGGATGAGCCACAGCCCTCATCCCCCAACACAGAGGGCCCCTCCCCCCATAACCTCTGAGACGGAATGCCAAGGAGCCCCAGGGGAATCTGAGCAAACACTACCAAAACTGTCGCTAACACTGACAGGAACTGAGACTGAGGGTAGCGAGCATGATTAAATATCTATACGAAAAAAAGACATTATTAAGACTTTATATAAAGCAGAGATCTGAGAGGCTTAGGGACATTATATAATAAATATTCTTTCTGGAAAAAAAATCAGAATACACTTCCATTAATGCCCAGGCAGAGAAATAATCCATTAAACACCATGAACGACCAAGGGGACAAGGCATCTCAGAAAGAAAGAAAAAAATCTCCAGAAAATAAGCTTACAGACATAGAAATATGCGACTTAAATGAGAGAAAATTCAGGATGGTACTTCTGAAAAAGCTCAATGAGATCCAAAATGAATCATATCAACAATTGCAGGAACTGAAAAAATAACTAGATGAGCAGAATTGAGTTCTTTAGCAAGGAAACTGAAACCCTCAAAAAGAACCGAATAGACTTTCTGTGGAGATAGAGAACACACTGCAAGGGTTGAAAAATGAAATAACAAGCTTCGGAAACAGAGTCTACCAAATGGAGGGAAGGATCAGTGATATCGAAGACAAAAATCTAGAAATAAATCAGAAGGAAGAAGAAAGAAACCGAAAATGAAAAATAATGAAAGAGAAATACAAGAACTACCTGATACCTTCAGGAGAGGAAACGTAAGAATAATAGGAATTTTCAAAAGGGAGGAAAAGGAGCAGGGATTAGAAAGCATTTTCAGGCAAATAGTTGAGAATTTCCCAAATCTAAGGAATGAGCTGGAGATCTGAATTCAAGAAGTCAACAGAATACTCAATTATCTTGACCCAAAAAGGCCTTCACCAAGACATACTGTATTAAAATTAGCAAAATTAACAACAAAGACAGAATTCTTAGGGTAGCCAGGGAAAAGCAGATGGTAACCTATAAAAGAAAACCCATTAGATTATTGTCGGACTTCTCAGCACAAACCTTACAAGCCAGAAAGGAGTGGAATCAAATATTCAAACTATTAAATGAAAGGAACTACCAGACAAGAATAATGTATCCAGCTAAGCTCTCCTTTAGATATGAAGAAGAAATAAAGACCTTTCCAGACATACAAAAATTGAGG